>NC_067406.1:24768136-25080814 GCF_009764475.1 Pristis pectinata
AAATTCTGCAATTCCCTCTCTAAACCGAAACTGAAATGATGCATAAACCTCAGAGAGCTAAGCAGCATCTGTGGAAAGAGACATCTTTTCTTAAATTATTTTATTTGGAAAAATAAAGTTAATTCAAAAAAAAATACAAGAAATACAAAACAGTGCATCGACTTCTTTACATTTATAGTGTCGTCCAGTCTAGATATTCATAGTGCTGTCAGGTCTATACATTTGTAGTGTTACCAAGTCAACACATTCTATGTACAAAGCACCAATGCTACCTGTGGCCTCTTTGGATAATACTCACCTAAAGCATTTGCAGGGCTGTTACACAGACTCAGCTCCTTTTTTTTTCCTTTAATTTTCCATTTCCAAAGGAATGACTTCAGTGATTACAGCATCACAGTATTCTACAATTCACATTATTTACAGTTCCAAATTATAACACGGCTATCTCTGTCCAGAACGCACTCGAGCTTCCGTGGTGCCCACCAGTCCCAGAAATCCCCCATTTTACCCATGTGCTCCTTCTCCAGGGACACACAGATACAGACGTAATGCTGGAAGAGGGGCAGGCAATCGCTCGGGCAGAACCCGCGACTGCCCCCTACCTAGTCCCATGAACCGCCACCTTGGCCAGGCCCAGGAGCAAACCAACCAGGAGGTCCCATGAGTGACCCATTGTCAGGTAACTGAAGATCAGAAGCGTGGGGCTGAAGTGCAGCCAAAACTTGAGGAGTAGCCCCTTCAGATACTCATATAGAGGCTGCAACCTCTCTCACACTCCATATATACATGGTGCACTGATTCCTCCCGCCATAGAAATGACAGGCACAGACTCAGCCCCTCGGTATCCATTGACAACAGGACATAGATTGCACCCCTTCCTCACAAAGCATTTATGTTGCGTGCTGGCACAGACTCAGCCCCTCGGTATCCATTGACAACAGGACATAGATTGCACCCCTTCCTCACAAAGCATTTATGTTGCGTGCACCAAGCTTCATGCGTCCTTTGGCATGTACTCCTGCAGTCTGGAACGCACCAGGCAGCAGCATTCCCTTTTGGACATTGTACTTATATTGTACTGGAAGACCAACAAGTATTGGGAAGGCTGAAGTGCACCTTTCACCAAGTTGATGACCTTCCAGCAGCAGTTGATATTTGTCTCAGTGTGCATCCCTGGGAATAGCCCGTAGACCAGAGAGTCTTTTGTTAAGCAGCTGCTGAGGATGAACCACTACAAGGACCCTTGCTTCCTTTTCCAGACATTTTTTGCAAACGCACAGTCCACATAGAGCTGGATTTATCACAGCCATCTTGAGGGCAGCGTGTGTTGGGAGTGAGACTCTGACCATGCAGGGACAGCTCCCCTCACTGCCATCCAAGTGAAGTCATCAATGTTTCAGGTCAGTGACCCTTCCTCAGAACTGAGGGGAGAATGGAGGGTCTACTGGTTAAAAGCAGAGCTGGGGGAGGAGTGAGGTATAATACAAAAGCCTACATGGAGACACGAGACTGCACATGCTAGAAATCTGGAGCAACACACAAAGGAGCTGGAGGAACTCAGCGGGCCAGGCAGCGTCTACGGAGGGAAATGGACAGTCGCAGTTTTTGGGTCAAGACCCTTCATCAGGCCTACATGGAGACCGGTTAAGACAGGTCAGGTGATAAGGAGCATGCATACTGACTGCTAGCAAGACATTTAAAAGAAACATGATGAGAAGTGAACATAAACACAATAATGGGAAATGATGAGAGAGTAGTTTATCTGAAGTTAAAGAATTCAGTGTTTATTCCAGGAAGCTGTAAAGTGCCAAGACAGAAAATCAGATGTCGTTCTTCTAGTTTACACTGGGCTTAACAATGGCAGTGGAGGAGGCCACAGACACACAGCTCAAGATGGGTGTCATGCTGTTATAGTCTGGTGAACCTCTTCTTCTTCCTTTAAGACACTACCTACCTCATGTTCAAGCTTATGGTCACTGTTCCTAGCATCTTCTTATGCTGCTTGATGTCAAACTTAGTTGGATAACCCTTCTGCAATACACCTTAGGATGTTTTACTATGTTAAATTTCTACATAAATGCAGACAATTCATGGTATGCACAAAATTGACTAAAGGTGTCACCTGTTAACTATTGCTGAGATGCCATTGTATTTTCATGAGCTTAATTTTTGGAAGCATGGCAGAAAGTATGATTTATTTGCTTAGCTAGTGGGGAGAGAAGTTCCTACCAGATTGCACAATGTCCTCATCAACATCGGAGATCATTTGGTGTCTGCCAACAAACAGTCTGCAAACAATTAAAAGGATGGATTTTTGTATGTGTATGAGAATGAGGTGGTGCCTCTGATACAGAAGGGAATGTAGATTGTAGTTATATTGTGTGTCTGTGATCTGGACTTTAACCTCAAAAACTTATTCTGTGAATTCAAACCAATATGGGTAGTGTTGTTAGTGCTGGCTGTGCATATGAGGCAAAACCTATTTCGACCATGGTCTCGGATGACTATGGAATGCAATATCTATGGATCTATGGATGACTATGGAAGGCACAGTAGTGTAGTGGCTAGTGTAACGCTTTACAGCGCCAGTGACCCGGGTTCAATTCCGGCTGCTGTCTGTAAGGAGTTTGTACGTTCTCCCCATGTCTGCATGGGTTTCCTCCAGATGCTCCGGTTTCCTCCCGCATTCCAAAGGCGTATGGGTTAGGAAGTTGTGGGCATGCTATGTTGGTGCCGGAATCGTGGCGACACTTGCAGGCTGCCCCCAGAACACTCTACGCAAATATACATTTCACTGTGTGTTTCGATGTACGTGTGACTAATGAAGATATCATCTTATCATCATCATCATCTTAATGATGAAAATTCAATATTTAAAGTGTCATATTTGGTCTTGAGTTACCTACTGTCAGTATAAGAAAAGTAGTCAGTATAGAATATGTTCAACACAATCAGTATTAGCTATTTGGAGTGCAGCTGGTATAAACAGCACCTGCTTTTCATTAGACAGAAAGTACTGTTATTCTATTTTTCATGAGTCCTCTCTTAGTGAGTATCGAAGCTGATGACCTCCACCTCCAATGTGCCAACGCAGCCATCAGTAAATGATTGCCAGAAGACTAAGTCTAAGACCCAGTCCTTTATTTGAGTATCCCAAGACATTGTATATCAGGAGCAAGAAGGTGGCCAAGGGGACCAACTCTTTCCCTGGCTACCTTCTTGCTTTAGGACCTCGCCCACATCACCTGACTCCACACATAGATTACCTAAAGGGACCAACGAGGTAATCTATGTGTGGAGTCAGGTGATGTGGGCGAGATCCTAAAGGAATACTTCTCATCCATATTCATCAAGAAGAAGGACATGGAAGATAGTGAGTTCAGGGAGGGGTAGGTGGATAATCTGGAGCAGGTGAGTATTAAGAAGGGGGAGGTGTTAGATGTCATGGAGCACATGAGAATTGATAAATCCCCAGGGTAGATGAGATTTATCCTAGGCTGCTGTGGGAAGCAAGGGAGAAGATAGCTGGGGAGAATGAGATTTTTCCAGAAGACTGGATGATAGTTAACCTTGTTCCTTTATTAAAAGGGAGGAGCCAGGTAACTACAGGCCAGTGAGTCAGGTGTCAGTGGTAGAGAAATTCCAAGGGATCGGATTAACGTCTGATTGAACTATGTCATGTTTAAACTTGGAAAAAATTAGGAGTGGTACTGTTGATCCTTTGCTTAAATTTGAAGATATTTGGAGTCCATTTATTCAATATTTTCACATGATGTAGATCCCCTTTCAATAACTTTCCAACTTGGAGGAACGGACTTGACGACATAATATTGCTCTGTTTCTACTGAGAAATTTTAGCCCAGCTTTTTTTTCTCTTTTTTTTGTTGTTTGTTTTTTTTAAAAAAGTTTTTTTTGTTTAGTTTATATTGTTTTTTTTTACTGATTTGGTTTCTTTTGTTAAATTTATATAATAAATCTTTTTCTTTCCTTTCTTTTATATTATATTCATTTACTAAGAGATCGTTGGATCTACAGACTTTTATATTTTATTGTTCTTTATGATTATATATGCTATGATTGTTATCCTGATCTCTTTGTATTACATGTATAAATATTGATGCTATATATCAATCTGTATTAATTTGAAAGCTAATAAAAAGATTGAAAGAGAAAGGATTAACATCTGATTGGATTGGTCTGATCAGCAATAGTCAGCATGGCTTTGTGTGGGAAATCCTGTCTCACTAATTTGATTGTATTTTTTGAAGATGTAATTAAGAAGATTAATGAAGGCAGGACAGTAGACGTTGTCTATATAGTCTTTAGTAAGGCTATCTAGACAACAGTCTACATGGTAGGCCCTATGTGGTAGGCTGGTCCAGAAGGTTAAGGTACATAGGATCTGAAGTGAGCTGGCTTACTGGATCCAAAGTTAACTTGGTGATAGGAGGCAGAAGGTGGTGGTGGAAGGATGCTTTTCTGTTTGAAAGTCTGCGAACAGTGATGGGTGCTGGGACCCTTGTTGTTCATGATATATGTTAACAACTTGGATGCGAATGTAGGAGGTATGATTAGTAGGTCTGTGAATGACAGGAAAGTTGGTGGTGGTGTGGCTTGTGAGGAAGGTTGTCTAAGGGCCCAGCAGGATATAGATCAGGTGGGAAATTTGCCAGAGCATTGGCAGGTGGAATTTAATCCTGACAAGTGCAAGGTGATGCATTTTGATGAAAAGACGGACCTTGAGGTTCAAGTCCATCATTCCCTGAAAGTGGCCACACAGGTAGATAGGGTGCTAAAGAAGGCATATGGCATGATTGCTTTCATAGGTTGGGGCACAGAATATAAAAGTTGGGACATTATGTTGCAACATAATACTTAGATCTCATTTGTCGTATTGTGTGCAGTTCTGGTCACCCTATTATAGGAAGGAGGTGATTACACTGGAGAGAGTGCAGAGAAGATTCACCAAGATGTTGCTTGGATCGGAGGAGTTTAGTTATGGGAAGTGGTTGGATCTGGGCTTATTTTCCTTGGAGCAAAGGAGTCTGAGGTGTGATCTGATCAATACAGGGGAGATAACCAGAATCTTGTTCCCATGGTAGGAGTATCAAAACCAAAAAGGCATAGGTTTAAGATGAGAGGAAGGAACCTTAAAGGGGATCTGAGGGGAAAGTATTTTTACACAGCGAGTGGTTGATACCTGGAATGTGCTTCCAGAGGAGGTGATGGAATCATATGCAATCACTTTTATATATTTAGACATTTAGACAGGCACTTGAATAGGCAAGGCACCGAAAGATACACGCCTAGTGCAGGCAAGTGGGATTAGTGTAGGTGGACAAAATGGTCAGCATGGACATGATGGACCTAAAGGCCTGTTTCTTTGCTGTACAACTCTGTGACTCTATGACTCAATGACTCAAATGTGGTACCTTGCTCAGGGAACTTTTCAAAAATTCATTCAGGTTTGCCACGCATGATATGGTCTTAAAAAACCCATGCTCTGTCCAATCGATTGAAACTTCTTACTCAAATATATTTCCAGTAATTACCTGACAATAGATGATAGGCTTACTGGTCTGTGATTCCCTGGCTCACTCTTTCACCAATCCTAAACAGAGAAGGGATATGTGCGATTTTCCAATCTAAGCTTTGCAAGATTATATTTGGGACACTATGTTGTCACTATTTCTTTTAAAACTTTATTATGGGAGCCCAGGTTTTCAAGCTATCAACTTATGACAAAGGCAATCTGTCTGTTTTTCTGGACCTGTCTGTAGTCTTTGGCACTATTCATGGTACCTTCCTACTCTAACACCTGTCACCCAGTTCAGGACGACTGCACCCACCTGGTTCTACTCATATCTATCAAATCTTGGCCGGAGAATCACTCACAATGGCTTCTCTTCCCACTCCCACACTATTGCCTCTGTTGTTCCCCAACAATGTACCCTTAGCCCCCCTTTTTCTCATGTGCCGTCCTTCAACAATATCATCCAAAGAAATAGTTTCAGTTTCTGCATGTATGTTGGCAATACCCAGCCAGCTCACCATCACCCCTCTTGACTCCTCAATGATCACTAAATCACCAGATTCTTTGTCTGATATCCAGCCCTGAATGAACAATAACTTATTACAATTAGTATTGGGAAGACTAAGTTATTGTCTTCAGTCCCTGCACAAATTCTGTTTCCTGATACTGATTCTGTTCCTCATCCAGCAGGTCCAAAAGGAACCATCCACAACCTTGGTGTCATACAAGAGCTCTGGACCACATATAAACGTGATCACTAAGACCACCACTTATCTCCATGTAGTGGGTAGTAAAATGAAGGAGCATGGTGGAGCATGGCCAAGGGATCAATGCCTGGACTTCCAATGAGCATCACTGTGAGAAAGTTGAGTTGTGCCAACACTGCTCTGTGAGCTGACCCTGAGCACAGAACACACAGATAAGGATGTTCTGTCTCGAATAGACATCCAGGTAATTAAAGTAATAGTGGTTGAAGTGTTAAAGTGATTATGGAACGGTGCCAGCAAGAATTTGAAGAAATTAAGGAAAATATAAATATAGGAGCTGAACCAAATTTAGAATGTTACAAGATGAAATAATAATTCCAAATGAGCAAAATATCAATTTTCCAAATTCCCATTTGCTCCCATTGTGTAATATTTTGATCCCTATCCATTCACTGTAGATGAATTGCAAAGGGCCTAATCTCTTTTCTTCAATCCTTTTGTACTCAACATCAACGTACCAAAAAGGACCCATCAGTATCTAATACCAAAAGGTAGAGGACATTCATTTTCATTGTGTTTTATTCCAGAATAATTAGTCCAGAATTACTTTGATGTGAATGGGGGATGAACAAATTTGGCCAACAAATTAGTAGGAGTAAATGGTTGTCAAAATGTACAGGAGGATCTGAATTTACCCACCCATTTGATGCCCGTCAGAAATTCCAATCAGTGGGACAGACACAAATCCCAAACACCCACCCATGTCCATAGCCAGCAACACGGGTGCTGCCAGCCTACAGTGGGGTTTTCAGGCTGTCTCCTGTTGAGAGCAGATTTTACTATTTAATAAGGTGATTGATCCACTTGAGATTAAAGTCCTTTTTTTGCTGCCTGAGATGCAGTCCAAAGTAATGTGATCTTGGTGAATTACACAATAATGTGAAACACTCACTGTCTGTCTGAGTTGCATACTGCAATCTTTTGAAAGCACTCAGTAGAACTTTTTTGGTTCCTGACTAGGCCCTAGGATTCATATATAACTGTGCAATTGTCAGACTTTTACTAACTTTTAGGGCAAGTCCATTTGTTGAACTTTCACCTCATCCTGGTCATGCAATAGAACTCTATACACACACTGTGAGAATGGGTCATAGGCAATTGGTAGTATTCCTGTCTCACTGTATTTCAGGTGTTTGGAAACAAGAGGTTTCAGTCTTGGTATGAAAGCACAAAGTAAAATTCCAGGACTAATATTTCATCCAGTTTTTAATGTCCAATATTGTATGGTTTAACCTGTAGGCAGAGGTCATTTCAGTCGTGCAATCAACTTTGTGTAAAATAATAGCCTTTCCTAAGTATTATTTTGATTATATTAGTATTCATATGATTAAATGGTCTATGATGCAATAGAATTCTTGATCCCAACATAATCCTGATCCAAGGATATCAAGTTCCAGCTATAAAACATATTAATTACATTTACCTCTTTGAGATGAAATCCTCTTTCTGTATTTTGACCTCTTTCCTGATCATGTCCCTTTGTCTCCTCCACTTGTTTGCTCAGTGGCTCCCAAACCCAGCTCCTGAGTACACACCTTCTCCTCCTTAGCTCAATCCTTCCAAAAATCATAAGCTTCTCCTTATTCTCAAACTGTGTCTTTCTCTTATTCAAAACCACCATTACTACCCTCTGAACAAAACTGTATTCTGTGAATAGCTCCAACTTGGAACATTCTCAAGTCCTGACAGAACCTGACACATCCAACTCTTGCACCAGTCATGGTTCTGTTCTGTCCACAGCAGCACATTTCTATTCAATGTTTCTTTCAATGTATTGGGTCAACACGAGAGTGGGTCACTGAACGGAATTGGTTTATTATTGTCACATGTACCAAGGCACAGTGAAAAACTTGTCTTGCATACCATTCATACAGATCAATTCATTACACAGCGCATTGAGGTAGTACAAGGTAAAATAATAACAGAATGCAGAGTGAAGTGTTAGAGCTGCAGAGGAAGTGCAGTGCAGGCAAATAATAAGGTACAAGCTCATAACGAGGTACATTGTGAGGTCAAGGATCCATTTTATCGTACCAGGCAACCATTTAATAGTCTTATAACAGCGGGATAGAAGCTGTCCTTGAGCCTGGTGGTACGTGCCCTCAGGCTCCTGTATCTTCTGCCTGATGGAAGAGGGGAGAACAGAGAATGTCCTGGGTGGGTGGGGGTCTTTGATTACGCTGGCTGCTTCACCATGGCAGCGACAGGTATAGACAGAGTCCATGGAGGGGAGGCTGGTTTCTGTGATGTGCTGGGCTGCATTCATAACTCTCCGCAGTTTCTTGTGGTCCTAGGAAGAGCAGTTGCCATACCAAGCCGTGATGCATCCAGATAGATTGTTTTCTATGGTGCATCGATAAAAGTTGGTAAGTGTTGGGAACCACTACAGTGAACAGAAACTATTACCCAGCTAAGAGCAATAAAATTATGCCCATGCCTGTAGAGTACAGTGGAAGTTCTTCCAGTGTTTGCATATAAAATATAGAATGTTTCCTGAAAACATGAAGACAATCTTTTTTTAACAAGGAATATTCAATGTTAGAGCAGCCATAAGTGAGGAACCAGGTCTACAGAAGAATATTGTCCTTGCCAGGCATCCCTGCTCTGTGTTGGTCTGTGCTGTGCTGATCAGTGCTGTGCTGTGCTGTGCTGGTCTGTGCAGTGGTGTCCTGGTCTGTGCTGTGATGTGCTAATTGGTGTTGTGCTATACTAGTCTGAGTTGTGCTGTGCTAGTTTATGTTGTGTTGTGCTGTACTGATCTGTGCTGCGATATGCTGGTTTTGCTGTAATCTGAGCTGTGCTGTGCTAGTTTATGCTCTGCTTTGCCTTACTGTGCTAGTCTGAGCTGTGCTGTGCTGTGCTGGTCTGTGCTGCTCTGCAAAGTTCTGGTCTGTGCTATGCTGTGCTGGTCTGTGCTGCTCTGCAGTGTGCTGGTCTGTGCTGTGCTGGTCTGTGCTGTGCTGGTCTGTGCTGGTCTATGCTGTGCTGGTCTGTGCTGTGCTGTGCTGTGCTGGTTTGTGCTGCTCTGCAGTGTGCTGGTCTGTGCTGTGCAGGTCTATGTTGTGCTGTGTTGGTCTGTGCTGCTCTGCAGTGTGCTGGTCTGTGCTCTGCTGGTCTGTGCTGTGCCAGCTGAAGTCTCTTCTCCACGTCTTCTGGTCAAGTCAGAAGACCATTCTACTAAGACCTTTGCTGCTGTTGGATATCCAGTAAATCTGCCTGGATCCACTGTGCACCTTTTGCAATGGCAATGGCTTGCTTGCCATAATGATGTAAACCTAAAATGGAAACGATTTTCAGCAGACAATAGGATTTGAGGAGGATATTCCACAGTCCCTCCCAAATGACAAAGTCAAAGGCTTTTTATTTCATGCTCTGGATACATCTACAGATGTCAGACAGCAGAGGTTCAGACTGGACAACAACATTCTACATTGTACAGTGAATTACTCTGTTCATTCTCTGTGCCTCAGCCTAGGTATGAATAATGTTCATGTGAATAAGGCAATGGAATGATAGTCGAACCCTTTGAACTGTACCCCAATTAGAGTTAATTCCTTTTGATGAGCAGGAAATAAAACTAAGAGTAAACTTATTGCTAATCAGTCATTCTTTTAGGATTTGACTTTATGACATCCCAAACCTTTTCCAATGCCTTTTTTCTCATTCATTATTGCATAAATTATCACAAATATGAATATAATTAAAGCTAAGAGGTATCTTCCTTCGTCTAGCAGTCATCTCCCTCCCCAAACACATGTAACAGTGGAACTAATGGTCATATATTAATTGTGATGAGTCAAGCACAGTTAAGGCATTTCAGAAAACGACCAGGAGTAAAAGGAGGGTTTCATTTCAATTTGATGGATTGAGCAAACCATTCCTACAAGCCTCCTTGCTGACTCTTGCCCCAGGTGTTCAGGAATGGGAATTTTATCTATGACTACAAGAGTGGCTCCAACTGTGAAAATAAATAAGCTCAGGAGAGGGCTGCCTGTACCAGACGAGCCCTGTATGTTAAGTATTATATTCTGTAGATGTTTGCTGAATGCACTTTCTTTTATGCTTGAACTTAAGACTAAATTACAGTGCCTTGGAATTCCTTCACAGGGCTTTCTTGTTGAAAAATAAAAAAGAAATGCACAAAGACACATTTCACTGTGTCTTTCGACAGACATGTAACTAATAAATAAATATCTAATATCTAAATATGTAAGAGTATATTACTTTCTGCCATCTCCTGTTCTGAGGTAGGAGAATAGTCTGGATTGTTTGTGGTTTCCATTATTTCCAACCATTCCCTTTAAATTTTAAAGAGCAACGTACTCTGGTTAAGTCCCATTTCCTCTTTTGTCCATCTTAAGTGCCATGTACGTCACTCACATACTTTCCGTCCTCTCACTATTAAACAGGGTCAGGAACAATGGATATGTCCTTAATGTAACAAAGACATCACACGCTGCTTCACAATTAAGAATCTTCTCACCTTCTTCTTCTCATCTCCCAGGAACTCAAAGATGTGCAGTTCCTTATCCCAATTTCACATGCTCCTTTAATCTTAACAATGGTTTGATGTCAAGCATCTACAGCATCTTACAACAACTATTTGCACCTATATAATATCTTTAATGTAGTTACCAAATCCCATCATTAGAGTAATTATCAAGCAAAATTTGATACTGCTCGACATAAAGAGGTAAATAGTTCAGGCTAGAACTAGAAGTTAGAAGCTAGAGAATAGAACTAGGGGACAGAGACTAGAACTAACGGACATAGCCTCAAGATTTGAGGCAATAGATTTAGGATGGAGATGAGGAGAGACCGCTTTTCCCAGAGAGTAGTGAATCTGTGGAATTCTCTGCCCAGGGAAGCAGTAGAGGCTACTTCATTAGATATATTTAAGACATGGTTAGATAGATTTTTGCATGGTAGGGGAATTAAGGGTTATGGGGAAAAGGCAGATATGTGGAACTGAGTCCATGGCCAGATCAGCCATGATCTTATTGAATGGCAGAGCAGGCTCTACAGGCCAGATGGCCAACCCCTGCTCCTATTTTTTATGTTCTTATGTTCTAGGTAACCTAAACTTACTTTAAGTGCGTAATTTTTAAGCGATTCTTATAGGAGAGAGCTAGAGGGGCAGAAAGGTCCAGAGAGGGAATCCCAGACTGAAGGGCCTAGACTTCTGAAGGCATGTTCACAGCTGATGAAATGAAGAAAATTAAGGATGTTGTCGTTGTCGTGGCTATCCCTCGAGGTCGAGGATGATGGTCTTCATTCCGTTGATCAGAAGTAGCCCACAGAGCGAAGACACCTGTACGTGTATTTGTTTAACGTGTACTTGATGTTGCACTACAAAAAGCACACGATACTTCACAAATCAACCAACTGATTCCAATGGCATGGAAACCACGACGACTGGGGCTGATGGATTTGTTGCAGCCTTCATCCGCCTTCGCAGCCATTGAGTTTGAAATAACTTCGTCCGCCTGTTCCACCATTGAGGTCTTGGTTGGATTGTTCTTTGTCAGGGACCTCACCATCGACCTTACCGCCATGGGTGACCCTACCAGGAGCATAGCTCCAGACAGCATCGCTCTCGGGATCTCAGGACCACACAAGCTTCTCCACCACAACAAGGTGACAATCCACAGAGAAGATTAAGGATGTACAAAAGCCCATAAATGGAGAAATGAGGAGATTTTGGTGGGTTGTAGTCTGGACAGGAGCTAAACCAAGCCAGTGAGAGGTTGAGTGAACAGGTCTTAGAACTGTTTGTTTTAGATAAGCTCATGTTCATGGAGAGTGCAAGATGTGAGGGTGTCCAAGAAACAATAGAACTGGCAAGTGTCAAGGGAACAAAGGTGTGGGTGGACATTTCAGCAGAAGAACTGAGATGAGGCAGAATCGGGCAATGTAATGGAGGTAAAAGTTGGTATTCTTGTTGGATAGAGAGACTCTGTGGTGAGTGAATTAGAGAGGATGCAGAGTTTTGAAGAAACTGATTCAAGGTGGCAGGGTGAAGGATTGAGTCGGAATGTAAAGAATAGAGTTTCTGGCTGGATCCAATATTTTGCTGGAAACCAGATTTTCTAACTGCTCAGTGCTGTTGATTCTTCACAGAGCCAAAAAAAAATGTCAAGTAGTAGGTAAATCAAATGAGTATTTGAAGCTCAGAGAAGGTGGCGTCTATGGAGAGTGAAGCAGTGCTGTGGGACTGGTCTTTGGATTGCTCTGACAAAAAGCGGGCTCAGACAGGCTGAACTGAACACACATTGCCTCAGCTGATAATTCTCATGGCTCTATGCCTGGAGATCTGCTTTCTCAATGTTATCTCTGTTAACAGCATGTTTCTTCTCATGAACCTAAGAGCTACCTTCCAAACCATAACCTTAAATTGAGAAAGCCAAATACTTGGAGGAAATGTAATTTTGCATGCTCTATTGAGACAGGCTATATAGCTTGTTAGCACTTGCCTCTTTTCTCTATCTCTGTAGAACTAGGACTACCACACAGTCTTTGTGGAGACAAAGTCTTATCTTCATACTGGGGACATCTTCCATTGTGTTGTATACCCTGCACATGTGCCAAATAGGATAGAACCAGGACAGATCTGGCAGCTCAAAGCTGGGCATGCACAAGGTGCTGGAGACCATCAGTAGCAACAGAAATGCACAACACTACAATCTGCAACCTCATAGCCCAGCATGTCTCTCACTCCATCATTACTGTCAACCCAGGGCATCCCCTGGTTCAATGGAAATTACAAGAGGGCAATGCAGGAGTAGCACTAGGAACATCTAATAATAAGGTGACAAACTGGTGAAGCTGCAACACAGGACAACAAGCATGTTAAACAGGGAAAACAAAAGACAGAACTAACATAACACAGTTCTGCAGTCCTGCCACATCAGATTGTGAATGGTGGTGGATAATTAAACAGTTGGTGAGAAGAAGGTCTAAGGAAGTTCCTATTGTCAATAACGATGGAGCTCAACAAGAGTGCTAATCATAAGACTAAAGGATTCACAACTATGTTCAGCCATAGTGAGAATGGAAGATCCTTCTAAGCCTTTTAATGTGATTCCCACAATCACAGAAGTGAATTTGATTCACTGCACAGTCAAGAAATGGCTACATGTACTGGATACAGCAAAGACTACAGGACCAGATAATATGCTGGTTTTAGTTCCAAAGACAAATGCTCCAGTCTTAGCTGTGTTTCTAACCAAGCTATTCCAGTACGGTTACAACTCTAGTATCTACCTGACAATGTGAAAGGTTGCCCTGGTACAGCTTGACATCAAAATAAAATATCTTTATTAGTCATATGTACATCGAAACACACAGTGAAATGCATCTTTGAGTGGAATGTCTGGGGGCAGCCCGCAAGTGTCACCATGCTTCCGGCGCCAACATAACATGCCCCAACTTCCAAACCCGCACGTCTTTGGAATGTGGGAGGAAACCGGAGCACCTGGAGGAAACCTACACAGACACTGGGGAGAACATACAAACTCCTTACAGACAGTGGCCCAAATTGAACCCAAGTCGCTGGCGCTGTAATAGTGTTATGCTAACCACTACACTACCAGAATGCAGGACAAACCCAATCCAGTTAAGTACTGGCCAACCACTCTACTCACAGTTTTCAAAAAAATAATGGAAGCTGTCATCTACAGTACTATCCAACAGCACTTGTCCACCAATAACCTACTCGCTGATACCCAGACTAGGTTTCACCAGGACCATTCGGCTCCTTTATCCAAACATAGATCAAAGAGCAAGGTGGTTTTGACCTTCAGTCACATCAATGAACTCTGGTAAAACTGAAGTCAATGGACATCAGAGGGAAAACACTCCAGTGGTTAGAATAACACCTGGCATAAGGAAAGATGGTTGTTCACAAGATCACAAGATCACAAGACAAGGGAGCAGAAGCAGGCCATTCGGCCCATCGAGTCTGCTCCAAGGAAAGGGAAATAGAAATGAGGAATGGGGAATGGGGGAAGAAGAAGAAGAAGAAAAAAAAACACTATTCTAATCCCAATTACCGGCCTTATCCCCATATCCCTTGATATCCTGACTATTTAGATATCTATCTATCTCCTCCTTGAACGCCCCCACTGATCTGGCTTCCACTGTTGTACGTGACAAGGAGTTCCACAAATTCACCACCCTCTGGCTAAAGAAATTTTTCCTCATCTCTGTTTTGAAACTGTACCCTCTAATTCTAAGATTGTGCCCTCTGGTCCTGGACTCACCCACCAAGGGAAACAGCCTAGCCACATTTACTCTGTCCTTTCCTATCAATATTTTAAATGTCGCTATGAGGTCCCCTCTCATTCTTCTGTACTCCAGTGAGTACAGTCCAAGAGCCGACAAATGCTCCTCATACGTAAGCCCTTTCATTCCTGGAATCATCCTCGTAAATCTCCTCTGAACCCTCTCCAATGTCAACATATCCTTCCTAAGATGTGGGGCCCAAAACGGCGCACAATATTCCAAATGAGGCCTCACTAGTGCCCCGTAGAGCCTCATTAACACTTCCTTACTTTTATACACTATACCTCTCGAAATGAATGCCAACATAGCATTCGCTTTCTTTACCACCGATCCGACCTGGTGGTTAACCTTTAAGGTATCCTGCACGAGTACCCCCAAGTCCCTTTGTAGATAATAATCTGCCCGCTTATTTCTGCTTCCAAAGTGTACAATTGCACATTTCCCTACATTGAATCTCATCTGCCATTTCCTTGCCCATTCTCCTAAACTGTCTAGGTCCTCTGCAACCTTCCTATCTCTTCAATACTTCCTACTCCTCCCCCTATCTTGGTGTCATCCGCAAACTTAGCCACAAAACCATTTATTCCATCATCCAAATCATTAATGTACAAGGTAAAAAGGAGCGGTCCCAACACCGACCCCTGCGGCACACCACTAGTAACCGGTAACCAACCAGAACGAGATCCTTTTATTTCCACTCTTTGCTTCCTGTCAACCAGCCAATGCTTCACCCATTCTGTTATCCTACCCGTAATTCCATGACCTCTCATCTTATTAATCAGTCTCTTGTGAGGCACCTTATCAAAGGCCTTTTGAAGGTCTAAATACACAACATCTACCGCCTCTCCCTTATCCACCTTACCTGTGATTTCTTCAAAAAACTCCAATAGGTTGGTCAGGCAGGACCTTCCCTTCACAAAACCATGTTGGCTAGGACCTATCCTGCCCTGCGCCTCTAGGTATTCCGTAACCCCGTCTTTGAGGATAGATTCCAATAACTTTCCCACCACTGACGTCAGACTAATAGGTCTGTAATTTCCTTTATGCTGCCTCCCACCTTTCTTATACAATGGAACTACATTTGCGACCCTCCAGTCCTCCGGAACCACGCCGGAATCTATTGATTTCTGGAAAATAATCGCCAATGCCTCCGCCACCTCTAAAGCTACCTCCTTCAGAACCCAGGGATGCACCTCACCCGGTCCGGGAGACTTATCAGTCTTTAGTCCATTTAGTTTTCCTAGCACCTTCTCCCTAGTAATCTTAACTGAACTCAATTCCATTTCGTGAGACTCCTGACTAACCGGCACATTGCTGATGTCCTCCACGGTGAAGACCGATGCAAAATATTCATTCAATTCCTCTGCCATCTCTCTATCATCCATTATAATAGCTCCTGCACCGTTATCAATTGGTCCTATATCAACCCGTGTCTCTCTTTTACACCTTATGTATTTAAAAAAACTCTTAGTATCCTTTCGAATGTTATCCGCCAACTTCCTTTCATAATTCATCTTTTCTTTCCTAATGACCTTCTTAGTTTCTCTCTGCAGGTTTTTAAAAGCTTCCCAGTCTTCTGTTTTCTCACTAATTTTTGCTTCTTTGTACGCTGCCCCTTTTGCTTTTATTTTAGCCTTCACCTCTCTCGTTATCCACATTTGTGCCTTTTTTCCATTAAAAACCTTTTTTCTTGGAATATATCTATCCTGCAATTTCCTTATTTCCTGTAGAAATTCCTTCCATTTCTCCTCTGCTGTCCCTCCAGCCAGCTTACTCTTCCAATCAATTAGGGCCAACTCCTCTCTCATACCATTGTAATTTCCTTTGTTCCACTGAAATATCGATACACCAGTTATCAGTTTCTCCTTCTCAAACTTGAAACTGAACTCAATCATATTGTGATCACTGGTCCCCAGTGGTTCCTTTACCTTTATTTCCCTAATCACCTCCGGTTCATTACACAGCACCCAATCCAAAATAGCCGATCCCCTGGTGGGCTCTTCAACAAGTTGCTCTAGAAAAACGTCCCTTAG
Source organism: Pristis pectinata (assembly GCF_009764475.1). Taxonomy (NCBI): domain Eukaryota; kingdom Metazoa; phylum Chordata; class Chondrichthyes; order Rhinopristiformes; family Pristidae; genus Pristis; species Pristis pectinata. The sequence goes on from NC_067406.1 coordinate 24,784,753, forward strand.
ACATTCCACAAACTCCCTCTCCTGAGTACTACCGCCATTCTGGATTTCCCAGTCCACCTTCATGTTAAAATCCCCCATAATTATCTTCACATTGTCACTCTGGCATGCTTTTTCTATCTCAAACTGCAACTTATCGTCCACTTACTGACTGCTATTAGGGGGCCTATATATGACTGCTACTATTGTCCTTTTACCCTTGCTATTTCTTAGCTCCACCCACAAGGATTCCACCTCCTCTGACCCAATATCCTTCCTTTCTATCGATTTTATATCACTACTAACCATCATGGCCACACCTCCCTCTCTGCCTACCTGCCTATCCTTCCTATACACTGTGTACCCCTGGACATTCAGTTCCCAATCACATCCATCATAAAGCCATGACTCGGTGATTGCCACAATGTCGTATTTATTAACCTGTAGTTGTGCCACTAGGTCATCTACTTTATTCCTAATGCTACGTGCATCTAAATACATCACGTTTAGTCCGGTATTTGCTATTAATTTTGTTGTACTTCTATTGTACAGCAGATTATCCTGGCTTTCCACCTGTCTATCCTTCTTACCATCTTCACTACATACTACCTTAGACATGTTCCTATATACCTCATCCCCTATCCTAACATTCTGTATCCTAACATCCTGACTTGTTGTACTTCTATTATTCAGCAAATTATCCTGACTTCTCACCTGCCTGTCCTTCTTGCCATCCTCATTGGACTTGTTTCTATAAACTCCCTCCTTTACCTTAGCATCTTGTAACCTAACATCCTGGTTTCCATCCCCCTGCCAGATCAGTTTAATCACCATGTGCCAGGCCACCATTCTTCAACTGCTTCATCAATGATCTTCTCTGTCATAAAAGCAGTAGTGGAAATACTCACTGATAGTTGCACAATGTTCAATTCTATTTGCAACTCCTCAGCAAATGAAGCAGTCCATGCCTCTCTGTAGCAAAAATGAGACAATATTCAAACACAGGCTGATAAGTAGCAAGTAACATACGTGCCAAAAAAGTTCCAGACGATGACCATCTCCTGTAAGATAAGTTGACCCACTAAACGTTACTGGGTGCTTGGGATAGGTTCGGGGGGCCATTCAGGAGGTTGGGTTGGGCAATTTGGATAGGAGGCAAAGGCATGACCACCTGTGAAGAACAGAAGATGCTGTAAACACTCAGCGGATCAGGCAGCATCTGTAGAAAGGGACATCTAAAGAAGGGTCCTGAAGAAGGATCCTGACCCGAAACGTTGACCGCCTGCTTTTCTCCAAGGATGCTGCCTGGCCTGCTGAGTTCCTTCAGCATCATAGTGTTTTTCATCTAGATTCCATCATCTGCAGTCCTTTGTTTGTCTGACATCTAAAATTTTACCTGTTTCTCTTTCAAACAAAAACTTTTTGTTTTTTTTAATTTCAGGTTTCTAGCATCTGCAGTTTTTTAAAAAATTTTCTCTGTGAAGTCCCCATGTAAGGAGAGTCAGAGACAGCCCATCTTATCTGGACCATTTTGGCAACAAAGGTATTTGCAAGCTCAAGTTTACCAAATCTGTTGTCAACAACATGAAAATTTTCAGGAAGACCTTGATGGCTGAATTGTTCTCTCCACTGACATCAATGTACGGGTTGACTCTCCCATAGGGTCATTCCAGACTTCTGCAGCAGCTCTGTGCCAGAGTTCTCAGTTTGCTGCCTCACCCCAGCTTCAGAAAGATCACCCAGGCTCTGCAATCACAAAGGAATGATTTCAATTTTTTGGATTAATTTTGCACTTTTTTACCAGGGGCCCGATTGGCCTAAATGCATTGATATTTCAGTGATGAAAAATAGGTGCGATCCCATTTCTAGGCCTTGGTGTGATTTCAGCTGAGGCCTTGGATTTTTCTTTTTCTCAAGGCTACTGCTGCCCATTAATCTAGAAGGCAAATATCAACAGACAATTTAATCGTTAATCATATCTCAGCCTCCCACTACTTGTCCTCAGCCAGGAGTCAGCTGACAATAGCCAGGGTTCTTTCTCTTCACTAGCACAAGGACTTGATAATGCCTCTTTCCATATGGACAATGATGCTGATATGTCTTTCCAAGTGGTCTTATGACCCGCTGATACTAACCATTGGTACTGAAGAATGGGGAATGAGCATGAGACTGAAGCATGGGACATTGCCAACACCCATTGAAAGAATTCCAGCCATGGGCAGACACCTTTAGGAGAAAAAGAAAGGGAATTGTAGAACAGAAGTTCCTACAAATTTAAATCTTATATTGCTTTTCAATCTGTTTCATGTAAAGAAAATAAGCATGGTCCTCTTCACAGATGCAAATCAATAAAAAAACACAAATAAGAAAACAAAAACATAAAAAATGCTGTACTTATTGACTACCCTGCATAAATATTTGCTATAAATAAACCAATACAAGCTGACAAAATGGAAGCCATCGCTTTAATAGGACAAGATATGAAACACACACTTCCCTGTTTCCCTGTGGTGTTTGCTGTTGTGACAAGCTGCACCATCAATCATACCCCAGGTTCCTGTGGGCAACAGTAGAATGAAGACATGGTAAAAGAAACATGAGAGAAAGACAGTGTTGAATTGTCAGAGTTGTTTAAAAGATATTGGAAATGACTCAATTTACCTGTGGCTTGGCAGTTCTTAGATACTCGTTTTAAATCAAAGAAAAGAATCCCTTCTGATTATTTATTTATATCTAGTTCTTCAATGCAATTGGAATCTGGTCAGTGTGAGAGGGCTTGGACTGCCTGAGGGGGAAGTGTTAGAAATGCAGTTCTTCGCAATCCCTCCTTCCCTCAGGTAGCGAGATCAGTGGGAGTAGAACCAGCCTGGCTGAGACAGAGAGATTGTTTTTTTCAAATCACATGTTTTTTTTGTTGTGATATATGTCTTCAAATTATTGTTTGTTGTTTTTATAGATATATTTTGTGTCCTCATATGTGTCATGGGATCATAGAGTTATACAGCATGGAAACGGACCCTTTGACCCAACTCAAAAAAAACAATCTATGGCAATTCAAAGTGGAAATACTCTTTCCTAAATAGTTGGACATCACTTATAAATGCTTCAATTTTGGAAGCACAGGACAAATGACCATGGAATCGGTTGTTGAATCTCATCAAGGTGTCTCTGTGACGGATTCAGTGACAGATAGTGAATCAATCCAACTACAGGCTCAGAATTCCCAGACGCAGATCCCCACCATTGCACAGGTATCTGTAGCTGGTAGTCAAGTTGCTTCAAGATCTCCAGCTGTAACTGTTGTACAGTTGCCTTCTGGTCAGACTGTGCAGGTCTAAGGAGCAATTGAAACTACACAACCCTCTATGATTCAATCACCACAGATACAAACTGTTCAGGTTGGCTATGGTTTTATACCACATCTAAGTTTCCAAAACAACTTAGAGTAAAGTAAATCCACTAATATTGCACCAAAATAATGTGCAAGGCATGCACTGTAGTGTAGCAGTTAGTGTGACGCTATTACAGTGCCAGCGATCGGGGTTAAATTCCTGCCACTGTCTGTAAGGAGTTTATACGTTCTACCCGTGTCTGCGTGGGTTTCCTCCGGGTGCTCCGGTTTCCTCCCACATTCCAAAGATGTATGGGTTAGGAAGTTGTGGGCATGCTATGTTGGCACCAGAAGCGTGGTGGCACTTGAGGGCTGCCACCAGAACATTCTGTGCAAAAAGATGCATTTCACTGTGTGTTTCGATGTATATGTTACATATCTTATCCTATTGTCCATGCCAACCAAGTTCTCCACCTGAGCTGGTCCCATTTGCCTGCATTTGGCCTATATCCCTCTAAACCTTTCCTATATATACACTTTCCTAAATAAAAATGCTGTAATTTTTGTAATGCTCTGCAGCTTCCTCTGGCAGTTCGTTCCATATACCAACCACCCTCTATGAAAAAGTTGCCCCCTCAGATCCCTTTTAAATCTTTCCCCTCTCACCTTAAGTCTATGCCTTCTAGTTTTAGACTCCCATACCCCAGGAAAAACACTATGATCATTTACCTTATCTATGCCCCATGATTTTATATACCTCTATAAGTTGCCCCTCAGCCTCCTACACTCCAGGGAAACGTGTCCCAGTCTATCCAGCCTCTCCTTATAACTCAAACTCTCTAATCCTGGTGATATCCCTGTGAATCTTTTCTGCACCCTTTTCAGCTTAATGACATCCTTGCTATAGCTCAACGACTAGTACTGCACACAATTCTCCAAGTGCAGTCTCATCAACCACTTATACAGCTGTAACATGAGGCCCCAACTCAAGGGATTCACTTGATCCCAGCTGCCATTACCATACATTTCCTTCTTTTACCTGACCAGAGACTCAATATCCCTCCTCAGCCAGGGTTCCCTAATCCTGCCAGCCTTTCCCTTCACTCTAAGAGGAACATGCTATCCCGGAACTCTCCTTATCTCACTTTTAAAAGCTTCCCATTTGCCAGTCATCCTTGTACCTGCAAACAGCCTCTCCCTATCAACCTTTGCAAGTTCCTGTTAAATGCCTTCAAAGTTTACCTTGCCCAGATTTAGAAAGATACAGCACAGAAACAGGCCCTTCAGCCCATCATCCGTGCCAGCCTTCAAGCACCTATTTTTTGCACTAATCCTATCCTAGCCCATTTAATTCTGCCCACATTCCATCATCCCACTCACCTTCCTCCAGATTGTACCACATCTACACACCGGGGAAAATTAACAGTGACCAATTAACCACCAATTTTGGGATGTGGAAGGAAACCAGAGCACTCAGAAGAAACCCACACAATCACAGAGAGAACATGCAAACTCAGATCCAGAATCAGGTTTATTATCACTGTCTTATATGATGTGAAATTTGTTGTTTTGCAGCAGCAGTACAGTGCAAAGACATAAAATGACTATAAATCACTAAATAAATCACTAAATAAATCACTAAATAAATAAATAAATAAATAAATAAATAGTGCAAAAAAAGAAGAAATAATGAGGTAGTGTTCATGAGTTCATGGACTGTTCAGAAATCTGATGATGGAGGGGAAGAAGCTGTTCCTGAAACATTGAGGGTGAGTCTTCAGGCTCCTGTACCTCCTCCCCGATGGTAGTAATGAGAAGAGGGCATGTTCTAGGTAGTGAGGGTCCTTAAAGATGGATGCTGCCTTCCTGAGGCACCACCTCTTGAAGATGTCCTTGATGGCGGGGAGGGTTATGCCTGTGATAGAGCTGGCTGAATCTACAACCTTCTGCAGCCTCTTGTGATCCTGTGGATTCGAGCCTTCATACCAGGCTGTGATGCAACCCATCAGAATGCTCTCCACCATGCATCTGTAGAAATTTGCAAGAGTCTTTGGTGACATACCAAATCTTCTCAATCTCCTCATGAAGAAGAGCTGCTGGCGTGCCTTTTTCATGATTGCATCAATGTGTTGGGCCTAGGACAGATCCTCGGAGATGTTGATACCCAGGAACTTGAGGCTGCTCACCCTTTCCACTGCTGACCCCTCAATAAGGACTGGTGCATCATCTCCCAACTTCCCCTTCCTGAAGTCCACAATCAATTCCTTGGTCTTGCTGACGTTGTGTGCGAGGTTATTGTTGTAACACCACTCAACCAGCCAAACTATTTCACTCCTATATGTCCCTTTGTTGCCATCTGAGATTTTATCAACAACAGTGGTATTATCTGCAAATTTATAAATGGCATTTGAGCTGTGCTTAGTCACACAGTCCTGGGTGTAGAAAGACTAGAGCAGTGGGCTGAGCATGCATCCTTGAGGTGCACCTGTGTTGATTGTCAGCAAGGAGGAGATGTTATCACCAATCCATATTGACTGTGACCTCCTGATAAGGAAGTTGAGTTGCAGAGGAAGGTACAGAGGCTCAGGTTTAGAAGCTTGGTGATTAATACTGAGGTGATGATGGTATTGCAAGCTGAGCTGTAATTGATAAACAGCAGCCTGACGCATGTTTTGCTCTTGTCTAGGTGCTCCAAAGCAGAGTGGAGAGCCAGCGGGATTTTATCCACTGTAGGCCTGTTGCAAGAGGATCAGGAATGAACCCAGCTCATTGCTGCTGTGAGACAGCAGTTCAACTAGCTACACCACTGTGCTGCCTATTTGTGTTGGGTTAGTGATACAACAGGAATGGTGACTCTGCCCCATTCTTCCCATTCATGCCACTGGGGTAGAATATGCAGGGGCACATCTTGACTAAGCCTCTTCAATCAGACAACCTCTGAGTTTAATAGCGTGCCCTAGAATGGGACCAATAAGGTGAACGTGTCACCGTTCATTATCTGTGAAAGAGCCTGAGAAGGGCTGTCATTCCTCCAGGATTATTCTGGCCCAGAAAATAAGTTTAGAAATAGAGTACAACTGTGAGCTGCATCAGAGTAAAGTCACAGGAAGTCACTAGGGCAATGACCTGGGCCCAACCATCCTCAGTTGCTTCATCAGTGACATCCTTTCTATCATAAGGTCAGAATTGTGGGTGTTCGCTGATGACTTCACAATATTCAATAGCATTCACAACTCCTCAGCAAATGAAGCAGACCATACCCGCATGCAGCAAGACCTGGGCAACATTCCTGACACAGAAGTGCTGGGCAATGGCATCTCCAACGAGGGAGAATCTAAATATCAACACTTGACATTCGGTGGCATTACTATTGCTGAGTCCTCCATCTTTCTGAGGGTCATCATTCACTCGAAACTCAACTGGGACCAACCACACAACTATCATGGCCACATGAGTGGTGATTTATTCATCTCCTGTCACTCTCTTTAAGGCACGAGTCAGGAGGGTGATAGAATGCTTTCCGCCTCTCTGGATGAATGCAATGCCAACAGCTAGACTCCATCCAGGCTTGATTTCTGTGCTGTATAACCCTATGACTCTATGACAACCTACCAACCAGCCCCTCTCTCTCTCTCTCCCTCCGACTGTCCTCCAGCCCACCTATTTCTGTCCCCTATCCCATAGCTCCCCTCCCCTCTAGCCCCTCACCCATTTTAGTCCCCCTCTCCATCCTGGTTCCATCAACCTACTACCCACACGTTTCACCCACTGGCTCGTGCTCCCCCCTGCCCCACCCATCTAGTTCTGGTTCCATCTGCCTATCACCTCTCCCCTAATGGTTAACATTACCATATTTTTTATCAGATTCAAGTACTGGTAGCCTTTGCGTTCCTGCTTATCACCCTCCTGGCTGTCACCACCTTCACCCTTCCTCCCCACACCTGGCTCCATCTACCTCTTTCTTTTCTCTCTGCCTCTATTTAGCACCCACCTGCCTCTGTCTCCCAACTCCAACCCGCCATCTTTCCCACCTGGCTCTAAGTGCCTGTTATCTTTCACCATCACCCCCTCAGTCCTTCAATCACCTCTGGCCCCTGTCTCAATCCCCCTCCCCACCCCTCACTTCTCTTCTTTATGCTGGCTCCACACTTAGACCTGATGCAGGGTTTCAACCCAAAACATCAACAATTCCTTTCCCCCTCCCCCCACAGACGCTGTTCGACTCACTGAGTTCCTCCAGCAGATTGTTTGTTGCTTCAGATTCCAGCATCTGCAATCTCTTGTGTCTCTCTAAGTACTCATTCCCTCTATTCCTACCATCTACAAAATACATTGCAGTTACTCACCCAGACTACTGCGACAGATCCTCCCAAACCCATGACCTCAACCACCAAGAAGAATAGGGGCAGCAGGGGAACACCACCTCCTGCAGACCCCCCTCTTAGTTTCACATCATCATGACTTGGTCCTTTCTCATTGCTGGGTCTCAGACCTGTAACTCCCTACCCAAGGGTAAGAGTACCTTCACCAGGTGGACCACAGCAGTGCACAATGACAGGTCACCACCACCTTCTCAAGGGCAATTAGATATGGGCAACACATGTTGGCATTGCCAGTGTTACCCGATTTTGGAAAAGTGAATAAATAAAAAAGAGATTTGGTGGGAAATAAGAAAAGTCACCACATTAGCCACTTAGTCCAATTTTGCACTTGCTGACTCCCCACCACACTTTTCCCGTAAACGTCTATTTAACTCCCTTCGGAAAATATTTACAGGAAAACATTGCACAGAGCCAGCCTGCCTTCACGAAATTGGCAGCAGGAACGATCCATGAACAACTAGGCCGACTGAGGAGCTGAAGGGCCTATTGTGGGTCCCTGGGCAGGCTGACAATGTAGGGGACCTCAGTTTTGTAAGAGCCCTTGGGTAAGTCCCAGGAGGGTGTATTTGGAGAAAGCCATAAAATGGGGTGATCATGACAGCTGCAGAGTCAGGGATCAACTATTTCCGAAGATCCATTTAAAAGGTAGCCACTGGACATTTTCTGCTATCAGCCCATGATATCACTGAGCAATTACCTGTAGCGTTCCTACACAAGGGGATATGTCACATGTTTCTCCTTAATTCTGCACTGACTTGCTTATTTTATAGGAACTCCATAGACCTGATTTACTGGGATTTTGATGCACCTGAACTGATCCTAGTTTCCCAGGTACCTGTCTTTGGTGGACAGTTGTGTAAATGGTGCTAGACTGCCATTACCTGGGCTTCATTTATCTTTCAAAATGGCTGCATCATTTTCAGGAGAAGTCAAAAGCATGAATTAAAGGAGTTATTAAAAGGTTATAAATGTACAAAAAGGAGAAACAAAAGGAGGATATATAGATCCTAAAGTTTGTCTACAGGATTATTTCAGTTTTGCCTTCTTCCTGCCCTGGTGCTTTGCCTATTCCAGTCTCATGCTGACTGAGTTTGAACAGCTCCCAATTCCTACTGAGTGCTTCAATTCTATCTGCATCCATTGTATTAAGTGAATTCAGTTTTAGGATCTATTTGGTCTAATTCTAAAGTGCTTAGTAGTTAACATTTAGTTCAAGTTATTCTTTTACATCTTTAGCTATAAAACATAGCAGTCTTCTTTGGGTTAAAACCAGGAATGTCTCCAAATCCTCTCCACTGATTTTAAAAAGCTAGACCTTACCTGATCTGGTCCAGTTATACTGAGAAGTAAATTTATTGCTTATATCGCAACATTTGTTAATTTACAGCCAATGATAAAAATTCAAGGTTCCTTTGACAAGAATTAGAGCAGTTTTGAACTCAGTAAGCTCTGCACTGAACTCCAACTGGGACTGTAACAAGGGTAAGGAGAGATAAATTCTAGATCTGTTACCTCTGAAACATGCATTCATGTGCACCAGGGATGTAAGTGTTCTCTCTCTCTCTCTCTCTCTCTCTCTTTCTCTCACTCTCTGTGATCAACTGGTGTGACTTGTATGACTACAGGCCATCTCAGGTCAAAACTGGACCCCAATCTGAAAGCAATATATAGCCTATGCTGGAAACCCAAGATAAAAACTGTAAATACTGGAAACACTCATCAGATCAGGCTGCATCTATGGAGAGAGAAACATAGTTAATGTTTCAGGTTGATGATGTGCCGTGGAGAGAAAAAAAATAGTATTGCTTTATCAGTGCACTTTGGTGTTGTTGGTAAACACTCTGCTGTTCACAAATCTCTGGATCTCTATTGTCAGCATGGCCAGCTATGGATATTGATAAATCTCATATTATTATTCTTTCTTTCCTAGGCGAACATTCAGGAATTGCTTGACCATTTATACAGCCCAGCCAAATGAGGCTGATGGAAAGGAAAGTTAGTGGTCAATACATTGTAGAAGTGATGGTGAGCCAAGATTGAAAGTTTAATAAAACATGACAGTTTCTGTGGCAAGGTCACTTCCTTTAGCAAGAGAAAGGTGAAAGGTCCCTCTTTAAAAATAATCCTGTTGCTCTCATAGTTTGTTCCCTTGCATTCAGTGAGCTGCTTGCTGCCCATTTCATAACTTCCCCCAAGTGGTGTGCTTGGAATTAGGAGCTGACTAGGTGGTGGATTGCAGTTGTGGACCTGAATCCCAGAAGTCCAAGAAATGCAGTGTTAAAGCATTCCTCAGAGTGCCCCATGAGCAAGGTAATAATTGAAATTGTGCATAAGTTTCTGTGAAATCACTGCAATCAATTTCTTCATATCAGTGAGGTTCTGCTTCCAATTGAACTGCCGTATTGGAAGACATTCATTGACCCAGCAATTCATTGAATAAAATAATGAAGTTTCAGAAGCCATTTTTACCTCCCTCACATTGATTTTCTTTACACTCTCTTCCTTACATCGTGATATACTAGCAGAATATTAAGCCCTAAACACAGATTGAGACAATAAAAGAATGATGAATAAATGTTCTAAGTAATTCATTGACTAATGGTAAATAAAAAAAATGTTGTTGTTGATGCTGTTATTTGTTGCTGTATCTCTGAATGTGCTGTATATCATTATAAATCACTTCAGATACATGGTACATTTACTGATCCATATTGGTAATGGATAACTCTGGAGCTCAGGAGGTGGTATTTGGAATTACTGGTTATCGCTGTGCTTGTATGGTGGTCCTATGTACCAGTAGATTGTGGTTGTGCTGCTGGAGATTTTACAGTTACCTTCATGAATGAGGTAGAGGGTATTCCAAGGGATACATTTGTACTTTCAGCCAAAGTGTGAAGCAGAAATTAATGGGAATATAATTCAGGAGAGATGTAAACCAAGCTGCCAATTTACTGTCACCTATTTTACTTTATTGAACAGTGTTAAAATTTACCAGCTGGTGCTTTGGCATATGTCTTATGATAGAGAGTAATCATTATATCAGAAGTCTGTTCCTGCAAAGTGACACCATCACCATTGCCTGAGCTCTGTGATCAGGCAGAGAAGAAAGTTAAGCACACGTTATGATCCTACTGTGGGTGGGGAGTTGAAATGCAATGTCGTAAGCTTAAACCCTTTATAATTATTAGAGATGTGAGATTTGATCAGTTAAAAATTATTCATTGGTTGAGTTTGTCCTCGAAACTCATTCACTTTAGCATTTTCCTCAAGCCATTTTTTTTATTAAATGTTATTTTCTCACCCAAGTTAACAGAAGGACAAATTCAAAAAGGATCAATGGTGGGGGAGGATTTGGAACATGGTCTCAGCATTGTCTAATAGATCTAGTGCACAGAACACCCAGCTGATCTTTGTGAATGAGTTTCAGCTTCTCCAATGCTCTGCAAGTCAGCTTCCCACTCTCCACTCTAAAGTTCATTTCATCCAGTACTCCGATGTCCATATTTTAACCCAAGCCAAGTTCTACTCACCCATCATCACTGCCCTTACTGCCTTAGATTGTCTCTCAACATCTCCGAAGTTGATATAAAAATGTTGTCTCATGTTTAGGTCCTATTATATCCTTGTTCTTCCCAACCTGTTGAACTCCTGTGTTGTTCCAGATAGTAAAGACATCATCCAGCAAAGGATTTGTACACCCAGGCCACACTCTGCAGTTCTCCCACTAATCTACTCTGCTGCTCAATCTCTCTTCCTTCTTTCAGGACATCTGCAAACAGACTTTAGATCACCACTCATGGAAATATAGGAGTTTACAGCATAGCACACCATTCAGCACTTCTGTTCCACACAACCCTCCTCCTCCCCGATTTTGTTTTGCAGGGTATTGGTGAGGCCAGGCCTGGAGAACTGTGCACAGGTTTCGTCCTCTTATCTGGAAAAGGAGCATTGGAATCAGTCCAAAAGCGATTCACCAGGCTAACTTCTGGGATGGGAGGATTGTTCTAACAAGAGAGGCTGAACAGACTGGGTCTGTATTCCACAGAGCTTAGAAGAGTGAGGGTGATCTTATTGAAACATACAAGATCTTAAGGTGGCTTGACAGGGTGGATGCTGAGGTGTATTCAGTAGTGGGAGAGTCCTGAACAAAGGGACATAGCTACAAAATAAGGGGCTGGTCATTTAAAACTGAAGTATGGAGAAATTTCTTCTCTCAGAGGGTAGTGAATCTCTGAAATTCTCAGCCCCAGGGAGTTATGGAGGCCAGATCATTAGAAGAATTTAAGGTGATGGTAGATAAATTGTTGAAACATTAGGGGGTGAGGACTATGGGGATCTGGCATAGAAGACGATTTGAGGCTTGGGATGGATCAGTCCTGATCGTACTGAATGGCAAGGAAGCCTTGAAGGGCCAGATAGTCTATTCCTGTGGTCTTATGTTCATCATGTCTCATTCTACCATAGCGTCACAGAGTGTTTTGAAACAGATTCGGGGTCTCAGAAGGCAAGAACTCTGAACACAGTCTGGAGATGAATGATTTATTTACAAAAGACAAACGTGGGAAAATGGTAAAGGGGATAACATACATACACACGCGCACAGTTTATAGCGAGCATGGGAAAATCACAACAGGGGTAAAATACACACACACACACACACACACACACACACACACACACACACACACACACACAATGAACTAGGTACAGACAATCAAGGAAAAACAATATGATACCTGCCACCCCTTGAGTCAGTGCAAGCATGGCTCTATGCTACCAGGGACACTAACTAAAATGCTCCCAACCGTTTTAACAGTGCACACCTCACCAACGATTTCTCCAGCGCCGTCCCATAGTCCTCAGCCTGGAATGGTGATCCCTCAGGGCAGGCAAAAGAGGGAGAGCTGAGCACATGTGGCACTCTTTGTAGTGCTGGAGGGCTTGGGGGGGGGGGCATTCCAACCCAGGTGACTTACAAAGGCCAATGGCCCAGTGCCAGCAAGGACTAATCGATCACAAGGGCCAATGGCCCATAGCCAAGTACAAAGGTACTTAAAGGGACAAATGGTCAGGTGTGTGCTGATGGCTGGGGTGGAGCCAAACCTTGATTGGCAGTGATGTGTCTTTCAACCGGGTAATGGGCAGTGCTGTCACGTGACAGCCATGACCCTCCACCATACATAGAGTTGTACAGAAACCAACCCTATGGCCCATCACTCCATGCCGACCTTTTTGACCATCCACACTAACTTTGTTTTCCTGCATTAGGACCATATCCTTCTATGCCTTGTCCTTTTCTATACCTGTCCAAATGTTTCTTAAACATAATGATTATATCTGATCCCACCATCTCCTTTGAAAGCCAATTCCAGATATCAACTACTTTCTATGTAAAAAAAATTCCCTCAAAACCCTTTTAAAGCTCTTTCTTCTCAGCTTAATTTCATGCCCTCTTATTTTTGATACCCTTAGAATGGGAAAAAGATTCTGCCTATCCACCCATCCACGCTAAGGGACTATGCCACTTCTGTCTCTTTCTCCCTTATCCAACTTCCTGTTCATTAGATATTGACCACCTCAAGTCACTCCAGGTTCTGGGTAGCCAGTTGCAAATTTACAATCTTCTCTGAGTAATTAAGTTTCTCCTGAATTATTTCATTGTACTTAGAGTCATAAAGTCACACAGCACAGAAACAGGCCCTTTGTCCCACTAAGTCTGCACCAACCATCAAGCAGCCATCTACACTAATCCTATCCTAATCCCATTTTATTCTCTGCACTTTCCCACCAACTGCACCCCCCCCCACCACCTCCCCCCCCAGGTTCTACCACTCAGCTACACACTAGGGGCAGTTTCACAGTGGCCAGTTAACCTACTGATCCACACGGCTTTGGGATGTGGGGGGAAACTGGAGCACCCAGAGGAAGCCCACGCAAACAGAGAAGGTGCAAACTCCACACAGACAGTACTAGAGTCAAGACTGAGGCAGCAGCCTTACTAGCTGCACCACTGTGCTGCCCTTATTGGTGACTATCTCATATTTGTGGCCTCTAATACAGCCTTCTTAATTTAGTGGCCATTTTATGTTTGTTTTTACCTCTATGAATAGGTTTTGATCATACTTCTGTCTTAGTGGTGCCAACTAGTGCAAGTTGGTGTGATCCCTGTCGATTCACGTGTTTTCTTTATTTTCTTCCTGAATCTGTCCACTGAGCATTTCTGTAAAATGTGGGAATTAACACATGAATTGTGGAAACTGGGATTTCACTCACATTCCTGTAGTGATTCCCAATCTGGCTCATTCGACCAAATAAAGAAATTGGAAAGAAACACAAATCGGGAAGGGGGACTCTTGGAATTACTTGCTTAGGCATCCAGTTACAGAGCATCATTGGCACAGGTCTGGTTAGCGATGGGGCTCAGTACAGATGGGACAGTGAAGGAATGAGGGAAAGACCTTTGTCACCGAACAAAAAATTAAAAATAAATCTTTCAATCAGAGGAGGTAAAGCTTGTATTTTCCAAAAGCATTTCCAGATATTAGCAAATACCTCATCTCCTCAGTTTAAAAGGGCAGAGGTCAGACTGGAAGCTCAGTGATGCTGCCTTGTATTTACAGGTTGACCTTTGACAAGACCTGTCAGTTCCATTGTCAGAGAACGGAGTCCACTGGGAGCAAGTGACCAACACCAGGGTCAGCAGCATAAAAAAATCTATTTAACAAAGTGTCATCTTCAATAACATCCCCACCTCAAATGAGAAGGGCAGCAGACCTCATATATCCTTGGGCTGGCGAACATAACTCCAAATGACTTCCAAACCAGTCCCCTGAGAAACTGGTTAAAAAGGCAATGTCCTTATCTTCAGCAGTAATTAAATCATTACATGTGAGGGAGTAGACAGCTCCTAGGGTGTTACACCGAAAGTAATGATATTTACAAGTGACTACAAAGCAGTAACCTCAAAGAGAATCTGAGCACAAAACACAATTGGTTTATGATAATCATGTGAATTCCAGAGCCAGATGTGCGATGCACCCAGGTCAGTAACCAGGTTGGACTGTCCAATGTGGAAGATAATATATCTGTAAAGGATAATACTCAGTCTCAAGTGAGCCAGAGATAACTGAAACAAATTACACAGAAAGTAATACACAGATTGAAATGTGTCTCAAAACCATGACTTATCAACTCTCATTCACTTGGAATGAAACTCACTCATTTCACTTGGCAAGAATTAATCATTACGTGGTTCACTAACATATAACCTATAGGGACAGAGAGCTGTTTGCTGGTGAAAACATTAAAATAAAGAGCAAGAGTGTTTCTAGTGTAGTACTCCCAGGATAAAGGACAACATCAACTACATTCATGAATCTTACTGCATTTCATGGTACTAATTAAGAGAAATAAATAGTTTGTGGAAACTATCAAATAGTTAATTACACAAATACAATGTTCCCAGATATACCTAATGCATACCTTAAGGGAATCCAGGAGCCAGTACTTATTTCTAGATTACATAAACATCATTGATTGGTTCCTCACGAAATTTGCTCAAGGCACCACTCCACAACATTTCACTCCCCTACAACAAAAAAAGCATTCAGCAAACATACATAAATGGGCAAAACATACACCACACTTAGTCAAAAATGCACACCAGAAAGAAAGGGGGGAAAATGGCCAGATGATACACAAAGGAGCCATAGAAAGAAGCATAGATATGGAAAGTGCAACAAAATTAGAGTGTTTGAATGTCAGAATGAAATGCTAAAACACAATCCCAACAGCTCCCAGGGGATTAAGATAGAATTCAGCACTGGAGGTGGGAGGAAGAGAGCTCCAGCATTTAAAAAGAGGGACACAAACATGCTCAACAGTGAAATACACCCCAGAATGGGCCACCATAAGAAGAACCTGCAGTTAGGAGGTGGCTCATGTGGTTTCCAGGAGTGAGAATCTGCACTCAATGCAGCAGTGTCACAAGAAACTTTTCAACTTCTTGAGATGTATTAAGATGAGCTGCAGATCATTAAAAATGCTTCTCTCTCTTCCATGCACACCAGACAAACCCACACACAACCTATTACTCACACAATCTATTACTCAATTCAGACACCTCACTTTACCCAACACCAGCCCATAAGCTCACCCTCCATTAATATTCTGTCCCCTCTGTCCACCAAACAGAGGTCAAGCCACCAAATGTAGCCTAAAAAGGCAAATAGTAATATAGTCCACCTTGAGTGCAACCCTTCACCTAGCTGAAAAAGATGACCTGCTCATCATGTACAGAGGGGTGCTTGAGATGCAAACGTCATGATCAGAGGCTATACAAAATCTACTAGGTATCCTCCTTAACAATGTTTCATTGGGATTACTATATCCCCTTTGTTTTGATCTGCAATAGACATCCTCCTTACCGTCTACACTGTTCCATCATCATAAACATATTTTGGGCATTAGCTTACATGCTGAGACATCCTAAACCATCCCTTTTATGCCTCTGCAGGGTATGAGGAGAGGTTCCTTACTTTCCACTCACCACTGCATCAGAATACTAAGCAGAAGTAGCAGGAGGGTGAGTAGAAGGCAAGAAGGAGGAAGACAATGATGAGTGCTAAATATAAGGCAGAAGCATTTGCAATCATGTCCATCCAGAAGTACCAAATGAATGATTCATCTCAATTTCTCCTGAAATCCCAACCAGCACAGGGGAAGGACTTCATCCAATTTGATACACTCCAAGTGTTATCAAGGAACATCTGAGATAAAGCAAAGACAATGAGATCAAATAACATCCTGGCTGTGGAAGTAAAAACCTGCACTGCAGGACTAGTTGTGCTGTACCCAAGCTGCTCCAGTATAATTACTACACAAACATCTAACAAAAATGTGGAAAATTGCCCATGTTGACGAATTCACAAAATGCATGATGAAAAGGTAGTAGGGATAGTCCAGGGAATTATAGACCAGTGAGCCTTACGTCTGTGGTGGGCAAGCTGTTGGAAAGGATTCTTAGAGATAGGATCTATGGACATTTAGAAAATCATGGTCTGATCAGGGACAGCCAGCATGGCTTTGTGAAGAGCAGATCATGTCTCACAAGCCTGATAGTGTTCTCTGAGGAGGTGACCAGACAGATAGATAAGGGTAGTGTAGTAGATGTGGTCTACATGGATTTTAGTAAGGCATTTGACAAGGTTCCACATGGTAGGCTTCTTCAGAAGGTCAGAGGGCATGGGATCCAGGGAGGCTTGGCCGTGTGGATTCAGAATTGGCTTGCCTGTAGAAAGCAGAGTGTTGTGGTGGAGGGAGTGCATTCAGATGGGAGGGCTGTGACTAGCGGAATCCCACAAGGATCGGTTCTGGGACCTCTGTTTTTCATGATTTTTATTAATGATTTGGACGAAGGGGTAGAAGGATGGGTTGGAAAGTTTGCAGACGACACAAGGGTTGGTGGTGTTGTGGATAGTGTGGAGAATTGTTGAAGATTGCAGGGGGACATTGATAGGATGCAGAGCTGGGCTGAGAACTGGCAGATGGAGTTCAATCCGGAGGAGTGTGAGGTGGTACACTTTGGAAGGACAAACTCCCGGCCACAGTACAAAGTCAATGGCAGGATTCTGGGCAGTGTAGAGGAGCAGAGGGATCTGGGGGTTCATATCCACAGATCACTGAAAGTTGCCTCACAGGTGGATAGGGTAGTTAAGAAAGCTTATGGGATGTTAGCATTCATAAGTCGTGGGATCAAGTTTAAGAGCTGTGAAGTAATGATGCAGCTCTACAAAACTCTGGTTAGACCACACTTAGAGTACTGTGTCCAGTTCTGATCACCTCATAATAGGAAGGATGTGGAAGCATTGTAAAGGGTGCAAAGGAGATTTACCAGGATGCTGCCTGGATTAGAGAGTATGGATTATGAGGAGATACTAAGGGAGCTAGGGCTTTACTCTTTGGAGAGAAGGAGGATGAAAGAAGACATGATAGAGGTGTACAAAATATTAAGAGGAATAAATAGTGTAGACAGCCAGCGCCTCTTTCCCAGGGCACCAATGCTCAATACAAGAGGGCATAGCTTTAAATTAATGAATGGGAAATTCAAGGGAGATATCAGGGGAAGGTTTTTTACCCAGAGAGTGGTTGGGTCATGCAATGCGCTGCCTGGGGTTGTGGTGGAGGCAGGTACATTGGTCAAATTCAAGAGATTGCTAGATAAGTACATAGAGGAATTTAAAATAGAGGGATATGTGGGGGAAAGGGGTTAGAGAGCCTTAGGAGAGGTTTTAAAGGTCGGCACAACATTGTGGGCCAAAGGGCCTGTTTTGTGCTGTACTGTTCTATGATTCTATGATTCTATGAATCAAATTAACATCAAGTTACTCTGTCTGGTCAATAAGGAAGGTGACATGGCAGAACTTGGTTCTGAAAAATAAGCTTTGCCAAATGGGGAAAGACCAATCTTATTTCCATAAGATTTTGAAAAAGATATGAATAATTAGAGAACGGATAAGAACAGATCTGACCCAGGTAAATTGGAGCCAGAACTTTGTAGCAAAACTGTAATTGAAAGGCTATTAAGATAGATATGTTTCAGCTGCAGGTCAGATACATTCCCATGAAGGAGAAGTATAGGGATATTAAAGCCAGAGCTTCCTAGATGACTAAAAAGGTAGTGGGCAACCTACAGAGGAAGGAGTGCTTGACACGTTGAGAACCAGGGTGATGAAAGGGTAAGCAAAAAGTTCAGAGGGGAAGTAAAAAAGGAGATGAGGGACAACGAGACATCATGAGAAAGAATCACAAGAAATGTGAAAGGAATCCACAAGTATTCTGCAAGCACGTAAACAGTAAAAGGGTTGAGAAATAAGAAAGAGGAGAGATTGGGGCCAGTTAAACACCAAAATGGAAATTCATGCATGGTGGTAAGGTACTAAATGAGTATTTTACATCAGTAATAAAAATGGAAACACTTCAAATACTCAGCAGGCCAGGCAGCATCAGTAGAGAGAGAAACAAAATTAACATTTCAGGCCAATGACCCTTCATCAGAACTGCTGATCTACCCGACAATTCTGATGAAGAGTCCTGGAAGTGAAACTTTGACACTGTTTCTCACTTTACAGCTGCTGCCTGACCTGCTAAGTATTTCAAGCTTGTTATGTTTTTATTTCAAATTTCCAGCACCTGCAATTTTTTTTTCAATTACTTTGCATCAGTCTTCACAAAGTAAAAAGATGCTGATGAAGTTGAGATGCTGGATGAGCCGAATATTGCAAATGTTAAACCCTTGTTCAAAAAAAGTTACAGATATAAACCCAATAACTACAACTGCCAATTTAACGTCATGATGGGGAAAATTCTGGGAACAATAACCAGGAAATGAATTAGCAGGCACCTGGGCAAGTGTAGATTGATTAGGGAAAATATTGTCTAGCTTGATGAAGTTTTTAGGTAAAGTAACAGAAAGGGTCAATGAGGGAAATGCAGTTGACATGATATATATGGAATTCCAATGGGCATTTGGTCAAATGCTGCTTAACAGGCCTGTCATCAAGTCTGAAGCCCATGAAATAAAAAGGGTTAAAAAATTGGGTATGTTACAGAAACAGGGTGTAGTAATCAAATGTTGTTTGTCCAGCTGAAGGGAAGCAAACAGTGGAACTCCCCATGAGTCAGTACAAGGTCCACTGCTTTTCTTAAAACAAGCTGTCCATGGGTTACAAACACCTGACTTATGGACAACCCCACATATGAATGAGCTCCCATAATATTATTAAATTCAAAAGTCTGAAATACGTAAATGTGTTTGTTCCTACAAACGGCAGAACTGGTTTCTCTCTTTCCATTTTCAGTAGTTACTCTTTCTTGTGTGCTTTTGATGCCATTCATTACAATACTTTGGAGGTAAGGTTACCACATAGTGATTTTTGCATATTTTCCAACTTATGGACAAAATCGACATCTGGAAAAGTGGAGCCCATATGTTACCTGGGGAAGGACTATATGTGTTAATAATTTGGAGTTGGATGTACATAGCCCAACTTCAACCAGGCGAATAGCAGTGTAGTGAACTCTTGAGGAGGATAGTAATAGACCTCAAGGAGGTGAAATTTGATACTGAGAAATGTGAAGTTTTATATTTTAGGAAGAAGACTAAGAAGAGGCAATATGAACTAGAGGCACAATTCTAAAAGGAGTAGGAGTAGTTAATTGAAAGTGGCAGCACAAGTTGAAAAAGTGCTTAGGAAATTTTAT
The DNA here is from genome assembly GCF_009764475.1 of Pristis pectinata. Classification (NCBI taxonomy): domain Eukaryota; kingdom Metazoa; phylum Chordata; class Chondrichthyes; order Rhinopristiformes; family Pristidae; genus Pristis; species Pristis pectinata. The sequence goes on from NC_067406.1 coordinate 24,804,703, forward strand.
GGGATCCTGGGCTTTGTAAATAGAAGCAGGGAATACAAAAGCAAGGAAGTCATGATGAATCTTCATAAAACACCGGTTCAGTCACAGCATTAGTGTTGTGCCCAGTTTTGGGTGCCACACTTTAACAAAGATGTGATGACCATAGCAAAGGTGGAGAAGAGACTTGTTGGAAAGATGTTAGGGATGAGGGACTTTAGTTATGTGCATAGACTGCGGCAGCTGGTGTCATTCTCCTTAGAACGTAGGAGGTTGTGATGAGATCTGTTGGTGGTGGTGGTGGCATCCATTAGTCTCGCAAGACCATGGATCTGCGCATGGAGAGTCTTGCTTCAGTAGGTAGTGGTAGAGCAGCGTCTGTTGTGACTGTAGAGGCCTACATGGGAATGACAGTCACGGCTGCAGCGACTGCACTTGAAGGCGCTGTCCTCCTGTGTTTCTTTGGTGCTGTTTTTCCGGCCAGTGCGCTTTTCTTCAGCAGCTAGCCTCAGCTTCTCTTCTCCTCGTTTCAGACCTCTGTGTAGTTCCAGCCTCCAGTGAGATCGATCACTTGCAATTTCTTCCCACCTCTTGACCTTTATGTTCAGTGACTTCATGTCTCTCTTGCAGACAACTTTGAAGCGAAGATGGGGCTGTCCTTACGCTCTCTTGCCGGAGGCCAACTCCCCGTACAGCAGGTCTTTCAGGATCCTCCCGTCTGACATGTGATGTACATGGCCCAGCCAGCAGAGACAGCGTTGTTGAAGCAGGGTGAAGAGGCTGGGTATCTGAGCGTGGCTCAGGACCCCATTGTTGGTGACTCTGTCAGTCCACTTGATGTCCAGGATGCGTCTCAGGCTACGAAGGTGGAAGGCATTAAGACGCCGCTCCTGTCTGGAGTAGAGGCTCCAGGTCTCGCTGCCGTAAAGCAGCGTGCTGAGGATGCAGGCCCTGTAGACTGCAACGTTGGTGCTTGTTGTCAGCTTTCTGCTCTCCCAGACTCGCTTTGCCAACCTGGCGAATATTAAGGCTGCTCGTCCGAACCGTCTGTTGATCTCGGAGTTTAGGGAGAGACTATCTGTGATAGTGGAGCCAAGGTATGCGAACTCGTGGACTACCTCCAGCTCGTAGTTGTTGATGGTAATGGCAGGGGGGTGCTCAACACCTTGACCCAAAACGTTTGTCTTCTTCAGGCTGATGGTCAACCTAACATCTTGGCAGGCTCTTGAGAAGGTGTCCATGAGGCTTTGCAGTTGCTCTTCAGAGTGTGTTGCCAATGCCGTGTCGTCTGCAAACAATATGTCCCTGATGAGTACTTCGCGAACCTTGGTTTTCGCCCTTAGCCAAGACAGACTGAACAGCTTCCCATCCGATCTGGTGTGGAGGTAGACACCATCTGTTGATGTTCCAAAGGCGTGCTTCAGCATGACTGCGAAGAAGATGCCGAACAGGGTGGGGGCAAGCACACAGCCCTGCTTCACACCGCTGCGGATGTTGAAGGCCTCCGAAGAAGAGCCGTCAAACTGAACCACGCCTTTCATATCTGTGTGGAATGACTGAACTATCCTGAGGAGCCTCGAGGGACAACCAATCCTGGTGAGGATCCTGAACAGGCCGTCTCTGCTCACAAGGTCGAAGGCCTTTGTGAGGTCAATGAAAGCAACATAGAGTGGTTGTCTTTGCTCTCTGCATTCCTCTTGTAGCTGTCGAAGGGAAAAGATCATGTCGATTGTAGAGTGTTCTGACCTGAAGCCACACTGAGATTCGGGATATACCCTTTCGGCGATTTTCTGCAGTCTGTTCAGGACCACACGGGCGAAAACTTTCCCGACGATGCTCAGCAGAGAGATCCCCCTGTAGTTGTTACAGTCACTTCTGTCCCCTTTGTTCTTATGTAGGGTGGCAATGTCTCTCATGTCCTGCAGCACTGCTCCCTCTTTCCAGCACTGGCAGAGTAGTTCGTGCAGGTGGTTTAGTAGGACACCCTTTGCGCACTTGATGGCCTCTGGTGGAATGCCGTCCAATCCAGGTGCCTTCCCAGTGGGTAGGCTGTCGATGGCTTTACTCAGCTCTCCGGCAGTCGGCAGTGCATCCAGTTCCTCCATGATAGGCAGGCAATCCATGGTGTCTAGCGCGTTATCCAAGATGTTGTTTTCCCTGGAGTAGAGTTCGGAGTAATGCTCCGCCCATCTCTCCATCTGCTTGCCTTTATCTTTGATGGTCTCGTCTGTTTTGGTTTTCAGTGGTACTGACTTGCTCTGGGTTGGACCGATGGCTTTCTTGATCCCCTCGTACATTCCACGGATGTTGTCTGTGTCAAATGATGACTGGATGCTTTCGCAGAGTTGTAGCCAGTAGTCATTTGTACAGCGTCTGGCTGTTTTCTGAGCCCTGTTTCTTGCTATCCTTAGCGCTTGCATTGTTGCCTGGGTGGGGTGGCGTTTATGCTTTATTAGTGCAACACCCTTTGCCTCGATGACAGTGGTGAGTTTACTTGAGCTCGCTTCGAACCAGTCCTGTGTTTTGCCCTGTTTCTTCCCGAAGGCCTTGAGTGCAGTGCTGTGGATAGTGTCCCTGAGAGATTCCCATCTCTGCCGAGCATCCCATTCTGGTGGGTCTGCAAGGAGAGCGTCCTCCAGTGATTTGATGAACTCCGCCGCTTTGTCTGGGTGTTGGGTCTTACTAGCGTCGATGCATTGCCTGCCTGGAGGCTTGGCATGGTGCATCTTCTTTGGCTGAAGTCTGATCTTGCAGCAAACCAGAGAGTGGTCCATGTCAAAGTCGGCACTCTGAAAGGAGTGTGTCATGAGCATGTTTCTCAGGTGGCGGTGTCTTGTGATTATCAAGTCTAGCTGATGCCAATGTTTTGAGCGGGGATGTCTCCAGGACACTTTATGCTGAGCTTTGGTCTGGAAGTAGGTGTTAGTGACACACAATTCGTGGAGCATGCAAAGCTCAAGCAGTCGTTGCCCGTTATCATTCATGTTGCCAAACCTGTACCACCCCTGGCAGCTTGGCCAGGAGTCGTGGTCGGCGCTCACTCTGGCGTTGAAGTCGCCAAGTAGCAGCAACTGTTCCTGACTTGGGATTTCCTGTATTGTCATTGAGAACTGATCGTAGAACTCGTCCTTCGCGTCTTGTGTAGAGTAGAGGGTTGGGGCATAGACGCTGACGAGGTTGACAGGACCGTCGGATGTGTGGAGTCGTAGTGAGAAAATCCGCTCCGTCCCTTTCTCGCTAGGCTCCACCATCTTCAGCAGCGAGTTCTTCACTGCAAAGCCGACACCATGCTCTCTGGTCTCATCTGAACCCTTGCCCTTCCAGAAGAAGGTATAGTCTCTCTCACGTAAGGTTCCCGATTCTGCGAGACGTGTCTCTTGGAGCATTGCGATGTCCACTTGGAGCCTCAGCAGTTCATTGTTAATCACTGCTGTCTTGTGTGAGTCGCTGATCTCCCGAAGGTCATCTGATATATCAGTTTTCATAGTCCGTACATTCCAGCATCCTAGTCTGAGTGCTGGTTTCTTTTTTTGTCTTCTTGTTGTGCCTGGTGCAGTGTTTGCAGTCCACAGTTCAGGATACTTATATCCCTAAGCCCCACGCACCCAGTGGAGCGGGCGGACTGTGGCGGGACAGCACCTAATTGGCTGGGGGCTGCCCAGCTTAAGGCGGGCGGTAGCTGTCCAGTGAGACACGACGGTCTCTCCCTCTGTCGAAAGCAATCCCTGGCGCCTTGCTCTACGCCAATCGAGCGCAGGCTTATAACCGGTAATCTGCTGCTTTCCATGCTGTGCCGTCGCGGTGAGGCAACGCTGGAGTGTCCTCTCCAGGGCACAGGCCTGGTCAAGGTTGTATGGAAGACCAGCAGTTGACCATGCAGCAGGTCTCCCCTCTCCACACCACCAAGGGAAAGGCAAAAAGCCAATACAGCTTGGCACCAGTGTCATCGCAGGAGTTGCCAGAACGAGGTTGAAGACAACGTCGAACTGCCTTAGGGACTCTAGCTCTGTATTTGTCCTCAGGGCTTACTCCCGTAGCCTTTCCCATGAGTGGGTATAACCACAAGGCAGCGGAGGTTTGAAATCAGAGTTTTCCCTCTCTTAGATGGAATGCCTTCCCAGGCTGACGAGTTCCATCTACCCGACTGGGATCCGTTAGAGGTATTTAAAATCAAGAGGGGTATAGACAGAGTAGGTAGAGAGAAACTGTTTCCTTTGGTAGAGGCAACAAACACCAAGGACATAGAATTAGGTTGGTTAGTAAAATAACTAAAATAAAGACACCTTTTCTAGGTAGTGAGTGGCTAGGGTCTGTGATGTTATTGAGTGTACCATCCAAGAGCTCTAAACTTAAGTACGAGCACCCTCACTATAGGGAGATTAAACTGTATCAATTTACACTTCAAGCACTAGTTTACTTCACCATTTTAATCTCTACAGAAGGGTCTAGTTGTCAATAATCACTGTTTTGAGTGGAGGGTCCCTCCTCCCAACCAAGGAGGAGATACTTCCAGCTAACAAAGCAACTTAAACACAGTTTATTTTATTTTAAGTGAGACACGTTTAATTCTAATAAGTACTTCTTAACAACGACTCGTAACATACAAAGGATTTCCAAACATGAGTACAATTCTTACAACCTAAAAAGTCATACCAACAAGTTGCAAACAAACAAATCGTCCATCGCAAAAACCCAAGGCTGAGGAATGAATTCTAGGTCTTCTTTCTGTAACCCCTTCTCTCCATCATTCCCCCTAGCCTGACTGCTTTCTAACACTTGTACTGTTTTTTCACTGAGTTGATATCATTGGCATGTGATGTTTTTTCAACCACATTTTCAGGCCAGGTGACTGGAGTGTTTAATTAAGTAAATGTGGATCCTATTGTACTCTTGTAATGTTAAGAGGCTGAGCAGGGAATATTGGTTAGAAGTTTAACTTAGCAAAGAGCAAACATCTTGAGCCTTGGACAATTTCTGCTGTTTTTGCAAAAGGGATTTTAGCTTAATGAGCAACCACTTCTTGACCTTTGGACAGGCCGTGCTGCTGTGCTAAAAAGCTGAGGTTAGCAACAAGCTTTTTTGGGGCCTGGGAAGTGAATATCCATCACAGGTCTGCCAGGTGTGGATATGTAGGAAGGTTCAATTTTAACCTTTCAGGTAAGAAGTCCTGGGAGTATGGGCAGGGGGGGACAGGGAAGTGCAAGTAGCTAGTTTGCTCTGACGTTGAGCTGGTATGGACTTGATGGGCTCAATGGCTTCGTACTGTGCCATTACCCTGAAAGTGGCAGCACAGGTTGGTGAAGAAGGCATTGGGCACGCTTGCCTTCATCGGTCAGGGCAATGAGTACAGGAATTGGGTTGTCATTTTGCAATGGTACAAGATATTGGTGAGAGCCTCACTTTGAGCATTATGTGCAGTTCTGATCACTCAGCTACAGGAAGGATGTCATTAGACTAGAAAGAGTGCAGACAAGATTCATGAGGATGCTACTGGGACTGGAGTGCTTGAGTTATAAGGAGAGGCTGGGTAGGCTGGGACTTTTTTTCCTGGAGTGGAGAAGACTGAGGGCTGACCTTAATGAGGTGTATAAAATCATGAGGGGCATAGATAAGGTGGAATGGCCATAGTCTTTTTCCCAGGGTAAGGGATTCTAAAACTAGAGGCCAAAGATTGAAGGTGAGACGGAAAAGATTTAAAAGGGACCAGAGGGAAAACCTTTTCACACAGAGGATGGTGGGTATATGAAACAAGCTGCCAGAGTAAGCTGTAGAGGTGGGTACAATTACAATGTTTAAAAGACATTTATAAAGATACATGGATAGAAAATGTTTAGAGGGATATGGGCCAAACGCAGGCAAATGGGACAAGTTGGGCTGAAGGGCCTGCTTCTGTACTGTATAACTCTATGACTCTATTATTCAGTGATTCTATGGTAAGGTCAGAAGTGGGAATATTTGCCGATGTTCCAGCTCCTCAGATAATGTAATATTCCGTGTGCAATTCAGCTTGATCCAAACAACATGCAGCATGAGGACATAGCGGCAAATAATATTCACAGCAAGTAAATGTCAGGCAGTGTCACCTCCTTCAACAAAGTTTAACAATCACCATTGAATTCTCCCTAGCCAACATCCACAGAGTTTCAAATGACCAGACCTTAAGCTGGACCAGCTAGGTAAATACCTTGATTATAAGGGCAGGTCAGAGGCTGGGTATCCTGTGGGAGGTGATTTACTTCTTGATTCTCCAGAATATTTCCACCATCTGCAGGCCACAAGTTAGGAGTGTGACAGAATACCTTCATCTGCCTGGATGAGTGCAGCTTCAACATCAATCAGGGTGCTTAACACCATACAGGACAAAGTAATCCAGTTCACTGGTACCCAATCAGTTACCTTAAACATTCTCTCCCTCCAGCACTGGTTGGGCGTGGCTGCAGAGTGTACCATCTACAAGATGCACTACAAGACTGATCAAACCACAGTCTCTATCAGCTAGACAAAGGATATCTTTGGATGCATGGAAACAACACTGTCTGCAAGTTCCCCTTCAAGTAACACCCTGTCCTCATGATACTTGCCCTTCCTTCATTGCTGGGGAAAGTCCAGGAATTCTCTATCTGACCGTGGGCATACCTTCACCACACTGAGTGCAATGTTGAAGGACAAGAGGGATGAACAATAAATGTTGCCTTGCTGGTGACACCCATAACTACTGAGTTACTAAAAAAGTCAAAACTTCCCATTTTTGGTATTCTTCAGCCGCGTGACTGCTTGAACTGGTCAGTGTGAGGTCCAGCCATCCAGTAGGACCCTTTTAGGATGCTGTTGGATTGCTCAAGAGCAGGTAAGTGTTTCCCGATGGTTTTCAGACAGCTATGAACCTATTTCCATCAGCTGGAGCCAATGCATGTATTATTTGCACCTTTGAAGTGAACTAAGGAGGGACAGAGAAACATCAGCCAAGGCTCCCACTCTTGATTGCTTTCTCATGAGCTCAGCTGAAAAGGCCCTGTCTGCTGGTGTTTCTGCACCTTGTGAGCCTTCTGCACTTAAACCTCATTACATACCAAAGCTTATCTGCATATCCCTCTGATGTATTTATCAACCTCCTTGTGTAAAATCCAATAATCCAGCATCCGATTGTTCGGAGACCCTGATGGTCCGGCATTTAGTTCACTCATCAGGTCAGAATGTGAGCCGGGGTTCTGGACTGTGGGCTTGGGATCTGCAGCACCAAGGGTCAGGAACATGAGTAGGTTTGCAGCCAGACTTGGGGTCCAAGTGCTTGTATATTTCCCACAGCCTTTAAATTCACTAGGATCACAGGAAAATTTATTAGACTACTGTGTATCATAGAACATAGAACATTACAGCACAGTACAGGCCCTTCAGCCCACGATGTTGCGCCGACATTTTTTCCTAATATCTATCTAACCCTTCGCTCCCATATTGCCCTCCATTTTTCTATCATTCATGCGTTTATCTAAGAATCTCTTAAATGTCTCCAATGTATGTGCCCCCACAACCTCTGCCGGCAGTGCGTTCCATGCACCCACCACCCTCTGTGTAAAAAAACTACCTCTGACAGCCACCTTATATCTTCCTCCAATCACCTTAAAATTATGCCCCCTTAAACTTACCTTAAAATTACCTTAAAATCACCTTAAAATTATACCATGTGAAAATAAAAGTGCAATAAAAGTGTATTTGGGTATTAGTAAGAGTAACATTGAATAGTCTGGAAAATCGATAATTCCAGCACCACCAAAAACCTAAGGATGCCGGATTATCAGAGCTTTACTGTAAGTGCATCAGTAACAGGGCAAAGATGCTTCAGGAGTATTTTGGAGACATGAGGAAAGATCCAGAGCCAGGCAGATGGTGTGTAATGTCTGAACCTGAGCACCTATTTAACCGACAGTAATGTGTAACAACCTAACATAAAAAATAAATGAAGGGCAAAAGTATCACTTACACTTTGAAATGACAGGTGCACTTCCACTCCGTAATCAGCAATTGCTTTTAGTCATTAAGTGCAGTATTCATCTTTTCAGAACCAACATTTGAAACCACCACTGGTGCAAGTGACTGTGATGGCTACAGTGAAGAGATTGAGGAACAGTGGGTGGGTCAGAAAGAGATTGTTGCTTCGGAATATACAAACCAGAAAACAATCTGTAACCTCTTATCAACAATTAACATTCCTCAATCACTCACTCTCTCCAATATCTAACAAAGTATTTCTTAAGCTTCTCTTTCTTTTCTACCTGCCTGTATACTCCATTCCATAACATTCACTGCTTCCCATTCAGTGTAAACTTGGCAGTTTCCATCATCTTAGCACCAGTTTTGGTCCATGGTAATGATCTTCACCTTTTTAAACACTGACCTAAAACTTGACTCTCTCTCTTCATTTCCACATCGACCTGTCTGTCCTCAGCCTTCTCCACTGTCAGGGTGATGCCCAGTGCAAACTAGAAGAACAACACCTCATATTCTGACTGGGTAGTCTACAACCCAATGGTGTGGACACTAAATTTTCCAATTTCAGGTAACCCGTGTTCCTTTCTCTCTCCTTTTGATCCACCCGGGTTCTCTCACCCTCCTGTTTCCAACTCCTTCCCCCGCAGCCCACCATCACCCAGTCTCATTCCCCTCCCCTGCCTGCTTCCATCTGCCCATCATCCTCACCTTATCTGGCTGCACATCACCGTCCTCCTTTATCAGATTTCAGCACCTGCAGCCTCTTGTGTCTCCACTTATCACCTGCCAGACTCTGTCTCTACCTCTACCACTCCCCCACCCCTCCCACCCCCGCATCTGGTTCCACCTGCCCACCATCCCCCTCCTCATCAGGTTCCACCTATTGCCTGCCAGCTGCTGCCTTCATCCCTCCCACTCACCCCTTTATACTGGCTCTCTCCCCTCTACACTGTCAGTCCTGATGCAGGGTCTCCGCACAAAACATCGACCATCCCTCTCCCTCCACAGATGCTGCCTGACCCGCTGAGTTCCTGTAACGGTTTGTTTCTCGTGATCTCTCTTCATCAATGCTTCTTCACCTGCTCAGATTTCCCTGCAACATATCTACTTTTTATTTCTGGTTTCCAGCGTCCACCGCACTTCGCTGTTGTTTTACTTCTGTTCCCACATATTCATCTTAATTGGGCCTCTTATTTTGGATTGTCATGGTGACCACCAATTGAGTCCCATGAATGCATGCATGGCAAGCTCCTTGTGCTATCATGACCCCAATTATATGTTAACAGTCCAGTGAGCAAGGCACCAGCTGCACTTGGTAAACCCAGGCCAAGCCCCCGAGAGAAAGTCCACCCTCCATTCCCCCCACTTCCCTTCCACAAAACAGCCAAGTTTCTCCGCCTTGAGTTGCCTTCCCTCTGCAACCCCCACATTTTGACAACAGCCAGATGCTACTTCAATTCTTGATGGTCAGCAGGATGCAAATTTGTTCACGCCTAAAATCCATCAAATATTGTGGGTCTGGCATTATCCTAAAACCCTATTCTTGACCAGTCATTAAACAGGCATCAGGTCTGAGACAATATGTCAGGGGACACATCTAGAGTCCCCTAGGGCACAGGATACAGATCCTCAAACTTATCCCTGTTTTACACTGGAGAAAGAGAAATAAAGTCCAATTTTGCCCCATGTCTAACACACACCATACTTCCAGCACCTGCAGCCCTTCACAAACATGAACATAAACCCAGTCAAACAGAGGAAGGGATCAAAAAAAATCATAATACAAGAGTTACTTCAGAAGGAAATGAGCTCAGAGCCAATCAGAATTGAAATAAAATGAAAACAGCAGTGAAAAGAATCTGGGTAATTAAATGGTTGGTATATAGAGTAGAAACAGTTTCAAAGATTGAGTAAATTGCCCATTCATTAGCAATGTGGCAAGGAACGAGAATTGCAAATAGACAACAGAGCCTGCAGTAATTCAATCTAACCTTGTACTTACAGAAAACACTGAGATAATGAAGAGAAAAATTACCAGATGCATATTGGATTGTATGGAGGTGGGGAGGGGGATGGGAAGGGAGATCCAAACATGGGGATGCTAATGGCCTCTTTCAAGCTGTGAAAATTTCTCTACAACACAATCATAGTTTTCAGTTTAAAGGCCTCTGGGGAGGTGAGATGAAGCAAGGTGAAAAAAAAATGTAATTTATAACATGTCTGTGGAATAGAATTTATCACTGGATAAGCTCACCACTGCTCAATTGATATGTAGTTGATTTCAAACAACAACCCCCCTCAGGCGCCCACAGGGGAGACTTTTAGATTTTACGCTTGGATATATCAGTTTAACTCGCCATTTACCAAACAACAGCTGACGACAGCACAAACGAGTTGTTCTGAAAAAGAAGGGGGGAGGTAAACGGACACACAACACAGCCTTGAGAGGCCTGGAGAGAATGTGTTAAGAGAAATATGTGATAGGAAAAGACTTGAAAAACACCAATTTTCAGACAGACAGCTGACTGCCAATACCTGAGTTGCATTTTCTTATCTTGTGCCCTTACTGACTTTCCAACAATAATACTGCATGCAGCCTGTCATTTTATGGGTCTGTTTTGCTGGAGGAGACCCAAGATAAGTATAAACAATTCTATGACCTTGGTCTGCACCTTAGCTCGTAAAATAATACAAATACAAATTTTAGCAGCTCCTGTTCCTGTCCAAGAGTTAGCAGCCTCCAAACCTCTCACTCTCCCTGTGCCTTTGTATCTACTTGGCCTTTCAAGGGACGTTTCTTCTTCTCCTTTTTTGTTTCTTTCATCTTTTATTTCTCCTTTTCTCCTAATACATTTTCTTTCCTTTCTTTCCTAGTTCAGCGCAACTTTATAAATGCAAAATTTGTCAGCTGAAAGCAAGGCATGAGTGATCTGTGCTTTGACAAGCTCTTGTACCAACTATATTTCTCCTATCACTGCACAATGAAGATGGGATGCAGATGAAAATATCAAACAACTGAAGAACATGTTACCTATAAACTACTGCACATACATAAGACAGGATATGTTACCTGTTTATCATTTATTTACCTATAGGCTGTAAGTTTGATGTACTTGCTGCACATCACAATTTAAATGTCACGTTTATTCTGTCACATACTGATTTTGTGAGCCAAATTTTATTAGCACACAATTTATTCTATCTTTACACTGATTGGTGAATAAATTAACCAATTAACTGAGACTTTAGTTTAATTTCACCCTGTGGAGATTTCTTAGAAAGCGAAGGTAAACCAAACAAACTAATCAAAGTACTTCATGAAACTTTTTTTTTGTATCTGCTATGTTTTTCCTGTAACCAGCCAATAGAATCCAATTCCAGAAAATATGCAGGGTGCTCTAGCTCAGTGCACATGGCAAGTTTCATCTGCACCTGTTTCAAGCTGATGACCCACCGAAGCTCTCAGAGTCCAACTGAAGCTGACGATTTGTGGACAATGATGGATTGGAGAGGAATCTGCTGCAAAGTACTTTTTCCCAGCGTCATGTTTCAAGATGCGCTAGGGGCATTTGAGGGACATGGAAGGTGTTCAGGTTCTCTGGCAGAGCAGTGAAGACAATGAAGCAGACTGGGCAACAGAAGGACATTCTCTGTTGAACCGATGGTCAGTGTTCCCACAATGAACTGGGGAATGGACAAAGAACATTAATGCCAATCCTTACCAGGGTGAGGTGCATTACCACATGAAATCCATGTACAAGTGTTTAATTAAGATCTTTCTGACAATTTTTGTCCTATGTAGCTCCAACCTTTGGCTCCTCACAAATTGTCATTTCCTTGATCTCGTACGTGACCACAATTCCTCATATGCTAGAAGGCTGTTCCTTTCTTCCCAACTATTTCATTCCATTGTGCAAAAGCCTTTAGCATCTCCCCTTAGCTGGCTCTATCACCCCTTATAAATCTTTTCAATCTTTCACAAATCTTCACTTTTGATGTCTCCTCCCCTCCTTCCTTTCTATGCACCTTAAAACTACTTTTCCCATTCTGAGAAAAGGCCATTGGCTATTGACCTAAAACATTAGCCCCCTTGTCTCTTCACATGTGCTTCCCAGCCTGGTGAATATTTCCACAATTTCCTGGTTTTATCTCAAACTCCTGCAGATGCCAAAATCAAAAATAATAAACAGGAAATGGGCAGAAATATTCAACAATTAAGCTGACCTATGGAGAGAGAAACAGAACCAATCAGAATTCAGAAGTCCTCCTTTTCTAGAATTTTTGCTCAGTCTCCTATGCTTTATGCTAGCCATGCTGTCTTCTTATTTCAAAAGTCTGCCTTGTAAATCTTTCCCAAACAATTAAACTTCAAATCACATTTGTGCTAATTTATCCTAAGTACAGCTTTTTGAGATTTTAGCCCAGAAGTTGCATGACCTGGGAGAGTTTCCGTATAAGGAGGAGTTCCTATTGACCAGAAACTAAACTGGACCAGCTGCACAAATGTCATGGCCACCAAAACAGATCAGAGGCCGGGTGTTCTTTGGAATGTCACTTATTTACTGATGCTCCACTGCCTGAATCTCCTCCAGCTGTCTGCTGGAATAATCACCACAGGCAGCTGTAACACAAGAAGGTCCACAGCATCCAGGACAAAGTATTCTGTTTGATCAGGACACCACCCAGTAGTTTAAACATCTGCCACCCCACCACTGGTGAAATGTGGCTGCAACATCTCCTACCAGCAGCATGCACTGCAACAGCTCACCAGAGCTTCTTTGGCAACAGCTCCTGGGCCTGGACTTCCAACACAGCAAACCTCCCCACCAACTCACACACCATCCTGACTTGAACCTTATACCCCCATGCATTCATTGTCACTGGGTCAAAATTGTAGAACTTCCCACCTCAGCAGTTCAGCAAGACCCCTCACTGCCACCTCCACAAATGGTGGTCACTGCATGTCTAAAGGTGGTATTTCTTGGTTAAATCATCTGCACAAATGATAAAAAAAGTGAGTCAGTGAAGGGGAAGGTGGCTGGTCAAGGTGGAGTAAAGAGTTACTCCTTTCTCACTCCACGTATTGAAGCTTTCTGTGGTATTAACCAAGAGTGACATAGATACTTGGGAAATGTCTACAGGGCAGACTTTTGACTTATAAAGATGGCATGGTTAGCAGAGAGCAGAGGAAGGAGAGAATTTTAACAATCAAAATTGTATCCACGCCAGGGTTGAAATAATATGGTCAGTTCCATGACTCCATAGAAGAGAGACACAAAAGTGCTTCTGAGGTCCCAGGGTATGTCAGTATGTTCTGATGGTTCGTTTGTTGCAAATTACAATGTGCTTGGAGCAGGATAATGCAATATGTGGCTACATGTTCCCAGCTGATTGGAATGTCTTGAAATGATACTTCAGTGTGGAGAAAACAACACACATTATATTTCCCCTGAAGAGGCAGAGGAGACATTAAGCAGAACCCTGAGCATTAACGGCTTGCATCTGAAACCTCAGAGATTTGGCCTCATTTGAAACAGTGCAGGTTTTAAAAATGACTAAACTTCACATCACATTTATGCTATTTATCCCTTATGCAAATAGCACCAGAGAGGGCACATTAGACGCACTGCATGGAATAACATACTGCTGGATTGAAAATCGCACAGGACAGAATAAAGTGATATATTATTACCCAGGGCTTTTATTTATTGCAGCATTCACATTGAAATGTTGTTCCCTTCAAGGACCACAAACCAAAATAATAAACTGATGTCTGTACACCTCTAATTTTCCTGCATTCCTGAGGTTCGCACAGCACTATGTACGTAAGTGTGCATGTCCATAAGTGTCACCACATGAACGGATGTGTCTCCTCTTTTGTATATACAGTGGTACTCCCTGCAGATTTACCTGCTGTTCCTACTCCCTCACATGGATAAGAAAAGCACCTTTTCCACTTTTTACTTTTTTTAAACTGGTTATCTGATCTTTTTCACCAGGCACCATTACTCATTCCAACTTCACACAGCTAAACCACTCCCAGGAATTTGCTGCAGCCGTCCCAAGATTATGGGGCAGCAGAGTGTTACAGAATGCTACGGCCTCACAGCTCCAGCGCCCCAGATTCCAACCTGACCTCTCGTGCTGTCTGTGTGGAGTTTCTCGTTGTGAATGCATGGGTTTCCCTGGGTGCTCTGGTTTCCTCCCACATCCCAAAGATATGCTGGTTGGTGGGTTAACTGGCTACTGTAAATTATTCCTAGTGTCGGTAGGTGGTAGGAGAATGGGGGAGGGGGTGCGGCGGTTGATGGGAATGGGCTGTGGGATTGATGGGAGTGCCCTGAGAACTGGCATAGAACTCATGGGCCAAATGGTCTCCTATGTCATACGGAAATGTGAAATACAATATGTTAAGATGTGAAATAAGTCAACCACTGGTAGGCAGTGGCACAATGAAATTTGGTCCTTCATTACAAATTTGGCCAGCTACCATGCATTGTACTATGCACTGTCTGTCCCGCCGTTATAAGACTATTAAACAGACCGCTTGTACGATAAGATGAACTCTTGACCTCACAATATACCTCATCATAGCCTTGCGCATTATTGTCTGCCTGCACTGCACTTTCTCCGTAACTGTAACACTATATTCTGCATTCTGTTATTGCTTTTCCCTTATACTCACTGTACTGATGTGATGTACAAATGGCATGCAAAACAAAGTTTGTCACTGTACCTCAGTACATCTTACAATAATAAACCAATTTACCAATTTTATTTACCATTGCCCCCCTCATTTGCATGTAATGATGTATAGAATTCACTAGCCAATCAATAACTGAGAGCATAATACCCTTTGGAGAATGAACTACATATTCTATGCATTATCATATATTGCAGGGGTGAACAACCACCTTCTTGTGTGTAACTTCAGGGAAATGTTCAAAAAGATCCTGTGGAATTATAGATCCTGATAACTGTATTTCCATAGAAAGCCCTGAATCCCCAGCGATATGTTTTTTTAGGCCTACCATCCAGCTTTTCTGCTTATTTCTTTCTCTTCCAGCAATATACATTATGATGAGAGGAATCATTGTTGACAAACCAATTCCAATTACATCATTTAGGAAGCTTTCCAAAACTAAATCAGTCTTGATGGATACTTCCAAATAAACCAGAGACCTACCAAAAGAAAAACAGAATGTCTTTGAATAAAGATCTCTTCAGATAAATATATAGATTTCAACAAACATAGTAATTCACCTGTAAATAATCAGCTTCCCTCAGTATTCATGCTTGTATAGACTGTTATTGTGGCCTAAGTACAAATGGATGATCTTCAGATACATCAGGTCTGCATGCCCCACAGTGGCAGCTTCTCACACTGTTCCCAATTTCTGTCAAAAATCAGCTAACACAGCATGGATCAAGATTAACCTAAATATTTTATTTCTACAAGTGACTATCATTTATCCATTGTGCTAACAGGGAACTTAAGAGTCTTATCCATGTCAAAGACTAATTAAATGCAAATCTTCCTGAAAGAAGAATAGCCATCTTCTTTGAGAATTCAGGCTTGCAAACTGCAGGGCTGAAGCAACTAAGAAGAAAAATAGGCCTTGAAAATATAGTAAAATGATAATATTATTCAGATTGTCTTCAAACAGCTCCACCCACCATAGCTAATTGTTAGGATTATTTTGTCGAAATTAGCAGCTGAGGACACCTTTAACCAGTTCAAACTTTGCCAATCTTCAGTTTGATGAAGTCTCTCTATTACATCTCCTCTGCATTTAAAGTGCAGTGTTATTAGCTGTAATACCAAATTGAAGTAATGAAATCATTTTGTTATTGGTGTAGATAAATGCATTTACTCTGCTGTGAAATTACATTCATCAGTGCTCATGTACCAGTAATCAGATTTGTAGGTTATGCAAAATTGACAATGTACAGCACTCAACTTTAATCTGAATAAACATTAAGCAATCCTTTTCGAAACCACCAAGAGGAATTCTCCTTGTTTTTTTTATGCTTCAAGTAGGTTTGAAGTGCTGCAGCTCAGAATTTTACAGGAGTTGGCCATTCATCCTGTTCAAGGAGTTAGAATTTTGCCTTTGGTTAGTTTTGCTGGACACAGCAGCCTTGGCTACCCAATGAACTTCACTCCTGATATTCAGCTCCATTGAGTTCATGAGTATTAAGAGGGAGTATAACAGAATGCCAGTACTATAGCACCTATTCAGACTGAGCAACAAATGAATTCTCATCATCAAAGTGCTAACAATTCGTCCTCAGAATCAGAATCAGATTTATTATCACTGACTTCAATGGCGTGAATTTTGTTGTTTTGTGGCAGCAGTATAGTGCAAAGACATAAAATTACTATAAATCAAAAAAATATATAAATAGTGCAAGAAGAAGGAAAAATGATGTAGTGTTCATGGGTTCATAGACTGTTCAGAAATCTGATGATGGAGGGGAAGAGCTGTTTCTGAACCGCTGAATGTGGGTCTTCAGGGTCCTATACCTCCTCCCCGATAGTAGTAACGAGAAGAGGGCATGTCCCGGATGGTGAGGGTCCTTAGGTGATGATTGGAGCCTCCATACCAGGCTATGATGCAACCAGTCAGAATGCTCTCCACCATACATCTATGGACCTTAATATATGACATTAACCTACAATTTTTTCTTTTTCTAATACATATCCACTTCCTTCTTTAAAAAAAATCTACAAGATTTTCCTCCTTCATTCAATCATATCTTAACAGTTCTTTCTGTAAAGTAACATCCACACCACACAAAGTGCCAGGCAATGACGATATCTAACCAGAAAAAATCCAGCTATCACCCCCTGATATTCTATGGCATTACCATCACTGAATCCCTCATAATTAATATCCTGGGGGTACCTTTGACCAGAAACTGAACTGGAGTAGCCATATACACAATGCGGCTACAGGAGCAGGTCAGAGGCTAGGAATCCTGTGGGTGAGTAATTCACCTCCTAACATCTCACAGCTTGTCCACCATCTAAGATAAGATAAGATTTCTTTATTAGTCACATGTACATCGAAACACATATTGGAATGCATCTTTGTGTAGAGTGTTCTGAGGGCAGCCCACAAGTGTCGCCATGCTTCCGGTGCCAACATAGCATGCCCACAACTTCCCAACCCGAATGGCTTTGGAATGTGGGAGGAAATGGGAGCACCCGGAGGAAACCCACACAGACACGGGGAGAACGTACAAACTCCCTACAGACAGCAGCCGGAATTGAACCCGGGTCGCTGGCACTATAATAGCGTTACACTAACTGCTGCAAGGCTCAAGTCACAAGTATAATGGAATGCTCTCCACTTACCTAGGTGAGTGCAGCTTCAACAACACACAAGAAGCTCGGCATCATACTGGACATAGCAGGCTCCTTGACAGGCGCTCCATGCACAACCATTCATTCATTCCCCCACCAATGCACAGTAACAGCAGTTTGTACCATCTACAGGATGAACTGCAGCAACTTACCAAGACTCCTTAGGCAGTATCTTCCAAAGCCACAACCTCTGCCATCAAGGAGGTCAAGGCCAAAAAAGCATGGGAATGCCACCACCTGGAAGGTGCCCTCCAAGGTACGCACCATCCTGACTTGGAAATATATTGCCATTCCTTCACTGTCTCTGGGTCAAAATCCTGGAATTCTTTCCCTCACAGGTATATCCACACCTCAAGGACTGCAGCGGTTCAAGAAAGCGGCTCACCACCACCTTTTCAAGGGAAATTATGGATAGGCAATTAAATGTAGGCTCAGTCTGCAAAGCCCACATCCCTTGAGTGAATAAAAAAAATAATATTCTCCCAACTTCATGTGTGGGATCTCTCAAAAAGACATAAAATTCAGCAAGCAATCATCATTGCTTGATTTCAGTTTCATATCGAGGTTGTGTGCACTAGCGGTGCTGCCTCAGGTTTTATATCTGTGCACGAATGGGCAGATCGAACCCCAAAGTTCAGACATCACGTTGCGACCTGGTGCCTGAGAGGTTAACCCCAGGCACCTGACCTCTGCCCCCGAGTCTTCATTCCCAGTGAATGCCAGCATAAAATTGAGCCTGAAATTATAGCCAAACATATAAATTTGACACATTGAGAGTTTTTTCTCTCTACTGTTCTCAGCAACTGAACCAGATACCCAGTTATCCCTGCCTGAGTGGTAATCTGGCAGACATGTCCCTTCCAGAATCTGAGTAATTTTCCTTCATCTTATGAAGAACAAGTATCCAAACTGCCTACCATATTACCACCAGGATGGTGAAAATGAAACTCTCCTTCCAGTTTAAAAATAGATTAAAAAAGGTAGAATCATTAATGGGCAGCTCAAAGGCCATGACTGAGGGGAAAGGATCAATTGGAAATTGGTTAATGAGTTGTCACGTCAACTTCAGCTCTGAGGGGCTATAGTTGATGTTGTCAAGCTTAATATTCACCAAGGTGATGCTTATCAGGCTGCGGCGAGGAGTGTTTCTTAGCGGCAGCTTTAAGTTTCTCTCAGCATAGTTTCCTTGAGGCAGATTAGTCTGTTTCCAACTCAGGGGCTGCATGTTAACATACTTTGATAATTCAAATTCATTTGGAGTCATTTGAGTGCAGCTAGCAAGCTGTGTTGTCTTGGAGATGCTCATGATTCATGGAGAACTGCAGTCCTGGACAACTGCAGTCATTCCAAGACTTCTGTAAAGTTCACTCTTTAGCTGAGTTCCTAATCTGAAGCTTCTTTTGGTTGGTCCTCTCCAGACCTTGTTCAGTATTAGTGTATCTCTCAACACATCTGGAGGAGTTGATTATAAATCAGGGGGGAGTGGATTTAAAATCTGGGTGCAGTTGATGGAATGTGGGGAGAATAATATGGAATTAGTGTAAATGGGTTCTTGTTGGTTGGCGTGGACTGATGTGCTGAAGGATCTGTTTCTGTGTTGTCTGACCCTCTGACATCTACTGACTTTTGAGTAGAGTAGCTGGGACACAGGGATTTGGTGTCCTGAGAGGCAATGCATCATCTGAGCCAGCTGATGCCACTCACTAACCACTGAGCGTTCTTTCAGCATGGCTCAGAGGACAACCCTGAGGAATTCTTCCAGTAAATTCTCCAACCTGTCAGTCTTCAGCTCACAAGACCCCAAGCTGTAGAATTCCTTTCCTGAAATTAGTTCTCTGCCTCCTTTCTGCACCTCCCTTAAAATCTATCTCTTTGTGTAAAAAGCTTTCACTCATCTGCATTAATATCCTCTCATGTTTGTTAAAACCTCAGTGAGACACCTAAGGTCACTCCACTCTGATAAAGGTGGCATCGAAGTACAGATTTTCTCTGTCTAACAACAACACAGCAGAGAGAAGACACGCAAACAGAAACACTGATAATACTAAGGTACCATGAAATAATTTCAGACAAAATGAAGGGTTGTGTTACTTTAATAGGCACTTCAGTGTACTACCAAGCCCATGATTTTACTATAGGGATTGCTAGTACCCACCCTCTCACAACAACCACTATATTGGTATTGGTATTGGTATTGGTTTATTATTGTCACTTGTACCGAAGTACAGTGAAAAACTTGTCTTGCATACCGTTCGTATAGATCAATTCATTACACAGTGCAGATACATTGAGTTAGTACAGAGTGCGTTGAGGTAGTACAGGTAAAAACAATAACAGAGTACAGAGTAAAGTGTCACATCTACAGGGAAGTGCAATGCAGGTAGACAATAAGGTGCAAGGTCATAACAAGGTAGGTTGTGAAGTCAAGAATCCACCATCGTATAAGGGAACCGTTCAATAGTCTTATCACAGTGGGATAGAAGCTGTCCTTGAGCCTGGTGGTATGTGCCATCAGGCAACTGTATCTTCTGCCTGATGGGAGAGGAGAGAAGAGAGAATGACCCGAGTGAGTGGGGTCTTTGATTATGTTGGCTGCTTCACCAAGGCAGTGAGAGGTATAGACAGAGTCCATGGAGGGGAGGCTGGTTTCCGTGACACGCTGGGCTGTGTCCACAAATCTCTGCAGTTTCTTGCAGTCCTGGGCAGAGCAGTTGCCATACCAAGCCGTGATGCATCCAGATAGGACACTTTCTATGGTGCATTGATAAAAATTGGTGAGTGTCAAAGCGGACATGCCAAATTTCTTTAGCCTTCTGAGGAAGTAGAGGTGCTGGTGAGCTTTCTTGGCCTTGGCTTCTACATGGTTGGACCAGGACATGCTATTGTACTCGATCTAGACCTACAATGAGCACAGGCTACAATATGAGCGCAGACACAACACCAGTATAACCAGGCAAGACATAAAAACTGCAGCTGATTCAATCCTATTGGTTTTTGCCAGGCTAAATGGATTAAAATTGTTTCCTATTTTTTGTGTCCCGTGCTGAAATGAAAAGAAGAAGAAAAATGAAGAACTATATGTTACATTTGAAAATAACTTGCATTTATAAAGCTCTCCTTGTACTCTTGTGACATCCCAATACATTTGATTACAAAGCACCACCATTGCTGTAAAGTAGGTAAATATGGAAGCCTATATGTTTTCAACTAACGAACTAATGAAAACAACTAACAACTGGATAATACCTGGAATTTCCATAAGCATTCTCAGAAGAGCAACTGTCAAAACCCCAGGGAGACAAAATAAATGAAGCTCCAGCAATCTTTTGCTAAGATTAAGGCAGATCATGAGAAGCCTCTGGATATTCAGGGCTATACATCATTTTTGGCTGGGGGGACAAATTCTGGCCAGTAAACTAAGTGAACTCTCTGCATTTCTTCAAACTGTACAGAGAGGCCATGCTGGAACTGTATAAGATATTAGTTGGCCAGTAGCTGGAGTACAGTGTACATTTCTGGTTACCCGGAATGATATGAAGAAATATAGAGGATGCCAAGGAGGTTTATGGTGATTTTGCCAGAGATGGAGCATTGTGGTTATGGGAACAGACCATCTGGTCTGGAATTGTCTTCTCTGGAACAAAGGAGACTAAGGGGTGACGTTAATTGAGGTGTCTAAAATCATGAGAGGCATGGACATTGCAAACAGTCTAAGGTTTCCCTTAGTAGAGGTTTCTTGGTAGAAAGGTTAAAGGGAAGTTGAGAAACAATTTACTCACTCAGTGAATGGTGAGCATCTGGAGCCCACTGCCTGAAAGGGAAGTGGAAGCAAAGACTCTGGCCAAGCAAAGGAAAAGAGATGAGCAGCTGAAGAACCAGAAGCCACAGATTATGGACCAAGAGCTAGAAAGCAAGATTAATCTAAGGGGCCACCTATTGGCCAGCATGAATGAGATAGGTCGATGGGTTACCTTCAATGCTATAAATTTCCATCCTTCCATGATTCAGGGGATTTTTTTACATCCATGTGAGAAAGGCAAGGAAGGTATCAGTTTGACCTATCTAAAGTACGTCACTTCTGGCAAAGCAGAATGCGTAGGAGTTGTGATGTAGTGTCATCTAACATTACATGGTCACTTTCATACCTGGGCTTGAAACCACTAATGAAAGACTGTTAGCGATTGAACTAAGATGACACTGCTGGCAATGATCTGGACCATACACTGCGTAACCATGGCCCTCTGAGAAGAGCCTGGGGAGTTCTCATCTATGTCCAGACCAATATTTATCTTGCAATCATCACTAAAACAGATGATCTGGTCATTATCTCATTACTATTGTGGGACCTTGATGTGCACAAATAGCTGCTGTGTTTCCCAGAATGCAACAGTAACTGTACTTCAAATGCGTTGAATCAGCTAAAAGGCAGGAAAAGGTATCCTGAGGCTGTGCCTGGTGCCAAACAAATACAAATTATTCCTTTACAAATATTGTCCCTCTCAAAAACTGCCTTCCAAATTGCTAATGAACAATGCAAGAGAAAGGCCACTTACCTAAGATTTAAACCAATCTCCTGTGGAATCAAAATAAAACATCAGGAAAGTTGAGGAAAAGAGACAAATACTTTTTCCATTGAAGCGTATTCTACTTACACCCAAATTCTCCTATTACAACATCCCACTGAAATTCAAAGTCTTTGATCCCTGAAAGGAATGGAATACCTTAATGGACTTGATTGAAATTCACTTCAATAAAGAACCATCAGGATCAGCAGA
The DNA here is from genome assembly GCF_009764475.1 of Pristis pectinata. Taxonomy (NCBI): domain Eukaryota; kingdom Metazoa; phylum Chordata; class Chondrichthyes; order Rhinopristiformes; family Pristidae; genus Pristis; species Pristis pectinata. The sequence continues at coordinate 24,826,810 of NC_067406.1, forward strand.
CTTTTCTGGTTTGGAACCCAGAAATGAAAGGACAGATCTGTGGTATAACTCACTGAGGTGCTCTTTGTAAAACACAGCCAACAGAAAACAGCTACCTGATATAGGAAATTTACCAATCTGGCAAAATGCTAACAAACATCTTAGCAAAGTGGTTTAAAGCTAATTTCACATTATTGTACAGACCCACTGACGGCATTTTTCTCTGCTGAATCTGTGCAATGCCAGAGTTATTATTGGTAACAGAGGCTTGCTACAGAGCAACTCAAGCAGCATAATTAATTTACATGTATATCATTGCCACAACTGGTTACTTATCTGAGAACCAAGATCAGAGATGTCACACTACAAATTGAGTAACGGCCCAGACCTCTTGGCGTTACATCCATTTTATATGCATTTGACAAACTAACAAGGAGGGGAGAAGGCAGCCGTATTGTGGGTGATCGACACTGGGAATTGGCCCAATAAATTGCACACAGTAAAACCAATGTCTTCTTCATTAAAATGCAGTGAATCTCTATTGCTTTTCATTAGTGCCAGGCTTGCAAGACAAAATACTTAATCGGCGGTGTGTTTACTGAAGACTGACCTGGGCAGCAACAGAGACAAAGAGCTTAAAAGAGATTCTTATTTATTAAGGAGAGGTGACAGCTACTGAATAAGTGAGCTTTTTCTCTCTTTTTTTGCAGGACTCTCTGTGGAGTTTTAAAAAGAGACTGCATGGATTGTTAACTCTTAGAATGCTGCTTACACTACAGAACTGTTGGAACCATTTCATTCATTAATAAAATCATCTTTATATAAATATATATATATATATACCTGAGCAGAGAACTAGAAGAGAATAAGGCCTTTTTTTCATAATCTTTGTCTCAGCCAGAACAATCAAAATTTAATTCCATTGCTCTGCCCAAAATGTAGAAACCATTTAGCTATTTATCTGTCATTTATTCCTTGATAAGGAAAATGTTCCTTTCTTTATCAATTCCCTTGTGACAAAGATTCTATTCTCAAAAAACCTGGAGGTAAAACTCATGCTTTAAGAGATAATATTAGGTTAATGACCTATTAACATTAATTTCCCAATCTGAGAAAATGGTCCAAATTCATAAGAACGTAAAAAACGAGAATAGGAGTGGCCCTCAAGACTTCTCCACCATTCAATAAGATTATGGCTGGTCAGATCTTGGTTTCAACTCCTCTCTTCTGACCAATGCTCATAAACCTGAACTCCTGCAAAGCCTATAAAAATATCTCAGTGTTGAATATACTAATGACTGGATGAAGGAACTGATGGCATTGTGGCCAAGTTTGCAGACAATACCAAGATAGGTGAAGGGACAGGCAGTGTTGCAGAAGCAGGAAGTCTGCAGAAGGATTTGGACAGGTTAGGAGAGTGGGCAAAGAAGTGGCAGATGGAATACAGCATAGGGAAGTGTGGGGTTACGCACTTTGGTAGGAAGAATAAAGGTTTAGACTATTTTCTAAATGGGGAGAGAATTCAGAAATCAGTGCCACAAAGGCACTTGGGAGTCTTAGCTCAGGATTCCCTTAGGGTTAACATGCAGGTTGAGCTGATATTAAGGAAGGCAAATACAATTCTAACATTCAGTTTGAGAGGACTAGAATATAAAAGCAAGGATGTACTGCTGAGGATTTATAAGGTATTGATCAGACAACATTTGGAATATTGTGAGCAATTTTGGGCCCCATATCAAAAGAAAGATGTGCTGACCCTGGAGAGGGTCCGGGGGGCGTTCACAAGAATGATCCTAGGAATGAAAGGTTTAACGTATGACGAGTGTTTGATGTCTCTGGGCCTGTACTCATTGGAGTTCAGAAGGATGAGGGGAGATCTCATTGAAACCTACCGGATACTGAAAGGTCTAGATAGAGTGGATGTGGAGAGGATGTTTCCATTAACAGGATAGTCAAGGATCCAAGGGAACAGCCTCAGAATAAAGGGATGTCCCTTTAAAACATGATGAGGAGGAATTTCTTCAGTTAGATAATGGTGAATCTGTGGAATTCGTTACCACAGAAGGCTGTGGAGGTCAAGTCATTGGGTGTACTTAAGGCAGAAATTGATAGGTTCTTGATTGGTAGGGGGGTTAAGGGTTGCAGGGAGAAGGCAAGAAATTAGGTTTGAGAAAATAAAAATCAGCCATGATTTAATGGCGGACCAGACTCGATGAGCCAAATGGCCTAATTCTGCTCCTACATCTTATGGTCTTATGGACTCAAAGGGTATAAAATAATTCTGCAGGTTAAATCAGAGAAAATCCAAAGATATTTTCTAAGCACATAAAGGATAACTGAGGAAAGAGTCAGGTATATTATTGACCAAAAAGATAACCTGTGTGTGCAGGCACAGGTTGTGTGTAAGGCCCTTGATGAACAATTTGGGGCTGTTTCCACCAAAGAGGGGGACAATGCCAATATTGTTGTTTAAGAGGAAGTATGTGAAGTATTGGGTGGGATAGACAAAGTCAGAGATTTAGAATTTAGCTTTGAAATGGATTAACCATCAGGCCCAGGTGAACCATACTGGATGATCATTAATATTGTGCAATTGTTTAAAGAGAGGAGAAGGGATAAACAAAGTAATAATAGGTGAGTTAGCTTAATATTGATGATGGCCAAATTGTGGAAATCAATTCTGAGGGACGGTGCAAACCTTCATTCAGAAAGTCCAGATTAATCAAGAATACTCAACATGGATGTGTTATGGGAGGTCATGTCTGACTAACTTCACTGAATACTTCGAGGAGGTAACAAGGAAGATTGATGAGAGCAGTATCTCTGATATAATCTACATAGATTTTGGCAAGGCTTTTGACAAGGTGCCATGTGGCAGGCTGGTTAAAAAAGTAAAAACCCATAAGGTCCTGGGAAGAATAACAAATTGGATCCAAAATTGGTTCATTGGTAGGAGTGAAAGGTAGTTGTCGGTGGGGCTCCAGAGGCCTCAGTACTTGATCTCTTGCTTTTTGTCATATACATTAATGATTTAAACTTAAATGTAGGTGGCATGATAAAGAAGAATGCAAATTGTTACAAAAATTGGCTCTATGGAAAGCTTTAGACAATTGGAAGATATAAATGGTATGGTCAGTTTATAAAAGAAGTAACAAGTGGAATTCAACCAGAAAAATATGAGGGAATTCATTTGGAGAGGACCAACTAGGTAAAAGAATACTCAATAAATGGGACGATACCAAGAAGAATGAAGGAAATCAGGGAACTATAGGTCTATGGTCTAACATCTGTCATTGGGAAAATGCTGAATCCATTATTAAGAAGGTAACGGCAGACTTTTAGAACATGGAACATAGAAAAGTACAGCACAGTACAGGCCCTTTGGCCCACGATGTTATGCTGACCTATATAAACCTACTCCATAATCAATCTAAACCTTCCCTGCAACACAGCCTACAACCCTCCATTTTTCTTACATCCATGTGTCTATCTAAGAGTCTTTTAAATATCCCTATTGTACCAGCCTCTACAACCACCCTTGGCAGTGCATTCCAGGCACCCACCACTCTCTGTGTGAGAAATCTACCTCTGACATCTCCCCTAAACTTTCCTCCTCTCACCTTAAATGGATGTCCTCTGATATTGGCCATTGCTGCCCTGGGAAAAATGTGCTGGCTGTCCACTCTACTTATGCCCCTCATACTCTTATATACTTCTATCAAGTTGCCTCTCATCCTTCGTTGCTCTAAAGAGAAAAGCCCCAGCTCGCTCAACCTATCCTCACAAGGCACGTTCTCTACTCCAGGCCACATCCTGGTGAACCTCTTCTGCACCCTCTCTAAAGCTTCCACATCCTTCTTGCACTGAGCTGACCAGAACTGAACACAATACTCGAAGTGTGGTCTAACCAGAGTTTTATAGAACTGCAACATTACCTCATGGCTTTTCAACTCAATCCCCCAACTAATGAAGGCCAACATACCATATGCCTTCTTAACCATCATATCAACTTGTGTGGCAACCTTGAGGGATCTATGGACTTGGACCCCAAGAACCCCTTGTTCCTCCATACTGCTCAGAATCCTGCCATGAAACTTGTACACTGCTTTCGAGTTTGATCTTCCAAAGTGTATTACTTCACACTTTTCCTGATTGAATTCCATCTGCCACTTTTCCGTCCAACTCTGCATCCTGTCTATATCCTGTTATAACCTACTATACTATCTACAACACCTCCAACCTTTGTGTCATCTTCAGACTTACTAACCAGCCCCTCCACTTCCTCATCCAAGTCATTTATAAAAATCACGAAGAGTAGGGGTCCCAGAACAGATCCCTGCTGAACACCACTAGTTACCATCTTCCAGACAGAATACGCTCCATCTACTACCACCCTCTGCCTTCTATGGGCAAGCCAATTCTGAATCCACACAGCCAAGTTTCCATGGATCCCATACCTCATGCCTCTGGATGAACCTACCATGGGGAACCTTGTCAAACACTTTACTAAGGTCCATATACACCACATCCACTGCTTTACCTTCATCTATTTGTTTTTTCACCTCCTCAAAACAATCAATTAGGCTTGTGAGGCACAACCTACCCCTCACAAAGCCATATTTAGAAAATCATAAGACAACCATTGTTTTATGGAAAGGAAATTGTGTTTGACAAGTTTGCTCAAGCTCTGTGAGGATAAAGGGGGACCAGTAGATGTAGTGCATTTAGACTTTCAGTGAGGTAAATGATTACTGCACAAGATCAGTGCAAATCAGCTTGTGGGGGTACTTGCAGACATTTTTAACCTCTCCCTATTTCAATCTGAGGTTCCCATCTGCTTTAAGAAGACCATTCTCATCCTGATACTTATGAAAAATAAGGAAATGTGCCTTAATGACTACCGCCTAGTGGCTCTGAAATCCACCATCATGAAGTGCTTCAAGAAGCTGGCCATGACACACATCAACTCCAGCCTCCCAGACAACCTTGACCCACTACAATTCACCTACCGCTGAAACAGGTCTACGGTAGATGCCGTCTCCCTGGCCCTATACTCATCTCTGTAGCATTTGGATAATAAAGACACCTACATCAGACTACTATTTATTGACTACAGCTCCACCTTCAATACTATAATTCCAAGCAAACTTATCTCCAAACTCCAAGACCTGGGACTCAACACCTCCCTTTGCAACTGCATCCTTGACATCCTGACCAACAGACCTCAATCAGTAAGGATGGACAGCAACACATCTGCCATGATTATCTTCAACACTGCTGCCCCTCAGGGCTGCGTCCTTAGCTCCCTATTTTACTCCCTATACACTCACAACCGTGTGGCCAGATTCTGCTCTAACTCCATCTGCAAGTTTGCAGATAATACCACTGTAGTGGGCCAAGTCTCAAATAATGATGAGTCAGAGTACAGGAAGGAGATAGAGATCCTAGTGGCATGGTGTCATGACAACAACCTTTCCCTCAATGTCAGCAGAACAAAAGAGCTGGTCATTGACTTCAGGAAGGGGGGCAGTGCACATGTTCCTGTTTACATCAATGGTGCTGAAGTTGAGATGGTTGACAGCTTCAGGTTCCTAGGAGTGAACATCACCAATAGCTTGTCTTGGTCCAACCACATAGATGCCATGCCCGGGGAAGCTCATCGGCGTCTGAGGAGGCTAAAGAAATTCGGCTTGTCCCCTTTGACACTCAGCAAATTTTATAAATCTACCATAGAAACCATCCTATCCAGATGCATCACGGCTTGGTATGGCAACTGCTATACCCGAGACTGCAAGAAACTGCCAAGAGTTGTGGACACAGCTCAGCACATCACGGAGTCAATCTCCCCTCCGTGGACTCTGTCTACATTTCTCGCTGCCTTGGTAAAGCAACCAACATAATCAAAGGCCCCTCCAACCAGGTCATTCTCTCTTCTCCCCCCTCCCATCGGGCAGAAGATACAAAAGCCTGAAAGCACGTACCAGCAGGCTCAAGAACAGCTTCTATCCCACTGTTATCAGACTATTGAATGGTTCCCTAGTACAATAAGATGGACTCTTGACCTCACAATCTACCTCAACATAGCCTCACACCTTATTGTCTGTCTGCACTGCACTTTCTCTGTAACTGTAACACTATATTCTGCAGTCTGTTATTACTTTTCCTTTGTACTACCTCAATGTACTGATGTGATGAAATGATCTGTATGGATGACATGCAAAACAAAGTTTTTTCACTGTACCTCAGTACATGTGCCAATAATAAACCAAATTACCAATTTTCCAAGATGAGAGTGCATAGGGGTGGGGTAATATGCTTGTATAGATAGAAGAATGGCTAACTAACAGAAACCAGTGGATTGGGATAAGTGGGATAAATCAGTTCTGGTGTCTCTTTAAACTTTAAACTTTATTTAGAAAAAAACTTTAAATTTTACTTATCCAGCACAGTAACAGGCCCTTCTGGCCCAACGAGTCTGCACCGCCCATTTAAATCCACGTTAACCTACCCATACGTTTCTGGAATGTGGGACGAAACCAGAGCAAACCCACGCAGACACAGGGAGAACGTACAAACTCCTTACAGACAGCGACAGGAATTGAACACCGGTCGCTGGCGCTGTAATAGCATCAAGCTAACTACTATGCTACCATGCTGCCCACCGTGTCTCAAATACTTACAATCTATATTAATGGCTTGAATGAAGGACAAAGCATACTGCAACCAAATTTAATACAAAGGTCGTTGGGTTAGCAAGTTGTGAGAAGGACAAAAAGATGGCACAAAGGGATCTGGATATGTGAGTGGGCAGGAAATTGGCAAATGGAATACAACATGGGAAAATGCAAGGTTATCCATTGTGGAAGGAAGAATGAAAGTGTTGCTCCAGATTCCAGCATCTGCAGTGCCTTGTGCCTCTAAAATAAAGAGCAAGTTATCATTTAAATGGAGTGAGATTACGAGGTCTGGGGGGTCCTGGAGCATGAAACACAAAGGGTGGGCTCGTAGATACAGCAAGTAATTAGGGAGGCTAATGGAATGCTGGTCCTTTTAGTAAGGAAAATGGAGTATAAAAGTGGGGAAATGTTGGTGCACCTTACAGGGCACTGGTGAGATTGAGTACAGTTTTGGTCTCCATGTTTAAGGAAGGATGTGCTTACATGGGAGGCAGTGCAGAGAAGTTTCACACGGTTGATTCCTGGATTGAAGGTGTTGATAAATGAAGAGAGGTTGGGTCTACACCCATTACAGTTTAGAAGAATGAGAGATGATCTTATTGAAAAAATAGGATTCTGAGGGGGATCGACAGGGTGGATGCTGAGAGGTTGTTTCTCCTCCTAAATGTACCTAGACTAGGGATGTGGTTTCACAATAAGGAATCGTCCAATTTTGATGTATATCAGGAGGAATTTCATTTCTCAAAGAGTGTGATTCTTTGGAATTGTCTGCCCCCAGAAATGTGGAGCCAGAGTCATTCAAGGCAGAGATTGATAGATATTCAGATATTTGAAGTACAAGAGAGTCAAGTGGCATGAGGCCAAGATTGGATCGACTATGATATTATTGAATGCTGGAGAAAGCTAGGTGACCAATTGGCTTACTCCTGCTCCTATTTCTCATGTTGTTATGTTCTTGGGATTTTCTAGAGCATTGTCAGCTCTAGCTTTATTTACGAACAACTTTCTAAGCTTCAGTTTAGTTTTAACCACTCTATTCATGTAGTGAACACTATTTACAACAATCTTTCTGCACTTCCTTCTAATGTTCTTTGTAGTTTATTTTTGAAGATTTCTTGCAACTGACCTGAGGGCTTGCACTCTTCTCAGTTAACATGATCCAATTCCCTGATTCTCTCACAGAAATTTTCTTTTCTCCATTCCATCACTTAAGTTTTTACTATTCATTAGCTATTACTATTATTGTACCAACTAATGTGTATTGTGGTCATTTTTTCTCCACTGTTACCCTAGTAATTAACCATTACTATTGGAAGAGATGTAATAGCTGTGAGGTCTGCCTGAGCTGCCAACAATTCAAATCCAATCAGAGAGCAGGAATCACCAATGTTTCATCCAATTGGAATCAATTGAGAAATCTCAGAGTCAAACCAAAGGCCTCTTTCTATTCCCTTTCTACTTCTTCATATCTATACTACACACTCCATCTGCTGCTTGACACAAATGTACCTCCCTCCTATGAACTCCCTGGTTGGGAAGAAATGGGCGCCCAAGCATGGGTGATAAAGCCATCCTGTTATGGGATGCCAACATTAAATGTATTCATGAGAGACAGAAATGTCTTGTGATTATGAGGTTTAGCAACTTCTAACTTCTGGCACATGCAACCAAAAGGTTTTCCACACACCATCAGACACAGGTACCATAAAAATAAAGATCCCACTTTGCCCACTTTGAAGAAGTTTTCCTCCTCTCTCCAGTCCAGATGAAGGGTCTCGATCTGAAACATCGATAGTCCATTTCCCTCCATTGATGCTGAGTTCCTCCAGCTTTTTGTGTGTTGCTCCAGATTCCAGCATCTGCAGTCTCTTGTGTCTCCAAAATAAAGATCCTGCCCACCTTCCTTCAACAGCAGTTCTCATATGAGGAAGGAGTAAGTAAAATGAACCTATACTCCAGGACTTAAAAGGATAACTGGTGGTCTTATTGAAATATTTAAGATCCTGAGCAAACTTGACAGAGTATTTACTGTGAGGATGTTTCCTCAGGTGGGAGAATCTCGAGCTATGGGGTCTAGCCTCTGGATAAGGGCTCAAACTGAGACTTGGAGAAACTTCTCCTCTTGAAGAGTTGTAAATCTTTGGACTTCTCTGTTGAAGAGATGTGGAGTCATGGAATCATAGTATCAAAGAAGTTCCTTCTATGCCTCTCCAGAAGTAAGTAATGCAACTGCAAGCTTAATGGTAAAGGAGCTGCCAATACAGCTTAACCTTACACCAAATGGCTAACACAAGGGGACATAATTCTAAGGTGATTGGAGGAAAGTACAATGGGGATGTCAGGGGTAAGATTTTTACATAGAGAGTGGCGGGTGTGTGGAACGCGCTGCCAGCAGAGGTTGTAGGGGCAGATACATTAGGGAAATTTAAGAGATTCTTAGACACATGAATGACAGAAAAATAGGGGGCTATGTGGGAGGGAAGAGTTATATAGATCTTAGAGCAGAATAAAATGTTGGCACGACATTGTGGGCCGAAGGGCCTGTACTGTGCTGTAAGTGTTCTATGTTCTATAAATAGGTACTTTGGAATATGGAACTTGGTCTGCCCTGGACTCCCAGTACAATAAAATCGCACAGCACTACTGGTCAAGGAGGTCGTAGCAGAAGAGTTAATTAAATGGGTCATCCCTTTCACACAGGGTAGTTGTTCATTTGTTGATAAAGTTTTAACATTCTAAAACATATTTAAGGAAAAGGAAATAGCAACAGAAGTAATCCAAACAGCCCTTTAATCCTGCTCCACATTTCAATTAGATCACAGTTGATCTGATTTTTGGCCTCAACTCAATTTTCCTGCTTAATTCCCATAATAGATTCTCCTGTCATCCAAATACCTATCTCAGCCTTCAACATAGCTCAGCATCCATAGCTTTCTGAGGCAGAGAATTCCAGAGGCACATCTCATTACACTCCTTTTACACAGGCTTTACACCAATGGAAACACTAACAAGAATGCCCAGGAACCTTCTAAGTATTTCCTTCCAGAGGATTAGGCTGGATGCTGCAATGTATGTGCTTATACACACCTTACTTGGTCTAACTGTGGACTGTGCAAGGAATATTGAGAATCATAGAGAGAAACCAAGAGCTGTTAAAACAAGTGCATCTTGCTTATTCAACTCCCTAACTACATTGCACAAATGCCATGCATGTCACACATATGCAGTACACACAGTGCACATATACTACAGATGCAGCACCTTTGTAAAGTACAACAATAGTGTAACTCATACCAAGGATATTCAGATTAACTTTACTGGTACTGATAAAACACTGAACCTGTTGGGAAATCATCTGTATGACTTTAACCCTATGGTCACAAATCACCTGAAATCACTGGAGTGGTTATTCATTCTATTGATCAACACAATGTTTGAGTCATTGAGAGCTGTGGAGTCATAGAATCACAGAATCAAAGGAATTCCTTCTGGGCCTTTCTGAAGCTGGTAATGCTATATCAAGCTTAATGGTCAAAGGAGCTCCCAACACAACAAACCTCACCAGAAGGCACAAACTGTCTTGAAATGTGGAAGTTGGTCTGCCCTGGGATTTGGCTCACAATGTGATAAAATCACACAGATTAAGACCATGAATACAGGCAACTATCCCCACATTTTACTTTGCCACACAGCAGATAAAGAGTCACAAAAGCAAAATACTAGAAATTTGAAATAATGACAGAAAGTTTGGAAATATTCAGCAGTGGAAAGAGAAACAGCTAATATTTCCAGTCATAAAGCACGGAAGCAGGCCCTTCGGCCCAACTGGTCAATGCTAACCAAGGTTCCCATCTAAGCTAGTCCCAACAACAACATTTAAAAGACATTTGGATAAGTACATGGATAGAAGGAGTTTAGAGGGACATGAGCCAAGTAGGACCAGCTTGGTGGGCACCATGTCACCATGGACGAGTTGAGCCGAAGGGCCTGTTTCCATGCTGTATTACTCTATGACTCTACTTGCCCACATTTGGTCCATATCTCTCTAAAGCTTTCCTGTCCATATACCTGTCCAAGTGCTTTTTAATTATTGTTAATGTACCTGCCCCAACCACTTCCTCTGGCAGCTCATTTCATATACGGACCACCCTCTGGGTGAAAAAGTTGCCCCTCCTATTAAACCTCTCCCCTCTCACCCTAAATCTATGTCCTCTAGTACTTGATTCCCCAACCCTGGGAAAAAGACTGACCCTATCTATGCCCCTCATGATTTTACACACCTCTATAAGGTCACACCTTATACTCGTGTTCTCCAATGAATAAAGTCCCAACCTGCTCAACCTCTCTCCATAACTCAATCCCTAAAGTCCCAGCAACATCCTCATAAATGTCCTCTGCATTCCTTCCAGCTTAATGGCATCTTTCCTATCACAGGGTGACCAAAACTGAACACAATATTCCAAATGTGCCTTCACCAACATCTTCTAGAACTGCAACATAACATCCCAACTTCTCTACTCAATGACTGACAAAGGCTAGCTTGCCAAAAGCCTTCTTCACCACCCTGTTTATCTGCCCCTATCAGGAAACCATGTACTTGTGTTGTAGAACAGAGGGACCTCAGAGTACAAGTCAATCCCTTTTGTTTGTTCTGGTGAAAGTTCATTGAACTGAAAGTTTTTTTCTGTTTCACAGAGGTGAGGAGTTGTTTCTGCCAGACAAACAATGAACCAGTTATTTGCATGCTACAATTCTGGATTGAAGATTGGAGGTGTAACACCTGCTGTTTACCCATAAGGAGTGTACTGCAGGAAAGCCCAATGACATTCAAAGCCTTATGCTGAGACTCACCACCAAAGCTGCTCACTGGGCCATGGTGATGGTTTCTTTCAGAAATCTGAATTGGACTGATGGTTTTCTTCAGACCAGTCCAAGCTGGAGACCTAGGACTTTTATGCATGAGTGTCAATGTAAAAAATGTCTGGATAGTATGAAGTGTTATGTTACCTGTCTGATCAGTGTCGCCAGATTTGTATCTTCAAGAAACTGAGTGGTATCTCCATAATTATAGCTGTCTGCTGGTGGGCTCTCTGATAACTAACTGCGTAAATCATTAATGATAAAAGATTCAGCACAGCCTTAAGTAGCCATCAGTAATCTCCACCAGAAAAATAATTTGCTTAATCTAACAGAAACAATGCAAACCAGAAAATGGGCAGTTACAGGAGCAATACTAACAATGAAGGGGACAGGCTATCTAGCAGCATCTGTTTTAATATGAATCTCAACCCATCAGCTATTGGTGCCATCTCCTGACTGCATCGTGGAAACAGCCAGTCATAGAAGCAAAATTGTTTCCTTTAATGGTCTCCTGTATGCAGGTTCCCATCATGCCTATTGGTGGTAACATACACCACTGACGACTATCATTCCTGTTCTTTGAGACTGTGTATTTAAATTACACATATAATTCAGGAGATGAGTGAGCAAAAAGCAGGCCTTTGATTTTATCTCCCCACAACTAACAGACCCCAGACAAGGGCAAAGTTAACCTGAAACCAGGGATTATCCATTTCTTAACTACCCTTCACAGATCTGTAGTTTTAAATGACAGGTGCCGAGGACACCTGCCTCCTTTACATGTTTATTTTGGGCTCATTATGTCATTTGGCACTAATTTTTGATTTTAATCTGAGGCATGAGCAAAAGAGAAAAGTTGCCACGAGCCAGATTAGCTGTGTTAGTTTAATTAAATTACATTAGTGGCATAGGTCTACCATCCACCTGTGACCCATGGTCATCTCTTGCCTGAATTCACCTGGTCCAGATGCAGATGCCCTACCTTCTGGACCCAAAGCATTTCAGACTCCAGCAACATGGCTCTGCACACAGATAGAGGGAATGCTGGAAGCACCTTAGCAGGTCAGGCAGTACCTGCGGAAAGAGAAACAGAGTTAACATTTTAGTTCCAAGTCCCTTCATCAGAACTGGGAAAGAGAGAAAACAAATTACTGTTCAGTTGCAGAGAAGGTGGGAGAGGGATGGGTAGGTCAAAGGGAATCTCTCTGAGAGGGTGAGGCCAAGATGGGTCAACGTGGCAGTTAGAAACAGATTCTGCTTCTTTGTCTGCTGTCTGGTGCTAATAACAGGGCTGTGGGACAGGCCAAGTCAGCCAGACTTTGCCAATGGATACAGAGACACTGAGCCAGTATCACAGATTGGCAGAAATGGCCAGTTCTGATACAGACAGAAAGAAAAGACTGAGGAACCTAAATTTGGAGAATTCAGTCCAAAAGGCTGCAACATGCCCAGAAAGAAGACGAAGTTTAGTTCCTCAAGCTTGGGTTGGGCCTCATTGTTAGAGACAGAAAGGTCAATGTGCCAATAGTGGCCCTGGCTCTTAACCTTAGTGGACTGATGAAACCCAACTTTGGAATGCCACTGAAAGCTGTTGACAGCAAAGTCCCATTTCTAGCTTTACCGGATATCAAAGTCGTCAGATACACAACTGTTTCTGAATATTTGTGAAATGCAGAAATATTTTAAAAATGTTAAAATAAAATACAAAAGAAATAAGATTTTATTCCTTTTTGTAATAAAAATAAAAAACTAATTACACTTAACAATGACTTTAAATAGTTTAAAACATTAAACAAAATATAAATAATTAAAAGAAACTAAAATCACCTTTTCTTTACCTGCCTTTTACAATACCCCCCAATGGAGTCAATAGGATTATATTGGATGGGATGTATAGCAGGTGGAATATATAATGGGTGTATTTCAGGCCTGTTTTATAATAAGCATATAGTATATAATAAGCAGGGTGTATAATGTTGTTACAGGCTGTGTAATAATTGTGATATATAATTAGATGGCAAATGATCAGAATTTACAATGGGTAACGTGTAGAAGGGGAGAGTGTACAGCTGACATATTACAGGTGTGGTGTAGAACAGAATTTATTTCTACTGATCTTTCACCTTCCACTTTATACACCCAAGTTAATCTTCAGTCCCTCAGATACTAATACCTGCAGTTTTTCGTATATTCTCTGGTTCTTAGTGTCATTAGCAATGCTGTCATTTATCACCCAATCCAGGTTATCTTAATTAAGAGTGCTGTCCGAGGCCATTCTTGAATGGAGTTGTGAGCCAACAACCTCACGTACAACTCATGTGAAGTAACAGCAGCAGTTTCCTTCCATAACATAAATTAGGGAACCAAACAAAAATAAAAAATATTCGGTTTCATTATCACTTTTACTGATAATAGATTTTTAATTCCAGATTTTGTTAAATGCTGTATTCATTCCTCATACTGCCACAGTTAGATTTGAACTGAATAGAGAGAGGGAGAGAGAGAGGGAGAGGGAGAGAGGGAAAGAGAGAGAATTACCAGCTGTGGAAATATTCAATATTCACTCATGTTTATCAGCAATAAGTAATCATTGGGAAAAGGAGCAAGTGAAAATTGTGCGACAAATAACAAACTGGCACAAAGTAACCCACCTGTGTCTACAAATGGATGCTATTTAAATAGAATATTAACATATAAAGCAAGAGAACTGAAAAGCTTTGCATACTAAGAGACAGGTTCAGAAACAATTGGAAATCTCATTGTATATGGGATCCAGCTATATAGAAAAATTGAGTGAATTCCCCAGCCACCAGCCCACAGCCTGTTTCTAGATTCCATCAATTTTACTGCGTAATCAATATTTGTGAATCCCTGAAGAAATGCAGCTTGTAGGCAATAAAATACAAAATGTAAATGCTCTAGGGTTGTAGGGAAGACTATATTACCCACAAACACTTTGTAATGATGCCCTAGGAAAGTGCTATGTGATCCTCCAGTGACAGTTGCGGTCTCAATATTCTGGCTTTTAACTACACAGGCATCTCTTTGATAAATTAGTGGATAACTGTGTCTTTATTCCTTAAATTCTTGTTTCTGTTTTCTCCCATACTCACAGTGCATAAGCCATTGACTTATACTGTAGTATGGCTTCCACAGGCAGAGGCAGCTTTCAACAACCACAATAATGACCCTTACTTCAAGCATGGGTGGGCACAGAATTTCAGCCAAGATTTTCTGATCATTGTGGCCATTGCTGATATCTAAGTGGTGTTGGCGCTGAGACATGTGGTGCCAATCTGTTACACCAGACTCTCAGAGCTGCATTAAGACCTAACTAAATTTTTCACTAGCATTTTCAATGGGTGGTCTAGAGGGATGTGGGCCAAACACAGGCAAATGGGACGAGCTCAGGTACACAACTTGGTCAGCATGGATGAGTTGGGCCGAAAGACCTGTTTCCATGCTGTATGACTCTATGACAGAAGTAACCATTTCTAACATGTCCAGCTTTGTTAGGGTGAGGTGGTGAAGACACCAAAGCATCACACAACCCATTTTTCCTCATCGTTGTCTGTCAATCAACAGCAACAGTCAGTCAGAGACTTTTTCCCAGGGTGACAATGGCTAACATGAGGGGACATAATTTTAAGGTGATTGGAGGAAGGTATAAGGGGGATGTCAGGGGTAAGTTTTTTACACAGAGTGGTAGGTGCATGGAACACACTGCATGCAGAGGTTGTGGGGGCAGATACATTAGGGACATTTAAGAGGCTCTTAGATAGACACATGAATGATAGAGAAATGGAGGTCGATGTGGGAGGGAAGGGTTAGATAGATCTTAGAACAGGATAAAATGTCGGCACAACATCGTGGGCTGAAGGGCCTGTACTGTGCTGTAGTGTTCTATGTTCTATGTAACTGTCTCCATGTTAAACAGCAGTGCTGCAATGTAGGGCATGGAAACAAAGTACGGACGCGCCGTTGGTTCGTGGATGACTCAGTTGGCAGATATTTTCTGTTGATTTTGTTCTTCTGCTTCTTGTTTTTTACCAATTGCAATTAGATAAGAAATAAGAAACAGGAACAGGAATTGTCCAAGTGGTCCTTCAAGCCTTCTCTTCTCTTTCCATATCCCTTGATTCCACTGATATCCAGACTCCTGTTGTAAATGCTATCAAGCCTCCACAGCCCTCATCTTAGAGAGTTTCAAAGATTCACCACCCTCTGAGTGAAGACATTTCTCCTTATTCTGATTTTAAATGACCTGCCCTTTATTTTGAGACTGTGGCCCCTGGATATAGATCCATCAGCCAGGCAATACATCCTCCCCATATCTACTCTGTTGAACCCCTTAAGAGTTTTCTATGTTTGAATGTGATTGACAATTACATAACCATCTGGTCTTCTGCAATGTGCTCTGTAGCTCCCCATCCCAATTCACCCTTTTCTAAAGGGTTTCACAACACGTTTCCTATTATGATTTCACCTCCTCCCACACCCCCATATTTGTTTTTTTGCAGGAAGACCAAGAGGCAAGAAGCAGGTCAGAATGGTCAGGCAGCAACGGAATCATTCCAACAAGCAGTGTTTATGGAATGTCACTTTACTGAGAGTGTTGTTGGTGAGATAGACTTCTTACTGCAAACCAAGTTATAACATCTCCATCAAAGTACTTGCATTCCCAGGGCCTCTGTTTACCAGCAATTAGAATATTTCTGCTGCAAAGTCCCACTGTACTCTTCAATCACATCATTGAATCAACTGTTGCATTAACATATCACAGATGCATTGTTATCTGCAGCAAAATATTACATCTGCTTCATCCTGAACACAACAGGCTGGGTGCTTTCTAAAGGCTAAGGTTCCATGAAATGCACCCACTTAGCCACACGTACTCCCTCAGCTGATATCAATTTGTGTGACAACTGTGAAGAATTTCTCTTTCTAAACCCCTAACTTGTTTGCAACAAGCAGCTCTCCATCACATACCTTCATTCAATTCTTGGGGCTGCTTTAAGGTGTCCCAGACAAAGTCGCACTAAGTCATAAAAAATAAGTAAAACGTTTCCCTGACATCTTCTATGTCCATCTTTAATTGGATGTCAGCTGGCAAGAATTCATTAGATAGGATGTTGTATGAGGAATTGGAGAACAAGTGACAGTTAGATTAATATAACTGAGTTCAGCCATCTTAAAATGAGTTCCAAAATAACAAACAGTAATCAAGAGTAATTTCAGACATGCAAAAGAATGATTTTGACCTTGAAATCTTTGAAATGCCACCCTACATGCATTGAAACTAGTAATACCTCCCCAAATATTGCAGAAGATCACTAATATAAAAATCAGTGAGGGAGGAGATTCTTGTTTCTACGGTATATCATCTGGCAAATTAATTCACAGATTTGTTCTTATGTTTCCCTTTTTGTATGTGTCTTTCCTTTGATATTTCTGTAAACATAGTCAACCAGAAAAGGAACAACCAATGGGATTGGAGCAGTTTGCTGACAGACTGAGACATATGATATATTGCATGAAAGTTGCCTCCTATTGGCAGGATAATTACCCATGACTGATTGTGTCTTACAGAGCTGGGAAACAACAATGCTGTTTGAGCAAGGGCCTATGGGTATGTCCAACCTCTGCCCCATTTTCATTTCAAAATAATTTGCTTAAATGGAGGGTATCTGCAGCATTATAGCCTCTGACAGATTTTGAATCCTGATTTAACACTTCATAGGTTTCTCCATGCACATGCTGTGTCTGTTATCCAGCTGATAAAACTCATCAGGCAGGCACATGGACCACAAATAGAGAAATGTTAACCAGTAATTAAACCAAACCAGTCTGAAATAACATAAGGCACAAAACGAAGCCATTCATTGACTAATTAGAAAGTGAGCAATATTGGAATGTGAGCAGCATTCTGCTGTTGGAATCTAATACAGACCATCTATCTGTCCACCTGCCCTTCCAGTAGATTTTATTCTCTCTCTTTCTCTGTTTATTAATGCTACTCATTGAAAAACACATATTTATAAAGTATCCTTCAAAATCTTCACAGTCTCCCAAAATACTTAAAAAATTGAGTATTTGTGATTTATAGTCATGCGTAGCTGCAGTTCAACATCTTTTCTGAGAAATGACACTTCTGACAGTGCTGCACTCCCTCAGTACCGACGGGTCAAGAATTAAGTTTCAGCTGCAGATTCAGATGAAGGTGCAACCAATGTGCCACAAATGATAACAATTATTGTTCCTCTGCATGTTTCTTTCTTGTTCCCCCAAGATGTTCCTCAGCATGTCAAAACATTGGAAACAAGACTCACTCACTGTCACCTGTTCCAATTTAATCACTGCCAGGAGGGCTTGAAGTGGAGGAGGCCTATGAATTCCTGCATGGTCCCAGAGAGAAGAATGTTTTCTCTTTCTATCCCACAAGGAATCATCCTCTGATGGACTTCACCTGTCCTTGAATTCACTTGGCCACACCTTTATCTAATCAGCGCAATGGGATAAAAATCGTAACTGGGTCCAAATGCCCCTAAGTTTTGAATATTTGTTAGGCTCTCATCTAATCAGAGAATATTACAGCACAGAAGGAGGCCAGTCAGCTTATTGTGTCAATGCTGACACTTTGAAAGGACTAATTAATTAGTCCCTCTCACCTGCTCTACCCAAATGGATATTGCTTGCTCAGATCCGAGGGAATAACCCTTACTATCCTGACTATTGGCACAAGTGCAGAATCCCTACACTTCTCAAATGCACTGCAGAGAAGCTGCACTATTCTCACAAAATGACCCACTGGGATATTAAAGAAGGTCTTTTGAGATCTGCTGGCCATACTCAAAGATCACACATCTTCTGCATTAGTTCACCATTACAAGAGGAGGATACATGTAGCTGAAAAGGACTGGAAAGTAAATCTATACTTTGCCTGAGGAAAAGAAAGGAGAAAAAGGATAGCAGAGTAGCCTGCCTGCCATTTCAAATACTTAGACACCCGTATTACAACATAAAATCAGTGTAGTACCAAAGAAATTCCACGCCATTGCCTCCTGTGAATGCACTGTGATTGGCAACATATGACGCATTTGACTTTATGTCATCTGTCTCACTCCAGATGTCAGGTATCATCTTTGTAATAGAAGGAAAGCAATTTTATTAAAAAAGCTGTCATTTAATGTTAAGTTATTCTGAACCATAGTCTAAAATTTATAAGCATTTGCAATTTGCAGAGTTCACCAACTAGTAATTAAACAATGATTAACCCAAGGTTGTGTTCATTTCAGAACATTTAGAATCGTTGGCCTTAAAGTCTGGTCACCAGATTATAGGAAGGATGTGACTGTGCTGGAGAGGGTGCAGAGGGGATTCACCAGGATGTTGCCTGGGATTGAACCTTTCATTTATGAAGAAAAACTTAATAGGCTAAGTTTGTTTCCCTTGGAGTGAAGAAGGCTGAGGGGGAAACCTAAATAAAATTATAACGAATTATGAGGGGCATGGATAGTGAGAACCTCTTCTCCGTAACAGAGATGTCTAAAACCAGAGGATGTAGGTTTAAAGTGAGGAGTTAGAAGGTTAGAGAGGATCTGAGGAAATTTCTTTTCACCCAGAGCGTGGTAGAAATGTGGAACTCACTGTCTAAGCAGGTGGTGGAGGCAGGTGCTCCCACAGTATTTTTAAAAAATATCTGGATGAGTACTTGAATTGCAAAGGCATAGAAGGCTATGGACCAAATGCTAGTAAATGGGATTAGTATAGATGGGTACATGATGGTTAGCATGAACATGGTAGGCAGAAGGGCCTCTTCCTGTCACGTATGACTTTACGACTCTGTGGCTCTAAGTTTCACTTTAGACAAGAAATATACGTTTTGCATTATATGTGATAAAAACTTGGTCCATATAAAGCATGCCTCATCTGACTTACAGAATCCATTGGTTATTCCAAAACCTGTTGATTATTGCACGGTACAATTCAATATAATTTGAAGTTAGCAAGGCTAAACTCACCAACTATGGTGCTTTTCTCAATACTGGAAATTATTATAAACTGAAGGGTGTGTTTGTAGAAAGTGCTTGTTTGAAACTGACCTCTTTCACCACTTTGCAAAAAATAATTCTTGATAGTGCAACAACCTTGAGTCAGGTTGGTAGTACATTTTGATGGAACTTACTTGTGGAAAATAGCAGTATAAAATGGGGTGAAATTTTTTTTATAGTTTATTCCTCAAGGAGGTTGCAAATTTAGAGCATTCTTCGAAAGGGGTGTGTTTAATTGGGTCCTACTATTCTCAAAGTGTTAAAAAACTGTCATTTTACTTTTTTTTGTTTTTTGGGCTGCAAGTAATATTCATAGTTCTGTGAAGATGGCATGTAATTAACATGTCATAATCAAAATGACTGAGTCTGACACATTGTAATCACTGCATGGAGATTATAGCCTAGCCACAGGCAATCTACATGGCCTCACTTAATATCATTTGCATAATGAAAGCACACTGTCAGTAATAGCTATTTTGTCTTATTATCATAATTTTACCCAAGGCTGTGAAGTTTCTGATGTTGTCAGACATTGCCTTGTAAGTCACACTGGCTGAAGCAAACACAGAACAATATGACCCTGGGCCACCTCCAATAACATCTGTTTTACAGTCACTCACAATTACAAAGACAATAACCCTTTACAGGCTTCAAGCCAGAATAATATACAAGCAGCACACAAAGGGAACAGAGGGATATGGAGTTTAATTCCACAAATTAAAAAGAAAAATTAATGAGTAATGAAGTCACAGGTGGGTCATAAAGGTTTTCATTGCAAAGGGGACAAACTGTATATCTCTCTGTTGTATTCCAACTACAATGACAACCTTGGATAGAGAAATTAGAAATGGGGAACCGGAGACTGGAAAAGCACAATCAAAAACCAATAACCATCAACTAGAAATGAGTAACCAGAAACTACCAGCAGGAAAGAAACACCAAGAAACAAGGGTTAAAACAGCCAGAAGCAAACAACTTGAAACTATGAAGAAATAATCATTTATTCATACTTTGAGAATAGTGGGACCCAATTAAACACACCCCCTTTCAAAAAACATGTTCTAAATTTGCCACCTCCGTGAGGAGTAAACTGTGAAAAATTCATCTTTTTCACCCCTTTTCAGACTGCTATTTTCCACAAGCAGATTCTGTCAAAATGTACACTATGTATTGTAAACCTGACTCAAGTTTATTGCACTATCAAGGGTTTACAGCAAATTATTTTTTTTGCCAGATGCTTAGAGGACTGTTTGAAATAAGCACTTTCTCCAAACCCACCATTTAGTTTTAGAAAGACTGAACCAATCAATTAATTATACAAAGCTACCAACTGAAAAGGAGGAACCAACAACTAGAAATGTCTAACCAGAAGTTAACAATAAATCTGCTCATTTATGGACGGGCATAAGAAAGAGAAAGTAACAGAAGTGCCCGATTGTCATAAACCCCCCCCCCCCCCCAGCTAGTTTATTACTGTCCTTCAGGGAAGGGAATGTGGTCTGAACTAAATGTAACTCTGCTCTCACACCATGGGATGAACAATAAATACTGCCTTGCCAAACCACATCCCAAAAACAATTGAAAGAAAATGGAAACCAAAATTGTGAGCCAAAAGAGATCAATAAGCACCAAGCATAAATCAGTGACTAACACCAGCACTCACAGGTTTCAAACAGTATTACATGAAAAACATTTTAGAAAGCCATATAGCATTAACTGCAAATATTTATCTTGAAGGTTAGAATTCCAATTACCCTGATCCATTATTTGACATATGCTCACTGGTTTGTAATGACATCCAATGGTGTTTTAGTGTAGGTATTTAAACATTAACCTTCCAAAATGTAGACAAGAGACAGATAACTGCTTTATGTGAACTTAGTGTGGAATTAAAGGGAGGGAAATGTTACTTTAAACAAAACAAAACAAAAAGATCCCGTATTTCACAATCTAAAACGTTTGTTTCACTGAAGCAATTCACCAAATGTTCTAAACCAGTGAACTTGGCAAAGCTTGGGCAATAATCATGAGATAAAAGCCAGCAAAGTGTTTGTAAATGTAGGTGGAGTAAATGTTAACTTATTGACAAAAGATCTGTCTGAGCTACATGGTCTCAGAATGATTCTTTTGGGGAGGGGGAGTGTGGCTAGAAAAAGTGACAGACAAATCATTGCATCTTCTGACTGAGAGGCAATGGCATGGGGTAGCTCCAATTAAGTTAAACCAGCAGAACTCCAGCTGACAGGCAAAGAAGGCTGAAGGACAAACCATCACACCACCAGCTCCCCTTAGCTGCTGCCAATTCCAGAATCTTCTGCTGGAAATAATGGGAATATTAGTTCCATTCACTCTTCTAAAGGGAGGCATATTGAAATGACATATTAATAACTGAAAAATAGCAACACTATAATTCTCATCATTAACTCCCTAGCAACCCTAGGCACTAGGAACAATCATGATTTCCCTGCATGTGACAATACTATGGTGAGTAAAGTGGGATTTTAAATTTATATCCTGCTCCCAGTGGAAGAGCAGTCAGTGATAGGGTGATCAATTATATTCCCCACGAGTGGAATTTTATTAAAGCTCTGCCCTGGAGGCACTTGGTTCGCTCTGCTGGTGCAGGCACCCAGGGCAGCTGCAATAATTTCCCTACATCCCACAAGGTGGGGCATTGAACCTGGGCAGGAGTCCCACAAGTACCCCACCAGCATCATACAGAAGAGGCTGAATCCAACAAATTTTCTGTAAGGAGTGACTGGGCACACGAGGGGCACAAGGGTCAACCCATTCATGTGACATTTAATTTCCAGCAAAGCACAAGACAAAGTCCTGATAATCCCTGACTCCTATGGGTGTTATACATTCGTGAGGATTAATAGCATTCATAAGAGTCCTCAAATTCCATGACAGCTACTTGGGAAATACAGGAATAGAAGAATTTCTAGAAGCAGAAAGGCTAAGGATTATCTAATTTGACTTCTACTATCCTGATGACACAATGATAGTGGAGTTGACAATTAATAATGGCAATCGTTCCCTGTCAGTTGGTTCACAGCTGATCCAGTTGTGAATTGAGGAAGGTGCCAGGTCCACAGTTCCTCCCAAGAACACTACACTTACCACTTAACATGTCTCATTTCACTCATAAATTGTAAACCAAAACATTATTTTCTGAGAAAAAGCTCTCTGATTTACATTGGTTGTCCTGACCTTGCACTATATCATCATATCATTTCTCCACCTGTCATCCAAATTAACAGTTAAAATCTCATTGAAACTCTACAGTCTGCTATTATCTAGAGTATTCACTCAGAATACTCTATTAGACTTCCATAGTTTAACTGTGGATCAATCAGTTGGAGTTTCTAGTTTATTTTCTTATCAAACTCATAGCAAATTAGCAGTGTTTCTCCACTCAGCTATAAAACAAATGTCCTCAGAGTTGCTGCATGCAATATGAAGTTTCAGAATTTACAGTTAATGTAAAGAATGTTATCTTCATAAAGATCAATAGCTAGTTCCTAATAAATTTTGCCAGCAGGAAATATGTTTGCACTCTCAAATGCTTCATTAATTTTGTATATATTTATAGAATTGCAGTGTTACCTTATTTCACCTTAATTCTTTGCCTCTGTTACAAGGTCATGAGTTCAAACCCTAATTTAGGCCTGCATTCAGGGACACTGAAGAATTACTGGATTGTCAGAAGTATCATTATTTGAACAAGATGTTAAACTGAGGCTCCATTTCTGTATTAAGATAGATATTTAAAACCATCTGCGATTGGGTAGATTACTGAGGTGTCCTGGTTTAAATTTCTCCAAATCCAAATAAATATTTACAGGTCATTCAGTTAATTCCTATGTGCAAAAGATAATAGCAATGACTACGCTTCATAAATCCATACGTGAAGTACGTTGGAGTATTCTGAGGCACTAAGTAAATGTTTTACTTCATTAATATATACAATTTGTTGTTGAATAACATATTCAGCACAGCTTTGTGGGCCGAAGGGCTTGAATTGTGCTGTAGTTTTTCTGTTTCTACGTAACTAAAAAGACATATTCGCATTTCTAAAGAGTTTTCAATTATAGAGTAGTAGAGAACTACAGCATAGAGACAGACTCTTCAGCCCACCGAGAAACAGCAACCATCGAGCACCCATTTTTACACTAATCCCACACAGTTAACTATTTTATTCCATCAACTTCCCCCACCACCACTAAAGCACACACACTTTCCAGATTCTACCACTTATCTATACACTCAGGGAACTTAACAGTGGCCATTTAACCTACCAACGTGCACGTTTTTGGGATGTGGGAGGAAACATGAGCACCCAGAGGAAACCCACATGCTCACAGGGAGAATGTGCAAACTCCACACGGACAGCACCAGAGTCAGGATTGAACGCCGGTCACTGGTACTGCAAGGCAGGGCTCTACTAGTTGCATCACTGTGCTAGTGCTACCCTTATCTTCCCCAAAATCTCAGACAGTTAATTTTAGGGACAGGAGCTCTGATCTGGGAAAATCCCCTAAATAGCATTGAGATGAATAGCCATTTAATTTTATCTTTTGGGTTTCATTGGTTCACTAATATTACCTCAGCAAGTACCATGCTAGAGTAAACTACCTTTCAAGATGTTCAACCATCTTAATATAGAAGATTGATTGTGTTTCTGTGAAATATTATATGGTTGTTTTACTGGAGAATTATTGTACACATCTCAATATTCAGTGTCTTCCTTTCTTCTCCAAGTTAGTTACTGTTACCACAGTGTATTTCAGATTGAAAGCCTGCATATGATTCCTACTCTATGCAAAAGATCTGTGTTTCGATGTACATGTGACTAATAATATCTCATCTCATCTTATTTCATCTTATCTTATCTTACTCACTTTTATTGCCTGGTCCTAATATCTGCTGAAACTTTGTGTTGTGTACCGTGCATCTTTACCCTCTGGACCTTGCACGCTGACATATTAGGTGGAAGGACCTATTGCCTGCTTTATTTTCTACATAAAAATGTTCCAATTGTAAACTTTTTCTAAATATCCATTAAGAATGATGAATTATCTTAATGTAATGTTAATAGTTATTGGACCAATTGGTAGTAGTGGAAGAAATCATTAGTATTGCTTCATGATACATCACTATGCATCAGTAAGGTTTAAACACTCATTATATTGGAAACTCTGTCATGTATAATAAGAGGAAGATATTAAGTGTATTGCCTTAAGTCTGTCAATGGTAATGAAGACCAGATCAACTGTGATTTATAGCACTAGTGGTTTAAGGCATTTGAAATATCAGAATATGGTTGACTGACCTAAAGCAAAACAAATCTGGGGAGTATTTTTTGTTCAAAGTATTCCCTTAGCATCTAGGTAAGAAGTATAATTATAAGAAACAGTATTCAATGCTGCTTAAAATTAAAAGAAAGCTTTGAATTTATAGTTCTGACTGAGACTTAGTTTAATGTTGGTTTCCTCTAGCTCATTTTATTGGCATTACTGAAAGGTAGAAGCCACCTAAGCCCTAGAGGGGCCCATTTTAAGAAGAGTCAAAACTTCATACTAGCCTGCTAGCTGCATAGAAGCCATCTCCTTCAGAGAAACCCGGCAGAATTCTCAAGAAAAGAGTTTTGGAGGGTTGGAGTTTTCTTCTATCTTTTCTTATTCATTCCTGGAATATGTGTATCACTGGCAAGACAGAATTAATTAGCAATCCCTAAAGACTCTTCAGAAGTTAAGGGTGAGCCTCTTTCTTGAAACCCAACAGTCTGCTGGTGGAAGTATTCCTATGATGTTATTGGTTTGTGAGTCCGAGGATATGACCAGTGACAATGAATGAATGGTAAGATCAGTTTGTCAGGTACATCCTGGAGGGGAACAGGTCATTTGGCCCAACTAGTCCATGCTGACACTTATGCTTCACTTGAGTTTCCTCCTGTTGTTCTGATTCTAACTCTGTGTCTGCTGGCCTTATCCAGGATTATGAAGGTTGTGTCTCTGGGAAGTGTTGTTACAAGGATATGGCAGATTGCTGTGGTGCATCCCATGCATTGGATACTCTGTAATCACTGTAAAGCATTCATAATGCCCAGTGGATGAAGTGCCAATCAAGTTGATTGCATCAGTCAGGATTATGTTAAACTTCTTCCTTTCTCACTTAAAATCTGTGCTGAATGGGACTCCTTATAAAGTTAGGAGGCATAACTTTAACTTTGCTGTGCAATAGAAAGACATATGGATCAATTAATAATAAGCAAAGGAGTGCAAAGATTAAAATGAACAAATGCGTAGTAAGCAACAAACAATCTGCAGGAGGAGCACAGCAGGTCGATTCCAGCTTCTGCAGTCTCTTGCGTCTCCAAGTAAGGCTTTGCATTCCATGTTTCCTTACATGAAGCTCCAAGTGTCTTGATGAAATTGTTCCTGGGCCCACAATTGCTCAGTGGCTCAAGCAAAAAGAGAGGCAATGATCAGTCTTGGCTAGTGCTCCATTTAAGGATGACCTGAACCTGGGCTACCAGCAGAAAGCCACACTGATGTGTGAGTCAAGTGAGCCACTTTGCTATGTGAGTCATTTTGCCCATCTGCATCAAAATTACATTGCATTCAAAACATCTGAAGATGCAGAGCTACGAGACTGGATCCTACCACTAATACAATGTCATTACTTCCTCAAGCCCCTAGACTTCTGGTGCTGACAAAGTTTCTGGGATCAAGTGTGTAGTGGTTTTTTGAAATGAATATGTTATCATCTTTTTATAAAAATGATGTGTTGATTTCTAGTTTAAAACTCTGTATAGTTCTGACTATGCCCAGTATCTAGGGTGCATCAATGAAGAATGCAGTCATTGTTTATATCATGTACACAGTGAATCTGTGTAATTAATCATAGATTCAAGGGCCAAACTGTCACAGCTTACAAGGTGGAGGCACTAAATTAAAATGAAAAGATTGCCTGCACTGACAGACATGGAGCTACTCTTTTTGTTGTCCTTGTAGGGCTTAAGGTTCCAGGTGAGGCTTGCTTTTGCCACTGATGCAGATGGTCCACTTGCTCTTGCTTGGCATGCTGAACACCAGAGAAAGATCAGAATGAAATGAGTTCATGCCTTAGACAGTCCACATACCCAAATCTGCTGCTGCTGAAAATGCATTAAGGTAGACCCTTAGAAGGCCCAGCAAAAAATCTGATATGTCATGGCCCATCTGGAAGAACAGATGACCCTTGGTTTCATATTTTGTGTTACTATTTTAGAATTATTTTACCAGTATTACATAGTTTGTAACTGATGTGGAACATATGACTGGAATGTGGTGGTGGAACAAAAGTCATTATTTAGTTCAGAAAGAAACTTGACAAATGTTGGCAATAAATTCAATTATTAAAATTTAAAATCAGGGTTATTCAAAATGCAAAAATGGAATGCTGTTGATAGGTGGGTAAGGTGCACCAAATATATTCTCCTGCCTTAAACTGTTATAATTGTATGTTTTTGGAAATGGAAATTGATTTTACTGCTGATATTTATTTGATTTCTTCTTCCATCATCTTTTTGCTTGTTTATCAAGTTCAGTTCCGATCCACTACTGGAGCATTTGGCACGTTAATTTAAAACTTGCAGAAGGGGAGGATGTCCTGGAGGGATCGTCTACTAAGTCAGTGTGGGTGGAAGTCAGAAATAGGAAGGGAGCAATCACTCTATTGGGAGTATACTATAGGACCCCCAATAGCCACCGGGACACTGGGAAGCAGATAAATAGGCAGATTTTGGAAAGGTGCAAAAATAACAGGGTTGTTGTCATGGGAGACTTCAACTGCCCTAATATTGATTGGCACCTCCTTAGTGTAAAAGGTTTAGATGGGGCAGAGTTTGTTAGGTGTGTCCAGGAAGGACTTCTGACACAGTATGTGGACAGGCCGACTAGAGGAGATGCCAGACTGGATCTAGAACTAGTCAATGAGTCTGGTCAGGTGACAGCTCTCTCGGTGGGCAAGCAGTTCAGAGATAGTGACCACAACTCCCTGACCTTTCACATAGCCATGCACAGGGATAGGAGCAGACGATACGGGAAAGTTTTTAATTGAGGGAGGGCTAATTACGATGGTATTAGGCAGGAACTTGAGAGCATAAATTGGGAACAGATGTTCTCAGGGAATTGCATAGCAGAAATGTGGAGGCTGTTTAGGGAACACTTGCATGGGGTTCTGGATAGGTTTGTCCCATTGAGACAGGGAAAGGATGGTGGTGTAAAGGAACCATGGTTGACAAGAGAAGTGAAATATTTAGTCAAGAAGAATAAGGAAGCATACTTAAGGTTTAGGAAGCTAAAATCAGGCAGGGTTCTTGAGAATTATAAGATAGCCAGGTGGGAGCTTAAGAAGGGAGCTAAAAGGGGACAAGAGAAGGCCTTGGCGAGCAGAATTAAGGAAAATCCCAAGGCATTCTACACATATGTGAAGAACAGGATGACGACTAGAGTGAGAGTAGGAACGCTCAGAGATAAAGAGGGAAACATGCCTGGAGGCAAAGGAGGTAGGGGAGGTCCTTAATGAATATTTTGCTTCAGAGTTCACTAGGAAGAGGGAATTTGACGAATGTGAGGTCAGCGTAGAACAGGCTAATATGCTGGAGCATGTTAAGGTTAAGAAAGAGGTAGTGTCGGAGCTTCTGAAAAACATTAGGATAGATACGTCCCCGGGGAGACAGGATATATCCCAGGTTACTAAGGGAGGCAAGGGAAGAGATTGCTGGGTCATTGACGATGATATTCGCATCCTCTCTGGCCACAGGAGTGGTACTAGAGGATTGGAGGATGCAAATGTTCTTCCCTTGTTCAAGAAAGATAATAGGGATAATCCTAGGAATTATAAACCAGTGAATCTTATGTCAGTGGTGGGCAAGCTATTGGAGAGGATTCTTAGGGACAGGATTTAAAAGCATGTGGAGAAGCATATAAGAACATAAGAACATAAGAAATAGGAGCAGGAGGAGGCCATCTGGCCCGTTGAGCCTGCTCTGCTATTCAATAAAATCATGGCTGTTCTGGCCGTGGATTTTATTGTATGGCCTTTTATTTTATTGAATAACCCTTAATTCCCCTACTATGCAAAAATCTATCTAACTGTGCCTTAAATATATTTAATGAGATAGCCTCTACTTCTCCCCTGGGCAGAGAATTCCATAGATTCGCTTCTCTCCGCAAAAAGCAGTTCCCCCTCATCTCCATCCTAAATCTACTCCCCCAAATCTTGAGGCTATGTCCCCTAGTTCTTGTCTCACCTGCCAGTGGGAAAACTTTCCTGCCTCTGTCTTATCTATCCCTTTCATAATGTTATATGTTTCTATAAGATCCCCTCTCATTCTTCTGAATTCCAGCGAGTATAGTCCCAGACAACTCAATCTGTCCTCATAAACTAACTCCTCATCTCTGGAATCAACCTGGTGAACTTCCCCTGCACTGCCTCCAAAGCTAGTATATCTTACTTTCATATCATAGTTTACTTTCATAATCTATCTCCCCTTTCCTTATTGCTTGCTTAGTGGTTCTTTGTTGCTTTTTAAAGTTTCCCCAATCTTCCAGTTTCCCACTACTTTTGACCACTTTGTATGCATGAGCTTTTGAGCTTGATGCCTTCTTTTATTTCCTTAGTTATCCAAGGCTGGCTCCCCCCACCCTTACTGTCCTTGCTTTTAACAGGAATATACTTTTGTTGAGCGCTGTGAAAAATCTCTTTGAACGTCTTCCACTGTTCCTCAACTGTCCCACAATGAAGTCTGTGTTTCCAGTCTACACTGGCCAATTCCTCCCTCATCCCGTTGTTTAGGCACAATACACTGGTTTTAGATCGAACTATTGCACCCTCCATTTATCTGAGAAATTCAATCATGCTATGGTCACTCTTTCCAAGTGCATCCCTAACTACTAGATCACTAATTTTACCTTAGTCTTACTAGGGATAGTCAGC
The DNA here is from genome assembly GCF_009764475.1 of Pristis pectinata. Classification (NCBI taxonomy): domain Eukaryota; kingdom Metazoa; phylum Chordata; class Chondrichthyes; order Rhinopristiformes; family Pristidae; genus Pristis; species Pristis pectinata. Next base: position 24,856,364 of record NC_067406.1, read on the forward strand.
ATGGCTTTGTGAGGAGTAGGTCATGCTTCATGATCCTAATTGAGTTTTTTGAGGAGGAGACAAAATAAAGTGACGAAAGTAGAGCAGTGGATGTGGTGAATATGGACTTTCGTAAGGCATTTGACAAGGTTCCCCATGGTAGGCTCATCCAGAAAGTCATGAGGCCAGGGATCCATGGAGATTTGGCTACGTGGATTTAGAATTGGCTTACCCACAGAAGGCAGAGGGTGATAGTAAATGGAGAGTTTTATGCCTGGATGTCAGTAACTAGTGGTGTTCCACAGGGATCTGTTCTGGGACCCCTGATCTTTGTGATTTTTATAAGTGACTTGGATGAGGAAGTGGAATGGGAGGGTTAGTAAGTTTGCAGATGACACAAAGGTTGGAGGTGGATAATGTAGAAGGTTGTCATAGGTTACAAGGGGATATAGACAGGATGCAGATCTGGGTGGAGAAGTGGCAGATGGAGTTCAATCCAGAGAAGTGTGAGGTGATACAGTTTGGGAGAATGAACTTGAAGGTAGAGTACAAGGTTAATGGCAGGATTTTGAGCAGTGTGGAGGAACAGAGGGATCTTGGGGTCCAAGTCCATAGATGCCTTGATGTTACCACGCAAGTTGATAGGGTGGTTAAGAAGGAGTACGCTGTGCTGGCTTTCATTAGTCGGGGAGATTGAGTTCAAGAGCTGCGAGGTAATGTTGCAGCTCTATAAAACTCTGGTTAGACCACACTTTAGAGTATTCTGTTCAGTTCTGGTCGCCTATTTATAGGAAGGATGTGGAAGCTTTAGAGAGGGTGCAGAGGAGATTTACCAGGATGTTGCCTGGATTAGAGAACATGTCTTATGAGGAAAGGTTGAGCGAGCTAGGGCTTTCCTCTTTGGAGCGATGCAGGATGTAAGGCGACTTGATAGAGGTGTATAAGATTATGAGGGTCATAGGTAGAGTGGACAGCAAGCACCTTTTTTTCCTGGGCAGAAATGGCCAATACCAGAGGACATCATTTTAAGGTGAGAGGAGGAAAGTTCAGGGGAGATGTCAGAGGTAGGTTTTTTACACAGAGAGTGGTGGGTGCCTGGAACGCACTGCCGGGGGTGGTGGTAGAGGCTGATACATTAGGAATATTTAAAAGACACTTAGATAGGCACCTGGATGTAAGAAAAATGGAGAGTTATGGGCTGTGTAGGAGGGAAGGGTTATATTGGTCATGGAGTAGGTGTTTATATAGTTTGGCACAACATCATGGACCAAAGGGCCTGTACTGTGCTGTACTGCTCTATGTTCTATGCTCCTAATGCAATACTTACTACCAAGCTCTGTTAATATTTAGATTCTCCCAATTTTAATTGACATAGGAAATCCCAACACCACGTTTCTCTAACATTTAGCAAGAGACAAGAGAATATTACCTGATCCTGCTTATTGGATTAACTTGTATTGGGTAAATTCATTGAAGGTTTCAGAACGAAATATGCAAATCCTACAAATCTGAAATAATACAGAAAATGCTGGAAATACTCATCAGATCAGGCAACATCAATGGAGAAAGAAAGACATTCAGTTTTTCAGATAAATGACTTTTCATCAGCAAATGTTAAAATGCAGATTGACTATATTCTATTTGAGTCATTTGTATACCTGCCTTGAGGAATTTATAATATGGACAATATGATATCTGAGAAGAACTGCAAAAGTTGCAAATATATACGATTTGTGAGGCATCTAATTAGACTTTCTCAGCTACAGATGGGGACCACTGCGACAGTTCAGAAAGGCGAATGTGATTCTGGTCCATGTAACTTCAACACCAAATGATTTTATCTCTTCATTATGCTGATCTCCAAAGAATATGTAAATCAGCTGAATTAAATTTTAAAGAACACACTCTCAATCTGGGACACAAGGGATTTACTGCCCTTGGTATCCCATTTTTAGTATAAGGGTTAAATTCCTATATTTCCTAGTCTACTGCAGTTATTAACCCACTTAAAATAATTCCACCCCAAAAAAAAACAATTAACACTGTGTGAACTAACGCATTTAATACCTAGATGAGTAATTGGATATAAATAGGTATAAGGATATGTTCAGCTGAGGATAATCAAATCCTGTGTAAAACGTGGTGAGATGTTATTTTAAAGAGTGCATGTTTAGATTGCGTAACTTAAATGAGGCTTGCAAAATGTTTCTCTTCAAATGTGTTCTTCTTTTGAGATGAAGATACTTTTGTCTTTGAAGTAAAACTGGCTACCAATTTCATGTAACATGTAAAGTAAATGGCCATTCAGACACATTCTAGTCATATTGGTTGAGGATAAAGCAGGGCAGTAACTATTCTTTCAATGCTGCCATGGGCATTCTAATGACTATCTGTATGGTCAGACAGATCTCTCTTTAACATTTCCTCTGAAGGACAGCAGATTTGATTTAGCAGTTTGAAAGAAGTAAAGAATATATGGAGTTGGCATGATTTACCTTCGAAGCACAGGAAATAAGTTGCAAGAATTTAATTAAAAGGAAAAGACTGCAAATCCAAGGGGAAAAGGAAAAGAAAACTGTTGGAAATACTCAGCAGGTCGGACAGCATCAGTGGAGAGAGAAATAGAGTCAATATCTCAAGTCAATGACCTTTCATCAGAATGAAGCAATATTAGGTCATCGACCTGAAACATTACCTCTGTTCTTTTCTCCACTGATGTTGCCTCATCTGCTGGGTATTTCTAGCTTTTTCTGTTCCTGTCCTCAGAAACTTAATGGCTTCAAGGAAGTTAATGGAATAGAAGGATCATATTCTGTGAAAAAAGTAGGGTTCATGGGATAATAGTCTTTTGATTGTGCTTTGAGTATATTGTTATGGACTAGGTTACTATTGGTGAATGTCCCTTTAAGATAGAGCATAGTGTGTGTGTGTGTGTGTGGGGGGGGGGGGGGGTGCGTGGTTACGACAACAGAAGATAAGGGACATAATGACGTTTTTGAAGCATTCAGTCAGAAAGTCGGAGGAGAGAGAGGGGGAGAGACACCACCTGCTAGTCTCTATCAATGGATGAAAAACAGTAACTGTGTCTGTCACTACAATCCACGTATGGATTTTTGGAGTAATCCGGTGGAGTCCACTTTGTCGTTAACCTGTAGAGGGAAACAGGTATTTGTGTGGACAGCCACATCTCAGATGCTTTTCGAGGTGGCAGATACTTCGGAACAAAGCAGTGGAGTTCACTTTGTTGTTGGCCTATAGAAGGAAACAGGTATTTGTGTGGACAGCCACAATTCGAGAGCCTTTCAGGGTGAGGCAGATGCGGTGGAGTGGTCACTGCTGAGTAAACACTGAGGTGTCGTTTGGGTTCCAAAGTGGAACATTTGGATTTCGTAATTACTCTCTATTTTCTCTCTACATTTTGTCTTCAGACAACGGTGGTTGTTGAAGAAGCCTTTGCTCATGTTTCACCTTACGGCTTGCTGAACTGAACTTTAAGAACCATTCCTGGACTTGGAGTTTGGGAATTTTCCCCACACACACTTCAAGTTTAGTTTTCGGGGTTAATGTTTAAGATTTAACATTTTTACTTCTAACATTCTAACATTTTTACTTTTATTTTTCTTATTATCATAAGTAGTTATTAATAAAGTAGTTTTTAACACTGATACATGACTCGGTGTGTTTCTTTTGTGTTGGTTCGTAACAAAATATGGAGGGAGTGAATCAAGCTACTGGATAATTGAGAACCAGATAACTGCCCATTACATTTAGATACATGCTAAGCAATGAATACTGGTGTTAATAATATTGTCCTCAATAATGTTACACTCATTGTGAATTGTAGACTACAATTGTACATGAAAAATTTGGCATCTTTATCATTGTACATAATTTTGTTGTTTAATTTAGAAAAGATCGAGAAATGCGTTTGATGTGGCAGACTATGAACAACTTTTATATCAGTGAAATCATGCAATCAGTGAAACTTTTATATTAAACAGACATCATCCCTGTCACTTAGTTTTAATTTGAGCAATTTATGCACTTTCTCATCAGAGATTTCATGGTTCACAAAATGCCTGATGGGACTGATTAAAGATTTAGAGGTAACCAAGAAAACCTAATGGAATTTGGGTTGATTCCTGTGAGTTTTAAGTTTCCCATACATAAGCTTTTAAGTACTTACAGCCCATGAATTTTTTTTGTCTTCTGGTGCTTCTCAAGCAGAAGCGGAAGCCAGAGTAAGATGGGGAAATACTGACTGGACTGGCCCTTTTTATCAGATTTTTATAAGACAGGTTCTGTTTCTTTTTTAAAAGAAAACTTTTTACAAACAATACATTTCTGAATTACACTGGCAAATTATAAACAGGACCCTCATTAAGAAGGTGAGCACAGTAAATCCTTCTTGTCACTGGCCTGTCTGCTTGTTGGCTCATAACTGCTATCTTTGCAGTGGTCTAGGTGTTAAAAAAATATTATTGCAAATAAAGACATTTCTCAAACAGGCCACACCAATCAAATAACCAGGTAAGTTAAAAATTGCTGACTATTTGTGTTTTTTATTGTCAACTGTAAGAAGTCTTCTCCTTCAAAATTTTCATATTTCTGCTGTAAGGAAGAATTGGGCATCTATCAGCAGCAGTCTTGCTGGTTATTAACTGCTAACAATGAAATTCAAATTTAGCTTTAATTGTACTTGTCTCCAGTTATGTGCTGTCAACTAAATATCTAATGTATTTCTTCCATAGTTTAATTCATTTTGTCACCATATTCTTGGTTCACCTTTACACTAAGGACATTATCAGGTTGACATTATCCCAGTTTTCCACCAAAATAGGAACTGAACTGTTTAGAGGCTTATAGGCAGTGTCTTGTGGTAAACCATTCTTTGGTTTACTATTCCTCTCAATGTGGCAACACAGAGCATTGCTAAGAAGCATTTTTCTTCTTGCATATGATTATTTGAGCCATAGATCAAGGTTAGCCTTGGAAAGGGTGAGCAGCTTCAAGTTCTTGGGCATCGACATCTCAGAGGATCTATCTTGGGCCCAACACATTGATGCAATCACAAAGAAGGCATGCCAGTGGTTCTACCTCATTAGGAGGTTGAGGAGATTTGGTATGTCACAAAAACCCTTGCAAATTTCTACAGATGTACGGTGGAGAGCATTCTGACTGGTTTCATCACCAGCTGGTATGGAGGCTCCAATGTGCAGAATCACAAGAAGCCAGAGAGGGTTCTAGACTCAGCCAGCTCCATCACGTGCACAAACCACCCTGCCATCGAGGACATCTTCAAGAGACAGTGCCCCAAAAAGGCGGCATCCATCTTTAAGGACCCTCACCATCCACACATGCCCTCTTCGCGTTACTACCATCAGTGAAGAGGTACAGGAGCCTGAAAACCCACACTCAATGATTTAGGAACAGCTTCTTTTTTATAAGGTAAATCCACCATCAGATTTCTAAACAGTCCATGAGCCCATGAACGCTACCTTGTTATTCCTCTTCTGCACTATTTTTTTTATTTTAGTAGCTTATAGTAATTTTTATGTCTTGCACTGTACAGCTACCACAAAACAACAAATTTCACAACATATTTTAGTGATAAATAACCTGATTCTGATTCTGAATAGTTTTGAATATCCTTTCAATCCATTCAGATGTATCAAATTTCTTTAATCAATTAAACAAGGCAGCCCATCTACATATTAAAAGCAATTACTGGTGGACAGTAAATGTTGGCTTTATCAGCAATATTATCCAACATATGGAGAACTAATTTTAATAAATCTTTAGCCCTATCATTTTTAAAAAGATGTTGCTGGAATAGATGTAATTTTTAAGTTCTATGCATACACCTCTTTAAAGATTTTGGCCACTATCATTTCCCTGAGAAAGCCTTTCTCATTATATATTTTGTATTTGAACAAAGTCAGCTGGAGCAATTTATGATGGGGTACTGGGACATTTCTTCTGTGTGATAAAGCAGAGCAAGATCGTAAACATGGAGACACAAGAGGCTGCAGAAGGTGGAATCTGGAGCAACAATCTGCTGGAGGAACTCAGCGGGTTAAGCAGCATCTGTGTGGGGAAAGGAATGGTCGATATTTCGAGTTGAAACCCTGCATCAAGATTGTAAATATGTTCTTATTAATTTATACCTTGCAGATTCTTAATTGCTTTAACATTAATAGAAGCTTGGATTAAACCCTGGCAAAGGCATTCTTTCACTAGTTTCCAGTGGCAAATTGTGGCCTCCAGCAGAAGGAACTCCTGCAGAAACTTTGACTAAATATAGGGATTTTATATGGCCAAAACAAAGAGGTAACATTCCCCAAATGGTATAACAGTAATTGAATTTTATATCAAATTATTGTTTGATGAAATTTCAAAGATGACAAGATGTAAATTTCATCTCCAACATCCTTTAAAAACATTGGCTCTATTGACATGGGAGATGTCGATGCAATGTTAACTGGAATGTCAGCTGTTAAGTACATTAAACACTTAGTAGCTCTCAACAAAGGACCAATGAACTTATCCAGTGAACAACTAATCCATACTGACCAAGAAGGTTCGATTCTGAGACTAAGAATAGTTAGCTTCTCTCAGAATTGATCACAGTGTAGAGGGGAGGTAAATCAGCTCTGATACGAATATCCAGCAACCCCTGCTGGAAGTATAAGTGTGTGGACATTGAGTTCGGTGGTAATTCATTGAATAGCTTGTTGTTGTTCAGCCAAATCTCATAAAAAGGGCAAAATCCCAGTGGGGAGCTACTGTTTGTGGGACCTCACCACATCTGGAAAGAAAATTAACATCTGAAGGAAAAATACATGAAAAATTTAACAACTTAATTGTGGAGCATCATACGGCATACATGAGTGTGACACTTGAGGGGAAAGAGCTGCCTCTGAGATCAGTTATGGTTAACCACACCCTGCGTTCTCTTTTCCTGAGTTTAATGTTAATCCTGGGATGAAACAGACAAATCTGTTTATAGCTGCAGGGAATTACAGACCATTATTAGTGGCTTATACTGAAATGTGAATAAAATACCATGATATTGAATTTTAATACAAATGATAACCAATTACAGAGGAATTTCTCAATGAGGTGAAGCACTGTCATTAACACCAAATTTGCCATCAGTTGCCTTTTTACAAAACAAATCAATGTCAATTTATTATTCCTAGATTTCTTGTGAAGATTTGGGACAATACTTGGTGGGCATTCAAAGCTGTCAGTAAAGGACTGGCCACATGCTATGTGGTCTGATGGACTTTCCTACTTCTTGGGCAATACATGGAATGGATAGCCCATCTTCAGACTCAGTAAGAGTGCTGGTGTCCAACCCAATAATTACTCATTTTTCTTGGCAAGGCCAACATCTATTACCCATCCCCAATTGCCCCCGAAGAGAGTGGCATGCTAGGTTATTTCAAAATCAACCTCATTGTCATGGGTCTGTTGATTCATACATGCTAGACCACATAAGGATGGCAGAAGTCCAACCCTGAAGGACAACAGCGACGAGATTTTATAACATCACATGATTTGTGTTCATCGTTACTTTTTAAAAAAATACCAAATAATTAACTGATTTTAAATTTCACAGGTAACACAGTGGGATTTGAGCTCACAACACTGGATTTCTTATCCATTTCTCTGGATTTCTTACTCAGTAGACATGACCATGCAATACCAATGTGCCAAGCTGAGTCACTCACCACAGGATACCTAACCTCTAAACTGCTCTGGAAGCCACCATAGTTATGTGATGATAAGGCCTACAATTATTGCTCATTCCCAATTGTCCATAAAGAATGTAGCTTACTAGGTTCTTTAGGAAAGTCAAATAGAGGCAGGACATAAACAGTATGGTAAGGTGCTAAGGAATGGCGATGAACGGAGGGACCTTGGGGTTCAAGTCCATAGTTCCCTGAAAGTGGCAACATAGGTAGAAAGAGTGGTAAAGAAGGGATATGGCATGCTTGCCCTCAGAGGTCAGGCATAGAATATAAAAGTTAGGAGGTTATGTTGCAACTTTACAGAACATTGGTTACTCAGCATTTGGAGCATTGTGCGCAGTTCTGGTCACCACAAAGTAGGAAGGATGTGATTACACTGGAGAGAGTGCTGAGGAGATTCACCAGGATGTGGACTAGATTGGAGCACTTTAGTTTTGGGCAGAGGTTGGATAGGCTAGTTTAGTTTTCCCTGGAATGAAGGAGACTGAAGGGTGACCTGATAGAGGTGTGTAAAATTATAGAAGGCATAGATAATCAGAAATTTTTCCCATGATAGTGGGTATCAAAAATAAAAGGGCATAGATTTAAGGTGAGAGGAAGGAGTGACTGTGGGGCTGGTGTCTGACTCCTGCTGGGTGTATCTGTGGAACTGGTGTCTGACTCCTGCCGGGTGTATCTGTGAGGCTGGTGCCTGACTCCTGCCGGTTGTATCTGTGGAACTGGTGTCTGACTCCTGCCGGGTGTATCTGTGGGGCTGGTGTCTGCAGAGACAAGAAACAAATGGGTCATTTTTGGTTTGGGCAGCTGTGACTAGAGGGATGCAGGAGGGATTGGTTCCAGGGTACTGAGCTATTCACAGCCTTTATCAATGATTTAGATGAGGGGATCAGGTGCAATATATCTAAATTTACTAATAATAAAAAGTTAGGTGACAATGTGGGCTGTGTATGACATAACGCTTTACCGTGCCAGCGACCCAGGTTCAATTCCAGCCACTGTCTGTAAGGAGTTTGTACGTTCTCCCAGTGTCTGTGTGGGTTTCCTCCGGGTGCTCCGGTTTCCTCCCACATTCCAAAGATGTACGGGTTATGAAGTTGTGGGCATGCCATGTTGGCACCAGGACCATGGCGACACTTGCAGGCTGCCTCCAGAACACTCTACGCAAAAGATGCATTTCACTGTGTGTTTCGATGTACATGTGACTAATAAAGATATCTTATCTTATATAAAACTTCAGGGGGTATAGAGAACTTAAGTGAATAGGCAAGGTCATTGCAGATGGAATATAATATGGAAATTATGTCTCTTCCCCTTTTGAAAATAATCAAAAAGTATAGTGAATTTTCTAAATGGAGAGAGATTATATGGTGTTGGTGTACTTGTATCTCTGAAAGTTAAAATGTGGGTTCAGCAGATAGGTTGGCCTTCATTGTAAGGTTTGAGTATAAGGGTAGAGACATCTTGCTCCAATTACACTTGGCCCTGGTGAGACAGCATCTGGAATGTGTGCATAGGTCTGTTCTGCCTACCCAAGGAAGGCTTTACTTGCCATATAGGGAGTGCAGCAAAGGTTAACCAGACTGATTTCTAGAATGGCAAGTTTGTTAAAAGAGGAGAGATTAAGCCAATGAGAATTATGCTCATTGGAGTTTAGAAGAATGAGACGTTAGCTCATTGAAACATAAAAAATGCACAGGCAATTTGACAGGAAAACTGCGCAGTTGATGTTTCCACTGGCGAAGGTGTCTTGAACTAAAGTGCATGGTCTCAAAATAAAAGGTGAAATTCCTTCATCCAGAAGTGGCAAATCTCAGGAACTCACTGCCCAAGAAAACTGTGGGACTCAAATGCTGAGTGTTTTCAGGAGAGAGACTGGTATAGATGTAATAGAATTCAAAGGATATGAGGCTACTGCAGCAAAGCCCTGCTGAAGTGAAAGATTTTATTGAATATTAGAGCAGGCTCATGGAACCAAATGGCAGCCACCTGTTCTATTAGTTATGTTCTTTGGTTGTTAAGTGCTGTGTGTAGCTCCATGTTTGGTGATTTACTCCTGCTGAGTGCTGATGTATGACTCATACAAGACCATATGAAATGGAAGTGGGAGTAGGCCATTCAGCCCCTCGATCCTGCACTGCAATAAGATCATGGCTGATCCTTCACAGCAACACTTTCCTGCATTAACCCCTTATCCCTTGATTCCCATCATATCTAAAAAAAATCTATCCATCTCTGTCTTGCATATACTCAGTGACTGAGCCTGCACAGCTCCCTTGTGTGAAGAATTCCAAAGGCTCAGCAGCCCTGAGTGAGATATTTTTCCTCAATGGCCAACCACTTATTTTGAAAGCATGGCCCTAGGTTCTGGACACTATAGCCAGGGGAGGCATTATCCCTGCATCTACCCTCTCAAGCTTCTGTAGAATGTTGTAGCTTTCAGTGGCTGGTGACTAACTCACGTCAGCTGAATCATGCCAGGTTTAGCTGTGATCCAACCCTGTAAATTTTTACCAAATAGATAGGTAAAATGTGAATCAGGAAGGTGAGTGCTGACAAGTTATTGACAGTGGAGGCTATCACAGCTCAATCAATACACAATTTGCAGGGAGTAATGAATGACAATCATTGAAACACAAGATGGTATAGGATCAGAAATATCCCTGCCTCTCAATGTGGTTCATTTCAGAGCTGAGGAGTGGAACCCCAAATGAATTTTCTCACCTCTGATCAGATACCCCAATGGCCATTACAACACAACTGCTCCCCCAGGTGAAATCAGCTGACACGCACAGGCCTGAGGAAATACCCAAGTGATGTTTTTATTCATTTTACCAGACATTGTCATTGCTGGAAAAGCAAACACTTTTTGTCTGTCTGCAAATACCCTTGAAAAGTTGTGGCCTTTATCTGGAATCACTATAGTCCACATGGTGAAGACACTTGACAGTGTTTGAAAAGCAAAAATTAGAGAAGCTTGAAATCCAAAATCCATCCATAGGAAGGATGTGGAAGCGTTGGAAAGGGTGCAGAGGAGATTTACCAGGATGCTGCCTAGTTTAGAGAGTATGGATTATGAGGAGAGACTAAGGGAGGTAGGGCTTTACTCTTTGGAGAGAAGGAGGATGAGGGGAGACATGATAGAGGTATACAAAATGTTAAGAGGAATAGATAGAGTGGACAGCCAGTGCCTCTTTCCCAGGGCACCAATGCTCAATACAAGAAGGCATGGCTTTAAAGTAATGGGAGGGAAGTTCAAGGGAGTTATCAGAGGGAGGTTTTTCACCCAGAGAGTGGTTGGTGCGTGGAATGCGCTGCCTCGGGTGGTGGTGGAGGCAGATACGTTGGTCAAGTTCAAGAGATTGTTAGATAAGCGTATGGAGGAATTTGAAATAGGGGGATATGTGGGAGGAAGGGGTTAGATAGTCTTAGGGGTGGTTTAAAGGTCAGCACAACATGGTGGGCCAAGGTCCTGTATTGTGCTGTATTGTTCTATGGTTCTATGGTTCTAAAAGCAGGAAATGCTGGAAATAGCAAGTCAGGCAGCATCTGTGGAGAGAAAAACGGAGTTAACATTTCAGGTCAATGACCTTTCATTACCATTGTCATGAGAGTCCTGATCTAAAATATTAACATACTCCACAGATACAGATTGAGATGCTGAATATCTCCACCATTTTCTTTCTTTATTTCAGATTTCCAGCATCTGCATTTACTTACTATTTGACTCCCATAATTCGGATAGAGTGTTCCAGGATACAAACTCAGTGACGCTGAAAGAAGAGAAATATATTTCCATTTCAGGTTTTTTTTTATTATTTATTCATTTTTCTAGGTTATTGGCCGTCCCTAATTGCTTATGAGAAAGATATTGGGGATCTGCTTTCCTGAACCACAGCAGTCTCCCAATGAAGGTAATCCCACAATCCTATTGCACAGAGATTTCCAGGATTTAGACCCATTGGTGATGAAGGAACAGCTATACATTTCCAAGTCAGGAAGGTGGTCACATTGGCAGGGTACATGCAAGTCACTGTTTATCCATGAGCTGTTGTTTTCCCTGGTGATAGAGGTGGTGGGTTTGGGAGGTGCTATCATGGTACATACTTCAGCCACTATGCACCAGTGGTGGAGGGAATGAATGTTACAGATGGTAGGCGAGGTGCCAATTAAACAGGCTGCTTTGTTCTGGGTAGTGTTGAGCTTCTTGAGTGCTGTTGGAAGTGCACACATCCAGGTAGTGGAGCAGATCATTAGAGGACATTGGTTTTGCAACTGCTGAGCCCAGCCTCTGGTATGTTGCAGTGAATGAGTCTTGGAGCTTAGCTTCGGAATGTGCACAATGCAAACATTGTTTGTATACTGTTTGTATACTGAGGTTTGGGTGACCTTGCATCTGGAGTGCAGTCACCATAGGTTGAATGGTTTCTCATTAGTTCTGAAGATTAGTAGATCATTACCAGTGAGGAATAGATTCAAGGATGTGCTCAAAGCCTCTTTGAAGAAATGTTATGGCCCCACTGAGTCCTCTGGTCCTTGACCACCTCCTATCAGGCACCTCCTGCCCCAACTGCGGAAGAGTCTGTGGTGCTCAAGCCATCTCAGAATCCACAAAACTGAAGTGGAACCAAGTCATCCTCAATCCCAAGGGAGGAGGCGAAGGTGGGAGGAGGGAGGGAGAAGCCTTTCAGAGTGTCAGGAGGTGAGTTATTCACCCCAGGACACCCAGTCTCTGACCTGCTCATGTAGTCACAACACGTATGTGGCTGCTCCACTTCAGTTTCTGGTCAAAGATAGCCCTTGAGATGTTGATGGTTGTCAACTCAGTGACACTTATCCCACTGAATGTAAAGGAAAGGCATTTAAACACCTTTGTTGGACGTGACCATTTCGTCACGTTGATGCTGCATGTGAACCATTAGGATCCAACCAGTGCCAGAAACCAGAGTCATGTGGACAAGGTAACCCTGATGTAGGTGTGAAGACCTCTGGAAGAAGTGTCCAAAATTGCCTCATTCTTGAGAAGATTGGTGATCTGCTGGCACTTCTCACTGTGTTTATTAGCAACGCCCCTGAAGAAGGTGAGGGAATGAAATGACATTGACACTAACTTGAGTTTTTGAGAAGAACCATGTAGTCAACCATGGAACATGAGGTTAGCACTTTGAAGATATCAGTTCAGTCCAGAATTAGGAAAACTCTATCAGCTTCATTGGAATTGCAGACTGCAACCAACTTAGTTCTGGGTACTTTTCTAAGGATTAGAGAGAGGAGTAAGGTGTTCCTACAAAGCATCATATCCCTCCTCTACACCCGTCCCACACAGAATGGTGGAACTGCTGAGGTGCAGCATCCTAAGAGTGGCACTGATAATACCCTCCTCCCTTGGCCTCTTAACCATTCCCAGACGTAATCAGCTCAGCATTAACTGCTGCTGCTCTATGCTGCCATCCTTGCTGCATTCATAGAACATAGAACAGTACAGCACAGAACAGGCCCTTCGGCCCACAATGTTGTGCCGACATACCTATTCCTTCCTACCTACAGAGTGCCCATATCCCTCCATTTTCCTCTCATTCATGTGCCCATCTAAGCCCCTCTTAAAAGCCCCCAATGAATTTGCCTCCAGCACTCTATCAGGCAACGCATTCCAGGCATCCACAACTCCCTCAGTAAAAAACTTACCCCTCACGTCTTTTCTGAACCTTCCCCCTCTCACCTTAAATGCATGCCTTCTGTTATTGGATCGCTCAATAATGGGAAAAAGATATTGCCTATCCACCCTGTCTATGCCCTCATAATTTTATACACTTCCAACAGATCACCCCTCATCCTCCACTGCTCCAGAGAAAAGAGCCCAAGTTTGTCCAGCCTCTCCTTTCTTATTGTTCAACCTTCAGCCTCCTTGGCAAACTGAGTAAAACATCCATCATTTAATGAATAATGAGCTGAAGCCCTGTGTAGAAATAATTCTTCACAGTAAGGATATATTGGCCTTGGAGGAAGGGCCACAATGATACCTGGGGTCCAAGAGGAATTCCATAAACTTCAGTATAATTTGAAGGTTAAGAGGTGATGTAATCAAAATTTCCACGATATTAGAGGAAATAATGGGTACATAGAACATAGAACACTACAGCATAGTACAGGCCCTTCGGCCCACGATGTTGTGCCGACATTTCGTCCTGTTCTAAGATCTATCTAACCCTTCCCTCCCACATAGCCCTCCACTTCTCTATCATTCATGTGCCTATCTAAGAGTCTCTTGAATGTCCATAATGTATCTGCCCTCACCACCTCTGCTGGCAGTGCGTTCCACGCACCCACCACTCTCTGTGTAAAAAAAACTTACTTCTGACATCCCCCTTATATCTTCCTCCAATCACCTTAAAATTATGCCCCCTCGTGTTAGCCATTTTTGCCCTGGGAAAAAGTCTATGACGCTCCAGTTGATCTATGCCTCTTATCATCATGTACACCTCTATCAAGTCACCTCTCATCCTCCTTCTCTCCAAAGGAAAAAGCCCTAGCTCACTCAGCCTATCCTCATAAGACATGCTCTCCAATCCAGGAGGCATCCTGGTAAATCTCCTCTGCACCCTCTCTAAAGCTTCCACGTCCTTCTTATAATGAGGCGACCAGAACTGAACACAATATTTTAAGTGTGGTCTAACCAGAGTTCTGTAGAGCTGCAATATTACCACGTGGCTACTGAACCTCAATACCCCGACTAATGAAGACCAACATGCCATACGCCTTCTTAACAACCCTGTCAACCTGCGCGGCAACCTTGAGGGATCAATGGATGTGGACCCCAAGATCCCTCTGTTCTTCCACACTGCTAAGAGTCCTGCCATTAACCTTGTATTCTGCCTTCAAATTCAATCTTCCAAAGTGTATCACTTCACACTTTTCCAGGTCAAACTCCATCTGCCACTTCTCAGCCCAGGTCTGCATTCTATCAATATCCTGTTGTAACCTACAGCAACCTTCTACACTATTCACCCCACCACCAACCTTCGTGTCATCAGCAAACTTACACTTCCTCACCCTTCCACATCCTCATCCAAGTCATTTATAAAAATCACAAAGAGCAGGGGTTCCAGAACAGATCCCTGCGGAACACCACTGGTCACTGACCTCCAGGCAGAATACACACCATCTACCACCACCCTCTGTCTTCTATGAGCGAGCCAATTCTGAATCCACACAATCAAGTTTCCCTGGATCCCATGCCTCCTGACTTTCTGAATGAGCCTTCCATGAGGAACTTTATCAAACGCCTTACTAAAATCCGTGTACACCACATCCACTGCTCTACCTTCATCAATGTGCTTTGACACATCCTCAACGAATTCGATCAGGCTCGTGAGGCACGACCTACCCCTCACAAAGCCATGCTGACTGTCCCTAATCAGCCTATGCTTCTCCAAATGCCCATAAATCCTGACTCTAAGAATCTTCTCCAGTAACTTGCCCACCACTGAAGTAAGACTCACTGGTCTATAATTCCGGGGTTATCCCTACTCCCTTTCTTAAACAAACGAACAACATTTGCCACCCTCCAATCATCTGGCACTACTCCTGTGGCCAGTGAGGATGCAAAGATCATCACCAAATCTCTTCCCTTGCTTCCCATAATAACCTTGGATATATCCCATCCGGCCCCAGTGACTTACCTATCCTGATGTTTTTCAAAAGTTCCAGCACATCCTCTTTCCTCATGTTGACATGCCCTAGCGTATCAGCCTGTTGTACACCATCCTCACAAACATCAAGGTCTCTCTCACTGATGAATACTGAAGCAAAGTATTCATTAAAAAAACTCCCCTACCTCTTCTGACTCCAGGCACATGTTTCCTCTTTTATCCCTGATCGGTCCTACCCTCACTCTAGTCATCCTCCCATTCTTCACATACGTGTAGAATGCCTTGGGCTTTTCCTTAATCCTACTCACCAAGTACCTCTCATGCCCCCTTCTAGCTCTCCTAAGTCCATTGTTAAACTCCCTCCTAACTACCTTGTAACTCTCCAGAGCCCTTTCTGATCCATGCTTCTGTACCCATGCCCACTTATCCATAGGTAAATGGGGCAAAACTATTTCTGGAGGCTGGGGAGTCTAAAAATAGGTACATGATCTAAGACTTAGATCCATGCCTTTCAGGAGTGAAGTTACAAACAACAGTTGTTAACTTTAAATCTTTTATTGATGAATTTTATTTAACCAAAGGTAAGGAAAATGGATAAAAGGCCAACATCAGCTGTTCAGTAGTTGATCAGCTGTGATGTTACTGGCACTGGCACAAAGGACTAATTCCCTTACTATCGTCCTAGGTTTACAAAACCATTGTGCAACACAACTATTAAAAGGCAAGGGCACAGCCTCAGAGTAAAGTGACATCCCTTTAAAACTGAGATGAGAAAGAATTTCTTCAGCCAGAGGGTGGTGAATCTGTGGAATTCGTTTCTGCAGAGGGCTGTGGAGGCCAAGTCATTGGGTATGTTTAAGGCAGAGATTGATAGGTTCTTGGTTGATAAGGGAGTAAAGGGTTACAAAGAGAAGGCAAGAAAATGGGGTTGAAAAAAAATCAGCCATGATTGAATGGGGGAATAGATTGCATGGGCAAAATGGCCTAATTCTGCTCCTACGCCTTAATGGACTAATGGAAAACCTATTAAAAGGAAGGAATATAGGGCTGTAGCTTAGCTTGATCTAAGCTGGTAAATTATTTTTGAGATGCAGCCATTGTGGTAATGGAGGAAATGCAACCGACAATTGATGCTGAGTTCTTCAAACAGCAATGTGATAAAGAGCAGGTCACCTACACGAATAATCTTGGATAAAGGATAAATATTGCTCAAGGGATGGGACAACTTCCCTGCCCTTCTTCAGATCCAGCTGTGGGATCTTTTAAATTCTTCTGAGAGAGCAGATGCGGTTGCAGTTTAACATCTCAACTGAATGACGGCACATGCAACAATCCCTTGGTTTTTGATGGGTTTATTAATCAGCAAACCTGGTTCTGCCACAGTTCAGTTTTGTAAAAATATCCTTTAACAAGCAAATAGCCATCATTTCAATGAGCCATATCCTCCAAAGTCCCTCCAGCAATTACTGCCTTAATTTAAGGTCTATTCTAGTTACTGCCTTAATTTATGGCCTAGTCTGCCTGGCAGATGGCTAAGCAACTACTGGAAGTCCGTTGACCTGTCACCCAAGAAGTCCACTACACTGTATAGTTCAGTGGGCCAGTTGCATCCTCCAGGTTTATCTTATCCTAGCAGCACCAAGTAAAGACAGTGTACCACGACTATGGCCATACTGTCTTGTGGACCTGAACACACAAATTCTTCTTCCTTTCTATATTTCATTGTTATTATCAAACTAAAATTGACCACAACATATTAACATTGAATTATATCTGCCTTATATATCCCCAATCTAGTAGCCCTCCATTCATCCTTTGAAACTCCCTTTAGTTTTTGTTTTATTTTGTTAACTGAGACCTGTGCTTTAGCTCTGGTGTGTGCATTATCTGGTGTTATTGGAGGAGTATTTCATTGTAACCAAATCTACTTTTCTTCCTGTTGTATTCAATAGAGTGTAAAATTAGTCTGCCTGTTATAAATAGCATACATTCCAATATGACCATTTCATTTTCTCTAGTTATATGCTTTTCCTATATCTCCCGTTAATTGTCACCTGGTTTTATATCCTTTCTGTGGCACTTCATCCAAGTAATTAGTATGAGTAGAAACTGTCACTGAACACAGTTCTTGAGGTTTCTGCACTCAATTCCAGTCATTTTGAAAAACTACACTTATTGATGGTGACTCACTGCATTACTCATTGTAAACTCTACAGTTCCTGCTGTACCCTTCAACACAACCTTATTAATGTCCTCAGCAATAATCTCATGTCTGTCACTGTTAGCAATGGCTTTCATATGATTTCAAGTAGCTTGTCTTTGAAGCGTTTTTTTGGACGTCACAAAGATATGAACTGTGTTAAGATAATGGTGTCACTTTTGTTCATTGCCATTTACCTGCACTTAATATGACCAAAAGTAAAAGGCAGATAATAGAGAGGTGCCAGTTTATCAAAAGCCAGTCACTAATTGAAGAGTGTTAGTGGAAGCAAAAAGCTGGTCAGTTCTACATGTACATAGTGCTTATCCCTGTCATATGGATACTGTGGAGGGATTGGCCCTACAGTGCTCTGGTAAGAATTATTGTTCCCAAATTTCATGAAGGATATAATTTCTGCAACTGTTCATATTTCTTGTGATAGGAGGAAATCAGGAAAAGATTCTGCTCAATGTTTAGTCTGATATTTTCTCAGAATTAAAGTAAAAACAAATTCTGCGTTATGGTGGTGTTTAAAAAACTTTAACCTTTCATAACTACTTTTCCAACATCAGGTGAACACAGGAAGAAGTCCAGTGAACATTTGAACACTTGTTGTTTCCTTAGTTCTTTTATAAAACATATTATTTCAAATGTAAGTATACCAGTTAGGAAAAATGTTGGAAAAAATTTGAGCAGTTTTATCAGAATGAGTTTCTCTTCTGGTTGCATCTACTCAGTGGTGTGTGGTACACATTAGGTGGGAACATCCGACTGCTGAGCAGTAGCTACCATGGCATTTACCTGTGCTGTGAAGGTGTACAACTCAACAGAGGTGCATACTGATTGCCCAACTGTCAAACTTTTAATTACCTTGTGAATCAATCAAGCCAATATCTCTTTGCAGTGCTTCCCATGGAAGCTCAACGTCCCAATGGAATTGTCTGGCCTCTGCATTGGTGCACAGCCCCAGCTACCGGTGATCCTGGCAGCGCTGGTAAAGGTCAGCACACTGGAGAGCAGGAACAACAGGGAAGTTATTGCGCTGCTCTCTGGTAGGTTAAAAACGTGCATTTTTAAATTCTCTCTGCCAAGCTGAAAATGCCACTCAAATTGACTGGCAAAATCCATCAGGGCTTCAGCAGGGATGACAAGGAGAAAAGGAGGGCCATGCAAGGCAGGCCCAAGTAAGAACCGAGAAAACAGCTGTAGAGCAGCAGGTCCAATGAAATGGCCCAATACTTTTTAATGAGGCCCGCATCTTTTCGAGGTGGCTGCCTAAGACAATTAAAAATATCTTTTTGAAGTCACCACCTCAAAGGCTAGTGGAGCCAGAAACCATTACTGCATTCTCTAAGAAACATTTGGAATCATAACCTGCTGGGCACTGAACCAGAAACTAGGAAATAGGAATAACCTAAAGCCCGTCCTTGGCTGGCATGGACTCGATAGACTGAATGGCTGCCTACTGTGCCATAAACCTCCCTGATTTTATAACAGCTGGAGAAAGTGCATTGCCAGCTGTGAAACAATAAGTCAACTTAAGTTTTTAAATGTCTCTGACATTCAGAGATTCAATTCAATTCAATTAAAAATTGATTTAAACAATAAATAAAATTAACTTAAACAGATAAATAATTAAACACATCAAGCTAAACCAAAATAATTGAAAATAACTTGCCCTCCCCTTTGCCTCCTCATGCATAAACCTTCAATCCTCATTGTAATCAATGGGGTCCAACTCCTGCAACAGGTTTAACCTCTACAGAATTCAAGAGTGAATCGCGGCAAGATAGCGCCAAACCCATCAGTAAGTCACAAACCATTGTGTTTCATGGGACATGCACAGAATCCAGGAAATACAGCCCTTTTAAATGCTGACAGAGTCCGGCACAACCCAGCCCAATATTCTTGAATTGGGCATCAGTGTCAGATCTTGACAGAGAGATTGGAGTCCATGACCGAAACAATAGCCAAGGCAATGGTGAACAATCTAAGAAACTACTAGAATGATTTAAATGCTTTACATTTAATGTGCATTTTTATTATTGAAGAAAAATTAGGTGCAGAATTAGGCCGTACAGACCTTCAATCATGTTCCACCACTTAATTATAGATCATAGTTATTCCTCTACCTTGAATCCATTTTCCAACTCAGGTCAGTGGCTATCTGTCCAATTGTCTTTTAATACTACTCAAATTAATACAATCCTGAATGACTGACATCTGGCCCATGATGACTACTAAACAGAAGAGGTTGCTAAGGTGTGTTGCAACACATGATAACAGATGAGGTGGAACAAAGTTCCTGATTCCCGACCAATAGCTTCTGCTTGAAATTGCGCAGGTAAATTTTAGACCAAGGCAACATTAGACACATGGAAATGCTGCCATTTCCACAATAATAAGCAAGTAGACTGTTCATATTGTACGACTTCCTGAATGAAGGAAAGTAACAGAGCAGCACCCAAAATACCAGACCCCATAAGCACTTCAGGAAAGGTGGGCACACTAGAGAGGAAAAACTAATGCAGTCATCTTTCTACCAATTCTTGTGTGAACCTGTGAGGCACAATGATTTGTGGTGAACATATTGTCAATAAGTACGTAAGATCACTCAGTCTGTTTATTAATATTTCATAAAGACTAGGCTTATATGTCATTCTCCAGATGGAAATACAGGCGCCCAGCAAAGTGAATACATGCTGATATTTACCCTTGTGTAAAACATTCATGAAGCCAACACACTCTGCAGAGGAAAAGTATTATGTGTATTTACTATTAAAAATCATGATGTAATCATGGCCCAATCACAAAGCTTTGTCAACCATCTCAAATTCCATATAACTTCTTGTAGTTATTCAGTCTTCAGCTGTTCTTTTCATTGTGTGATAATTTTTTATCACTCCTCAGAAAGCACAGCTACAGTGAGGTTCAGCTCACTGTAGTCATGGCCTACAGCAGTTCTGCTCCTAATTGATGTTTGAGATACATCACTAATAGGAGCAAGAGCAAGTCTTCCGAAACCTACTCCAGTATTCAATGAGACCAAGGCTGATCCACCACCTCAATGCCATTTTCTGCCATATCCCAATATCCCTTGATGTCTATCAATCTATGGTTTGAAAGCAATCAATAACTGAGACTCCTCAGCCCTCCAAGCAGAACAATTTCAAAGTTGGACCACCCTCTGAGTGAAGAAATGTTTCCTCATTTCAGTCTTAAATGGTCTAAACTTTATTTTAAGTCTGTGACCCCCAGTCCCAGTCCTCGGCCAGAGGAAGCATTCTCTCCATATCTACCCTGTGGAGCATTTTCCATTCTCAAATCAATTTCCAGTGAAAATTAGAAACAGGTTAATTACCACAATATAATGTCACCAAAAACATATCCATGTGTTACAGAAAAAATATAACTTTTCTTCCTTTCCCATTTTCTCCACTCTGACTTTTACTTTAATTTTTCACTTTTAAGGTATTGATTCTAGTCATTCACACTTCAAAAAAAAGTTTAAACATTGTTCTTACCTGCTTTTTTTTGGAAGTGGTAAAATCTTCCAAAAAGTTGTCTTTATTGACTAAAAAGTAACTGAACATTTCGTTTCACCCCAATAGACACCCCAGATCTAAAAAGCATCACTTTCACCTCATAAACAGGTCCATTTTTGATGTTTTTAAGAAAGTCCATTGACCAGGAAAACTACCAGAAAGGATTAAGCTCCTCAACAATCTCTTTAGGATTATTGGTCAGTTACTAGGACCCAGCTGATTTTGTTGAACATGATTTCTGATCATTCGTCAGACGTGTTTTTTCAATTTGTCTCTCACATTTGATTATATCCCTGTACTTATATTTATGGTGGATATTTACAGTGACTTGTTTACTCAGGAGGCACTTTCAGAAGCCCTCACCTTCAGACAAGGGGAAATTTGATTCTTTGTTTAGTTTCCCCTTGTGTTTCTGATAGGACCTGCCTCCATGGGAAATCACGTCAAAATATGACAGCCCAGCTTCCTCACCCAGAAGTACAAAGGGAAGTTAAATGATTTGTTGCCAGCACAGACAGCCCACACCTTACATTGATTGCACTGCTTACTTAACAATCACTTTGATAACTATTCTGTGACCTGCAGAAAATAGGTTAGAATTATTGGACCTTCATGTACAGGTACAATAACAACATTTAAAAGACGTTTGGATAAGTACTTGGATAGGAGGGGTTTAGAGGGATATGGGCCAAACGCAGGCAAATGGGACTGGCTTGGTGGGCACCATGGTCAGCCTGGAAGTGTTGTGATGAATGGCCAGTTTCCATGCTGTATTACTCTATGACTCTGTGTCAACAAGACTGGACACTGTGTCGCATTCATTCACATAAACCAAGCAGTTCCTGGAACAAACTCTGTGAAAAAAGGGTACAAAAGTAATACCAACTCCTAATCTAATTTTGCTCTCTCTATTGGTGCTAGGAGCCAGTCAAAACTTGGGAAAATGTTCAATATTTAAAAACTTCTAATTCTCCAATAAGCAAACCTTCACAGAAAAGGACAGTAACAACTTAGCTAATTAGGACCATACACTTTGTCAAAATTAATACTGGTACAAGTGAAACAAGCTGGGTTGACCTCTGCACTTTCTAGTTCTGAACCTTTTATATGCTGTTAACATCAGTCACAATTTTCACCAGTGTCAACACTCACTATCACCATATTCCACTGTCATTGTGGCTGATGGTTATAGCTGATTATTTCAGTTAATGTTAGCACTGCTGTCTTTTTATTTATCACCATATTTAGAAAAGTCTCCCACTGCTCTACAAAATGTATTTTTGTAACAGATTTTGCTGCAGAGGCAGGTTGCAGTTGTGACCACAATATTCCCTGATAATGGAGATAACTTTGACTTTTGCTATTAATGTAAGATGGTCTACATTGATTCAACCATCTGGTCATATCTCTCCCTTTACTGCAAAAGAAATGAAAATAGGGAGAGATATACAAGGACCTGATCTGATATTGCTCGAGTTGCACTAATGCTCAAAGTTAAAATTACTCCCCAGTATGTCTTTGGCCTCAGCTTTTTCTCCAAGCAAAAAGCACAATTGTGCCTTCTTGGCTGAGACTAATGTGAGAAAGAGGAAGATCAGATTTAGAGGAGAGAAAGAAAAATTCATTTGAATTGGGAGGAAATTTGCTGCTGGTAATTAAAGGGTTAAACCATTCCTATATGCTTTTTACATAAAGTTTCAGTGGTGACTCACCAGTTACACGGTCTGAGCAGTGTGGCATTAGACTGTAGGGACAGGGAAGGGCCAGGTTGTATCTGTAGCATGTTACCTGATGACACCTGGTGCACAGTAGACAATAGTTCTATTGCCCTGTGCTGTTTGGGAAGGAATAACAATGTATTCAGACAACAGGCCAGGCATTTATATTCCTGTGGGAAATTGATGAATTACCACTTGGGTGAGATATTGCAGAGTGAGGAGTCATTTTTATTACAAAAGGAGGAAAAGGGAGAAAAATTTAGGAAATTTGAACAAAAACTCCTGTGGCGGTACTGGAGTTAGGCACTCACCTCTAAAAACACAGGGTGAAATCACAGAACAATAGTAACTGAGGAAAATGATTAATTTCTCTGCACTCTGAATCCATGAAATACAATCAACACACACAAAAAAAAACAGGAGACATGTTGGCATTCTCTTGGAAAGTGTTAGAGTCAGCCAGCCGCCAGGACAGGAGAAAGTTGTGAAAGATCGGTGGCTCTCTAATGATGTGAGTTGTATGGAAATGCCCATGAGCTATCTGCAGTGTCCTCTGCAGCAGAGGAACGCAGCATCCATCCAGCAGGAAGTGAGTGTGTTATTGATGCTCTCGCCTCAGGGAGGGAGGCAGATAATGGATGTGGGATGTGGGCCGTGCTTTGTCATCAAACTGGAGGCCTGAAAGATGTGCGGCAAAATATTATCAGTCATTTGTTGATCAAGATGTAATACTAACGGTGCTCTCTCTACCACAACAAGGGCCTTTAATGCTGGTAGGCCACAGAAGTCAGTGACCTCTCTCTGTAGCACTGTAGCAATAGAAACAGGCTGATTGAATTTCAGCTCCAGTATATCAACCCGAAAACTTCACTTATACATCAAACGGTAATGGATCCATCTTTTTCTTACAGAATGAGTTATATTATCAGGAACACTTTCAGACATCAAATCTTACTCAAGATTATAACTTACATGAAAATGTTTACTTTTTTTTAATCTTCACCCTTCCTTCAGGATTATACTGTTAGTTCTGGAAAATATGCAAGGTACACCAAAACCTAGTCTTAATTCAGAGTCCCCACTCATCCTGTCAGGATTGGAGACTCCATCTGCTCCTCAGAAGTCTTGTGGCATGAAGGGATGCCGGTAGAAATTCGCAATAATGAGAATTCCTGCACCTTTTTCCGCACAGATGTTGACACTTTCAGGCTGTTGGACATCTTGAATTTGACGTGCTGTCCTGGATCCCAGAATATTAAGATGAACTTTATGAAGAAAAAATATCACATCCACCTCTGCTCTGCTCCAGGCTCCTTGCATGTGACTTTAGTTTCCTGGTTTCTGGTGCATTGGAGTTTGGGTGACCAGTGGGATACCATAATTGTTGGAACTGTGTCATCAAAGATGACTTTATAAAGGGTGAGTGTTAATTTCCAGCAGAAAAAAAACGAGAAATACAGATGGAGAAGGCTGCAGAGAATACCCCTGTACACTCTGAAATAGATGGGTCAGCACAGGCAATTGTGAACATCTGGTCTCAGCCTTCGGGAGGAGAAAGTAAAGCAGAGTTGCTGAAAGTAAAGCAGAACTGCTGTTGGAAAGGCTATTCATACTGATATTTGATGGTAGAAGGACAAGCTCTAATGTGGTCTGAACCTGTCTGTGGTCTCAACCCTGAAAAATGGCCACAGGAGCAAGATAATGGAGGCTGCTGTGACATATTCAATTTGCATATAGGAATAGCATCAGAAATGAGAGAATTAGAAAAATGAATCAAAGAAGTAAAAACAGAAAATGGTGAAAATATTCTGCAGTTCTGACAGCATCTTGAAGAATGAAGCAGAATCAATGTTTGTGTTGATGAATCTTCATCATCTGATAATGTTTGAGTTCTGATGAAAGCTTATCAATGTGAAATATTAACTGTTTCTCTCTCCACAGATGCTCTCTGACCTGCTAAGTATTTCCAGCATTTTCAGTTTTTATTTCACAATTCCAGCATCTGCAGAGTTTTGTTTTTGGATTAATGCTGATGACTTTCTCAAATGTATTGACATGGGAGGATTATTGAGCCTGACAGTGTAACAAAAGTATATTGAGCAAAGCAGCTGATGCCGATAAAGCACACTTAAATGACTGTACCTCTCTGGTGTTAATTTAACTCCCCAACATTGTCAGACTTCACGGTAGTCTTCCTAATTATGTCATCACTACTCTTTTGTTTAGGGAGCAGAACCAGAAGAACTGCACTTATGAAAATCATTAAGAAAAACTAATGATGCATTTCAATGAGATTTATGTCATTATGCTCTGTATTAACAAATGCCTGTGAAGACAATGCCCAATTCTAATATTTATCCTTCACTGTGTAATTATTTGCAATACTAATGTGTATCACATTACTGAACTTCAAACCCTGAGACAATGCACTTTCTTTACTTAAACCTACTGCTCTGATCTGGGTATCAGCAACAGTTATAACCCTTCTCTAACCTAGTTCTTGGATACCCAGAAGATCTGATTATCTCAAACCCTGGAGTGTTTCCAGGTGAAGTTGCAGAAAGTGTACACCGTCAGTCAAATCAAAATCTTTACAGATGGGGGAAGGCAGGTACCAAGATATTTGAGTGATGATGTTAAACAAAAAAGAGGAATTGTTTCTCACAGGTTTATAATACATTTCCACTTCAGTCAACACTCATCAAACAAGGTTCATGAGGGACTGTTCAAGAACAACATATTCACCCCATCCTTTTCACCCAGCTAGCATATAATCTCATAGACTGCGAATTTCTTCTCTAGTTGCAGGTGCCAGAGGTATCTTCCAGGTGAAACCTCTCTGTAGCATTTGACAGATGAAATGACTCATGCACAGAATCTATCTGGAGACTTTCCCTTGAAATGTACAATATCTGTATAACCCCATAACCACAGGAAGGTAAGAATGAGTCAGTTTTGAGCAAAGTCACAAATTATCAGGGATTCTCTTTGCTTGACTTAGAGATGAAAACCCAACTTTAAACAAAAGCCTGTGAGATGCCCCCACAAATTGCAGGTGGACCAACTCTCTCACTCTGTCAATGTATTTTCCTGGAACCTTACAGCCACTTACTTCAAATGCCAACATTCAACACCAAAAGAACTTACTGAATATACACAATATACTGAATATACACAATACCTCAATTTTATTGTCAAATGCTGAAAGGACTGCTACATCATTCTGTAAATTCCATATTTACCAGCCTTTAAACTGTTTCAGGATCATTTGTCCCATCAACAGATGAGTGGCCACCTTAACACAAAGGCCAAGAAGTTTAAGCTCTTCAGTACTGTGAGGGATTCATACCTCCATCACTGAAGACCCAACATTTCTCTCAGGAAGTAAAGCAAAAATACTCCTAATTTTTCCAGCCTACTGAGCAATTTGATATTCAAAACCTCCCTGCTTCAGGGCAGCTGACCACTATCACTTCACTGGCTGGCCCTCAGCTATAGCACACTTCTAGACTTTTATCAAAGGAATTCTTTAGCTTCACTGTTGATGCTCTGTGACTACATTTCATTTTCCATATTCAAGTGGAAAGAAGAGTTATTTTCATCAAAGCACCAAAAAGCAGCCTGACAAAAAACAAAAATTGTTCTTAGCACTTGATGTGTAATGAGCCACCTGTGTCCATGAGAGACCTATTCAGACAAATGCTTCATGTTTGGCTCTTTCATGTTTTATTTCTGACATTTATATGTTGCTTTCATGAATTTGTAACTGCAAATGGATGCTTGTTATCTATCAAAGATGTAAAACCCACAATCACTCCTTGTTCCTTTTCTCCAGCTTTAAGCTAAAAGGCAGAAAGCCAGCTTGTGCTTTATAGCATTGTTCATTTGAAGAGTGAAGCAATTACTGAAGCTACAATTATGTAGATTTCTCATATCAATAAACTTCTACTACCCAAGCTAGAGGTCTCACACTGAGGATTTGCACAGCTCAGGGCTGGGTGCCCCTTTTGTGCCTAAGGGGCCATTCTCAGGAAAAACATGGGCCAAAAGCAAGACCTCAACAAGTAAACTTCCACACACCAGGTATAATACTGAATTGTTAGTGGGTGGAATAGTAATTTGCAGGTTTAAGTTAGGATATTACTGTTGCAATGTTTTGTTTTCAAAGAAATCGAGAAATGCATTAAAATAGGCAAGTAATTGCAATTCCTTTCTGTGAAACATTTGTAAATCTGCAGTAAAACATTGCATGTTTCTTTTCAGAACATCATCTAATGTTATTCATTATTGTAATAGATTCGCTGCAATTAAATGATATTGTTTCGCCTTTCAGAGCTGTGATATTAATAAAACTGAACAACAATGCATTTTAATGTGGCTCATTTTCCTTTCTCTAAACTTTGCAGTCTATTGTCATACTGTTAATGCTGCACCACTTTTACCTCTGTGCAAGCTCACACTTACAATCCAATACTCTCTCTTAGCTGATTGTTGGGGGTTGGGGTAATACAATTTTAATACTGTAATTTTTTAATTAAAATATCTACTTATCTACTTACAGATGATTAGGTTTTAAGAAGCCTTGCCTTAGTTAAACAAGAACCAAACGTGTTATAATTTATATTTAGTTTTATAATTATTTTCAGCAGTATTCTCTTTCACAGGGGTAAGCCAAGAACTGTTGTGGGACAGATTGACACCTTACATAGCTTTGACACCCCTGAACCTGAGTGCAATACACAGAGGATAGAAAGTATGATGGATAAGTTATATGACAAGTATCCAGAGACTTGGACTATTGATCTAGAAGCATAAATTTGAATCCCACTGCGGTAACTTGGGAATTTAAACTCAAAATATAAATCTGGAATAAATCACTCGTGTCTGTAGTTATGACTTGAAACTATTTTTGTAGGATATTGAGTTGTGAAAACACCTATAAGAACTGTATTTATCATGTTTTTTGACCTGATATATTGTTGTATCAGCCACTGTCATTGGTTAAATGTTGTTAGCTGACAAGATAGGTTGTTTGATTAGAAGCTCCATCCGTATTACTCGTGTTATGAAACAGCAAAAATAGAAGAACTCGTGGATGCTATATTAGCAATGAGGATGGGAAATTGTTGCAAATTCATTGGTAGCCTCCTTATCAATGGAATACACATGATCAGTATATGTATTGTTACCACTAGAAGCTGGTCAGTTATAGGACAAGAAATGTATGGAAAACATCTCAAGCACTTTTCATTGAGGCAGACTAAACTGATATGATACACCTATATAGATGTGACTATCCAGGTTCTGGAGAGGTTACCAGTGGATACATTCAGTTAGCCATCGTGGTGCGAAGTCAAACCAATGTACATGTAACCTTGGGTGTCAATTGGATCAAGTCATTTGAGGTGAGGGACCAAGTGTTTCAAGGATTGTGGCATTGGATGGTGATGAGATCCTGGAGCCATTCAAGTTGTAGAGTACATTGATCTCATCCAAGTAGACCAATGATCACTGGGTTCAAGGGGAGACCAAGTAGTCTACAGACAGAGGGCCACTAGCTGCAGCCCTAACAGTGAAGCCACTATTCTATTATTGGGAAGGTGAAAGAAGACAGGCTTGGGGAAGAGAGCATGGCAAAGATGGGCAACTGGCTCTGGCTCTACAACAGTAAGCACAGTGACTGTGGCACAGTGATGGTATCTGAAGACAGCCTATCTCAAGCAAGGAATTTGGCTTGGACCATAGGGCAAAAGAAAGAAATGAATGGAAGGCTTTCTCAAGTGAAGGGAAGTCGGATGTCAGGTCAGAGCATGCTGCAGCTGCGGAGTCAAGGGATTGCACAAAGATCCAAACACATGAAGCCAAGTGGAGTTGTCTGATAATGTAAAAGTGATACTCCCAGACATGAAATTGCAAAGTCAGGAATATCAATGAGGAATATAACTTCTGAGGCATCAAGTGGCTTTCAAAGATATTTTTTGGAACCTAGGGATTTCCAATGTGGTTTAAGTCTCCACTGGCAAGAATAGCATACGTGCTTGCTTCGCTACATGCAGAGGTCACCACGAGATGGAAGGGAAAGGTATGGAGAATAGCTTCAAGAGAGACAAAAGTGTGATGCCCTGGTGTGACAAATAGTGCTTGAATTTAGATGGAGACAGTGATCTTGCTTTTTCTGTGTGATGGAAATATTTAAAGCCTCAGTAGCTTCAAAAGAGGACACCATGATTTGTTTGATTCAAAATGCTGGTCCACCAGACTATTAGGCTTTGCCACAGGATAGCTAGGAGACAAGAAGCTCAAAACTGAGTATTGTAGCAACACTTTTTCAATCAACTTGCATGCTGCTGCTACGGTAGAAGAGTCTGCACAGATCTTGCAAAAGAACATGATGTCTATCAGACTTCTGTTATTCAGAGAGCTGCTGAACAGCACATTCATATATAACATTACAAAATGTTACACACATTTCTACATATCCACTTTAAACCCTAGACTTAATAAAGGCCAATAAACAATGGCTGGAACAGAATTACAGCTATACTTTAAATCATGGAGTCATCCAGCACAGAAACAGGCCCTTCAGCCCACAATGACCCCAATGACTATCAATACCCATCTATACTAATCTCATTTACCAGCACTTGGTCCACAGCCTTGGTGATTCAAGTGCTCATCTAGATACTTTTTAAATATTATGAGAGTACCTGTTTCCATCACCCATTCAAGCAGTGCATTCCAGATTCCAACCTCCCTCTGGGTGAAGAAGTTCTTCCTCAAATCCTCTCTAAAATATTCCCAAGTATCACCAACTCAATAATGAAAACTTCTAATCTCAGTTCCAATAATTCTAATAAGTGATTTCTTCCTTAAGCTTCACCTGACAGAGCTCATATCCAGGCATTGCAAGTTATTAGGAAAACTAACAGGATGTTACCATTTATTGCAAGGGGAATTGAATTCAAAAGTGGGGGGATTACGTTTCAGTTATAGAGGATGGCGGTGAGGGCTGATCTGCAGTACTGTGTACAATATTTGCTTCCTTATTTAAAGGTTTATGTGTTTAGTGTTTGAAGCAGTTCAGAGTAAGTTTACCTGGATTGGGTAGATTGTTCTGTGAGGAAAGTTTGGATGCTAGATTTGTATCTACTGGAGTCTGGAAGAGTGAAAGGGGACTTGATTGAAACCTATAAGTTCTTCTTTGTCAAATTAATTGATCAAACTTGGGAGCAGGGAGCTATAGTGTCCCTATATTTGGAGGGGAAAAGTCAACAATAACCCCTGAAAATTAATTCATAACTCCCACCCGCACGTGGACTTCAAAGAAGTTGGAATCAATAATGGTCAAAGCTCCCCCTTGGTCTTAGCTCCCGGCCTACAGTGTCTGGTCTTCTGCTGAAGATTGGCCCCTTGGGATGACCCAGAAGCGGAAGCTGCCGCAAGTGGAGATGATGTCACCAGAAAAGTGCAGAACATCAGAAGGAAAGAAAAGGCAATGGAAGAGTAGGTCCAGAGGCACGGTGTTTAGATGTACTGCCTGACACTCTGGTACCTAGCCTCTTGGAATACAATCATTGGGTTGCAAAATAAGTACAGAATTACAATGAAAGAGGAGTCACCGGCCACAGATCTAGCAGAGGTAGGGGATGAGGATTGGAGCATAACCAGGAAATAACGATCAACTCCAAGCCAGTTAGCACAAAGGGGATTGTAAGAAGGAAGAAAAAACAGGAAGGCTGTGATCCTATTAGCCAGAGGGCATCAGACATTATTGAATTTCTAAACCTCAGTTCTATGTCAAAAGCCACTGTTGACCCATTGCACAATGAACATCAAACACAGTTTTCCATTGGCCTAGAATTTTCCTGGCAGTTAGCTTTGTCTCTCGATCCACAGTTACTATCCGATTCACTGAGCACTTACATTACTTCCATTTTTATTTCAGGACCACGATTTGTAATAAACAATTTCAAATGGAGGATTTTTACCATGCATTAGTTTGTTGTAATTGAGAAGGTTCTTATTTTTACAGATTATTTCCACAAATGCTTTGATTCCTGTTGTATGCCCAGCACTCCACACATATCAACCCATAGCTAACATATCCCAGTCAGAAAGAAAAAGAAAGGTTTAACACTGGTGTGTGGGTTTCCACCAAAGCAGCTCTAATTTCTGGTCACACGAGAGGAAATGCCTGGTCTGCCTTATTTTCAACTGCAAGGCACTTCCTCTAACTTTTGGGCTTTCTTTGGGGACTGAGTTCTTGTGGGGAGATGAGCACCACTTACGAGGACCATATTGTTTTCTAACTTTCCCTTCCTCTCCCAGGTAACGTGCTCCAGCTTTAATACTATGACCACCGAATCCCCACCCACCAAACTAAACAAGAACACGCATCTTGGAGGAGGTGCTGCACTTCTCCACACTCTGCCTGGGTTGAAAATGCAGGGGAGGGGGAGACAATGGTGTCTTTCTGCAGTCATCACATTAACTCCTTCAACTTATAACACTGCAAAATGTTAATTTGTTTAATCAACTTTCCAGAACAGGCAGTTATTAATCGAATAGATGAATAGTGATTGGCTCTCTGGAGGAAAATAATGGTTAGTCACTTACACTGCTTGCAGTCATGTGATCCTTAGGAACTAGAAACAAAAAAAGGACAATGAACTTCTTGTAGTCAGTAAATTACAACTGGGAATCCTTTGAAACCTTTAATTAGCCTGGCTCTTTTCTAACATTGATTGAATTGCAGCACATGAATTATTAAGTATAACAATTTTTTTTTGCTTCCAGTTGCGGAGACAGATTGAAAAGCACACTTAACACGGTGGCAACAAACAGCTTGCACTAAGTGATTTGAATAGATCGTAATTTCCTGAGAAAAACACTAATTAGCAAAGTCATAATAATTCCTGTAATTGCTCTAAATTGCCCTTCTAACACTGAGTGCGGTGACACTGAAATACAGACATTAACTGAAGCAACCAATAGACAACAGGATCTTTTCCTTACTGTGCTGTCATCTAGTGGTAAAACAGTTAAGGTGTACGTCAGATCACTCTCAGGAGTCTCTTTATATGTGGCAGAGGAAAAAATAAAAATAGCATGTCTTATTTTTTGAGTTCCTCCTCTTTTTCGCTCTGCATACAATTCTAACTCTTGTCTCCCTATGGCCCCTGTTTCTATCCATCTAATTGCTACCACCATCCACTGTGTTTAGAGTCATAAAGTTGTACAGCACAGAAATAGGCCCTTCAGCCCACCATGTCCAGGCCAACCTTTTTGCCCATCTGCAGTAATCCCATTTGCTTACATTAGGTCCGTATCCTTCTATGCCTTGGCTAATCAAGTGCCTGTCTAAAAATGTCTCTTAAACATAGTGATTCTATCTGATTCCACCACCTTATCTGGCAACGTGTTCCAGATATCAACCATTCTCTGTGATAAAAACTTACCCCTCAGATTCCCTTTAAAACTTCTTCCTCTCACCTTAAACCTGTGTCCTTTGGTTTTGATACCCCTACCCTGGGAAAAAAGATGCTGACTATTGATCCTATCCGTACCTCTTATAATTTTATATACCTCCATGATATCATCCCTCAGCCTCCTTCACTCCAGACAAACAAACCCAGCCTATCCAATCTCTCCCCATGACTAAAGTCCAGGGCAACATCCTGCTGAACCTCTTCTGTACCCTCTCCAGTGCAATCACATGCTTCCAGTAGTGTGACAACCAGAATGACACACAATACTCCAAATATGGTCTAACCAGTGCTTTTTAACCTCTCAACTTTTATATTCTATGTCTTGACCTATGAAGGCAAGCATGCCACAATTCTTCTTCATCACCCTACCTACCTGTGTTTTAGGGAACTATGGACTTGAACACCTAGGTCTCTCTGTTCTTCAACATTCTTTAGAGAGCTATCATTTACTGTATATGTCCTATCCCTATTTGACTTCCCAAAATATATTACCTTGCACTTGTCAGGATTAAATTCTATCTACCAACACTCCACCCAAGTTTCTATCTGATATATATCCTGCTGTAGTCTTGGACAACCTTGCACAACATCACCAATGTTCTTGTCACCTGCAAACTTACTAATCATACCTCTTACATTCACATCTGAGTCATTAATGTATATCACAGACAACAAAGGTCCTCTGCACAAAGCCACGTTGACTATGCTTGATTAGCACCTTCCTTTCCAAATGTACATAAATTCTATCCCTTGGAATTTTCCCCAATAATTTCCCTACCACTGACATAAGGCTCACTGTCATGTAAGAACCTGGCTTATCCCTGCCACCTTTCTTAAATAAAGGAACAACATTGACTATCCTCCAGTCTCCTGGTACCAAACCTGTGGCTAACAAAGGTGCAAAGATCTGCATCCAGGCTCCAGCCATCTCCTCCCTTGTTTTCCATAGCATCCTGGGAGAGATCTCATCTGGCCCTGGGGATTTATCCACCCTTGTGCATTCCATGACATTTATCACCTAACACCTGACTTTCTGACTTCCAGTCTGTGTCATGTCTCCATGTTTACAGTTATATCTGCTGCTCTCTCTATTGCCACTATTTCAAAGTGTTAGAGGATTTCTGTTTAATGTCTTGGCCAAAATTTGTCCATCACTAATATACATTATCTGGTCATTAAGTCATTGTGGCATTTTTGGGTTTCATTACATGCAAGTAAGCTGCCCTGTTTCCTATAAATGTGACTATGTTCGAAAAGTACTCAATTGGCAGTAAAGCCCTTTGAGACAATGTGAGGTTATGAAAGACAATACATAAACATACATTGTGCATTTCGATACTTGTTCCTTTACTGGTGTGGTCAATTAGTGTCTTTGATTAAAAGCTCAGAGTGGAAAGAAAGATGTCAGATATTAACCATCGTCAGTCCTGAAATAAAAACAGGAAATGCTGGAAACACTCAGCAGCTCAATGTCAAAGTCAAAATCGAGTTTATTATCATACGCACAGGTACATGTATGCACAGGTGCAATGAAAAACTTACTTGTAGCAGCATCACGGGCACATAGTTTTGAGACCAAACATTCAGATAGAAAACATAAATTAAACATAAATTATACAAAATTATACAAGAAAGAACAAAATTAGAACAAAAGAAAACAAAGTCCATTGTACTGCAAAGTGGTCAAAGTGGTCATAGTGTTGCTATTACTGAGGTAATGATTAGGGTGTGACAGCAGCAGGCAGCATCTGTGGAAGGAGAAACAGTTAACATTTCAGGTCTGGGGCCCTTCATCGGAATTGAACACTGGCTCCTGAGTGACCATTTTTATAACTGAGTCTAGAAAGTAGAGATAGAGCCAGCACTGGAAGGGATCCAGTAGGAAAAAGTGCAGGTTATCATTGAGGAATGAAAGGAGTGGAAGGCTGTAAGAGTAGGCAACCTAGGAGGGAGCAGAATAACAATACTGAACCTGGGATACTCTGGAATGGGAACAGCTTTGAGTAAAACAGGGTCAGACAGTAAACTGCAGCCCCATAAATAGCCACAGGAATAGAGAAAGATGATGTTTACCTGTACCTGATGTAAGTACATGGCAGACATCCAAAACTGAACTAGGATTGCCAGGGAAGGCATTTTCAAATTGAAGACCCTGTGCCTGGTTGTGGAAAGTGAAGAGCCTGCTAGAGAAAGAGAGAGAGCGAGAGAGAGAGAGAGCGCGCGAGAGAGATAGAGAGAGAGAAAGCGAGAGAGAGCAAGAGAGAGAGAGAAAATGGCCAGTCCTCCACTTCCATCATGTTTACTGGATTTATGAGGCAGTATGTGGCAAATTAGTACATCAGTACATCCATTGCAAAGAAGTTGCATGAAGTGTGAACACTAATTTTTACTGCAGCAGAGGAGAGTGAGAATTCATACCCCTTTTGGCTCTTCTCTTACAAGATGCTCCTCTGACCAACTACTTTCACCAAACTTTTGAGACATTCCCATCAAACTCTGTGTGGCAGGGTGATTAATTTAGTGAACTATCATCCAGAAGCCTGCACTATTCATTTGGAAACATAAGTTTAAATCCCATACGCAACAGCTGGAAAATTGAAATTCAAGTGATTAAATAAATCTGGAATAAAAATGTAGAAACGGTGAAATTATTAACTGCTGAATTTCCATTAAAACCCACCTAATTCACCAATGTCCTTGAGAGAAGGAAATCAGCTAGCCTTACACTGGAGGCCTACCTGAGTCTCCAGATCCTAAATGGGGTTGATTCTTGGAGTCATTATAAGACATGATTCACACAGAAGGAGGGAATTCAGCCCACTGAGTCTATGACTGCTCTCTGTAAAGCAGTTCATTCAGCCCTATTTCCCCACTTTGTTCCCTGTAAGCTTGCAAGTTTATTTCCCTCAACTGCTGATGCAATTTCCTTTTGAGATCATTGAACTTCTGGTCTTGAGCAAGGTACCAGTACAGGGGTATTTATGGAGGGCATAGATACCTACTCCCCCACCAATGAATAATTCAAGAAACTCCTTTATCCCAGTCAGTACTTCTCTCTTTATAATCTTAAGTAGCAGCTTGGGATGGTTTACTTCATTAGAGGGATGATTGATTCGAAAGATAAATGACTGGATCATCATAGTTCATTTTCAAATTGTAGTGTATGGTCTTTAATGCCCACACAGAGGGCATATTGATGGCACATCTGATCAACGGAACCTTTGATAATACATTATGGATCGTGCATTGAAATCCTGGAGTGAGGCTTGAATCCACGAATTTTCCACTTGTATAATGTGACAGTGCACCAGCTGAGGCAAGACAACTCTAATGGGAATCTGAAATATTGATGCCACATATGACTGAACACTGCAATAATACATATCAAGTTTATTTCCAACTACTCTGTTACTGAGTTGTATCCTTTCATTTAGACCCAACATAAAATGTGATATCCTAACTCAATATCTTCTTGGTAACAAAGGAAGACTAAAAGTGGTTCTTAAAAATTTCCATGATAAACACACACTAATTCCTCCAATATTTTATGATGGACAGTCATAGAAAACACTGAATAAAATAGTGTGAATGAACTGCACACTGCTGAGCCCCATTGATTTTCCTTAAAGAATCACATCAATAAGGCGGATCTGAATTTTCATCCCTGAAGATCATTGCTATTGTAGCTGATCATGTCAACTGGAACATCATCTCTAAACTAATTAATCTACAAGTAGTCACATCATCAGGTTACAGGGCTTCACCTTTTCCAAAGTCCACTGCAACATAAACCAACTGTATCCAACACTTGACACTGCACAAAACTAGGGAACTGAACCATAGAAACCATAAAAGCTTATTGTACATAAGTCCATGGTTAGCAGCAACTGGAGACTTTTTATATGCACAAACACGTACGTAATAAGTTGAAACTAAATTACTTGCAGATATTATGTCAGTGATTTAAACCTTTTCCTGTCTTCTTCCCTAATCTCTAATATTTCTTTTCTCTCTCTTTAAAAACAATGCCTTTCTCCCACCAGAGCTCACCTCTTCCCCAGTGAGCAAGCCCTTTGCCAATAACAGTCTGGAACTTGCCATTTCAAGGTGTTTAAGCTAATGCTCCTTCTGATTCACTCGGCTTTCTTTTACTGTGTATGGATTGGGTTGGACAGGCTACCCAAAGCCTTTTCGGTGTCTACAAGGCATAAGGCAGGAGTTTTAAGGAATACCTTCCATGTGCTTGGAGAAGTGCAGCACCAACAACACTCAAGAAACTCAGCATCACCAGAACAAAGCAGCTCAATTGATTAGAACAACATCCATCACCATAAACACTCACCCTTTCACCATCAACGCACTGTAGCTGTAGTGCATGCCATCTATGAAATGTACTACAGCAACTTGCCGAGTTTTCTCCGACAAATGTCCCCTCACAAACCCACAGCCTCGACTACCAAGAAGGAAAAAGGCAATAGGAGCATGCACATTTTCCACATGGATGTTACCCCTAGCCATATGCAATCCTGACTTGGAAATATATTGCAACCCTTCATCATCACTGAGTTTTGTGCACTGCTATCACCCAAAGTCAGTGCTCATTTGAGCTAGACCTCAGGATTACCCCGACACCTGCTCGACTCTCCATTTTACCTGAGAACTCTGAATTCACTGAATAATTTATGCTAATATTTGTGCTTCTGGAAAAGAATGTACAATTAATGTTTTCTGAGGACAATTCAGCAAACTCATTTTGACAAAAGCATTTAGTCCTGAACTGTTAACATGTCAATTATTTCCACAGATGGATCTTTACAGAATGTTCCCAGTAATTTTTCACAAAAAAAGGTTAACATTTTAGCCTGAGGAGCTAAGAGAACACCGATGTCCAATTCAAAAAGAGGCCAAGGTTAGAAATGGAACTGGTGACAAGAGAGTAAATCATGTGACTGGAGCAAATACTTGGAAATAGGAAGTTGCAGCTAATCTAAGACTGAAAATTGGCCAGCAGTCCTATGGGAGAGAGGCAAAGGAAGGCTTGAGAGAAGCATACATATGAAAACTGACATGTGTCTATGGATGAGTCTGCAAAGGGCAAGATGTCAGTGAGGAAGTGGAAGAAATGGAGTGTGGAACTTTGAAGAGATCCAGGGGCAATGGGATTGGGTGGGAAGAGAGGCCAGTGCTGTGGATATAGACAAGCTGAAAGTCTGACAACAGAGGGTGGGCACTGGGTCAATGATTTACTCAAAGGCTACAGGGAAGTTGAGGAGAGAACAAAGGTGTCTAAGATCTGAGTCATTTTAATATTGGTTTTGGCCATTACAATTTAGTAATAAAGTGAGTTGCCCTGGAAAGTGAAACCTTGTGGCATTGGACAAATTGGACAAATCCAGAATTGGAGGATGGCAAATGTTGTTTCCCTGTTCAAGAAAGGTAATAGGGATAATACTGGGAGTTATAGTCAAGCGAGTCTCATGTCAGTGGTGGGCAAGCTATTGGAGAGGATTCTTAGGGACAAGATTTATGAGCATTTGGAGAAGCAGAGTCTTATTAGGGATAGTCAGCATGACTTTTTGAGGGGCAGGTCGTGCCTCACGAGCATAATTGAGTTTTTTGAGGAGGTGACAAAGCAAATAAATGAAGGTAGTGCGGTGGATGTGGTGTATATGGACTTTACTAAGGCGATAGACAGGGTTCCCCATGGTAAGCTCATCCAGAAAGTCATGAGGCATGGGATCCATGGAGACTTGGCTGCATGGATTTGGAATTGGCTTGCCCACAGAAGCCGGAGGGTGGTAGTAGATGGAGAATATTCTGCCTGGAGGTCAGTGACCGGTGGTGTTCCACAGTGATCTGTTCTAGGACCCCTGCTCTTTATGATTCTTCTAAATGACTTGGATGAGGAAGTTGGGGGATGGGTTAGTAAGTTTTCAGATGACACTAAGGTTGGAGGGGTTGTGGATCGTGTAGAAGGTTGTCATAGGTTACAACGGGATATAGACAGGATGCAGAGTTGGGCAGAGAAGTGACAGATGGAGTTCAATCGTAAAAGTGTGAAGTGATACACTTTGGAAGAACAAACATGAAGGCAGAGTACAAGGTTAATGGCTGGATTTTGAGCAGTATGGAGGAACAGAGGGATCTTGGGGTCCAAGTCCATAGATCCCTCAAAGCTGCTGCGCATGTTGATAGGGTGATTAAGAAGGCATATGTTGTGCTGGCCTTCATTAGTTAGGGGATTGAGTTCAAGAGCCACAAGGTAATATTGCAGCTCTATAAAACTCTGGTGAGACCACACTTAGAGTATTGTGTTCAGTTCTGGTCACCTCATTATAGGAAGGATGTGGAAGCTTTAGAGAGGATGCAGAGGAGATTTACCAGGATGCTGCCTGAACTAGAGAACATGTCTTATGAGAAAAGGTTGAGTGAGCTAGGGTTTTTCTCTTTGGACTGACACAGGATGAGAGGCGATTTGCTGAGCATGGATAGAATGGACATCCAGTACCTTTTCCCCAGGGTGGTAATAGCAAATTCCAGAGGACATCCATTTAAGGCCAGAGGAGGAATGTTCAGGGGAGATGTCAGTGGTAGGTTCTTTACACAGAGAGTGGTGGGTGCCTGGAACGCACTGCCAGGGGTGGTTGTAGATGCTGATATAATAGGGACATTTAAAAGGCTCTTAGATAGGCACATGGAAGTGAGAAGAACTGAGGCTGTGCTGGAGGGAAAGGTTAGATTGATCATGGAGTAGGTGTTCATATAGTTTGGCACGACATCATGGGCCAAAGGCCCATACCGTGCTGTACTGCTCTATGTTCTATGTTAAATAGCCAACGTGACCAACATGAATGATGGGGGGGTTATGTGAGAGGGAAGGGTTAGATAGATCTTAGAGCAGGATAAAATGTCTTAGAGCAGGATAACATTATGGGCCGAAGGGCCTGTACTGTGCTGTAACGTTCTATGTTCTATGTTCTAAGGTGCATTTCAGTTCTGTGTTCCAAACTGGCAATGTTCAGCACCCTCTATGGATCATTATTGTGCAATTGCACCTTGAAGGAAGACAAAAACAGAAAATACAGGATATTAAAACAGAGTTAATATTTCAGGTTGGAGACCCTTCCTCTCAACTCATCCAACACTAAATGTTAACTCTATTTCTAACTCAGTTCTTTTCCAGGTAGCGAGTCTGTGACTTGGAGCGAGAAGCAGGACTCCCGGTGTGAGAAGTGGGAGCCATATAAAGAGGTGACTGTTGGGACCCAGTTCTTTTCCAGGTATTTCCAGACAATATATGAGGCACAGTTGTGAATTGTTAGGTGATAATTAAATGGGAAATTAGCAACAACCAATAAAAAGGTAGGGTCAAGTAGAGTAGCTATTGTTAGATTGGACCAGTGTTGGGGGGAAGCTGAGACTTTAGTGAGAAATGGTTAAGGTAAGTCTCTTTCTTTGACTATTAGTGCCTAGCTGAAGTAGTGACAATGGATTCAGGGTCAGTGGTGTGTTCTTCCTGCCAAATCTGGGAGATCTCAAGGTCTCCCTGATAGCTACATTTGCAAGAGGTGCATCCAGCTGCAGCTCCTTACAGACTGTGTTAGGGAACTGGAGTTGCAGCTGGATGACCTTTGGCTCATATAGGAGAATGAGGAGGTGACAGATAAAAGCTACAGGAAGGTAGCCACATCCAAGTTGCAAGAGGTAGGTAGTGGGGTAACTGTCTGGAGAGGGGAAGGGAATAGACAGATAGTACGGAGTACCTCTGTGGCTGTTCCCCTCAATAATAGGTATGCTGCTTTGGACACTGAGGGAAATGACCTTCTGGGGGAAAGCTGCAGCAGTTAAGTCACTGGCATGGAGTCTGGCTCTAATGGTTTAGAAAGGAAGAGGAGAGCAATAGTGATTGGGACCTCTGTAGTTTGGGGAGCAGATAGGAGATCTTGTAGATGTGAAAGACTCCTGCATGGTATGTTGCCTCCTAGGTGCCAGGGTCAGGGATGTCTCTGATTGGGCCCACAGCATTAAAAAGGGGGAGGGTGAACAGCTAGAAGTTGTGGTACACATTAGTACTAATGATGTAGGTAGGAAAAAAGATGAAGTCCTGAAAAGTGAATATGGGGAACTTGGCGAGAAGCTGAAAAGCAGAACCTCAAGGGTAGTAATCGCTGAATTGCTGCCTGTGCCATGTGCCAGTGAGGGTAAGAATAAGTTGATTTGGCAGATGAATGTGTGGCTGAGAAATTGGTGCAGAGGACAGCATTTCAGATTTGTGGATCATTGGGATCTCTTCTGGGGAAGGAATGACCTGTACAAAATGGATGGGTTACACCTGAACTGGAGGGGGACCGATGTCCTTGCGGGCAGGTTTGCTTGAACTGTTGCGGAGGGTTTAAGCTAGTTGCCTGGGGGATGGGAATCCAATTGATAAGCTGGAGGATGGGGTAGTTGGTGTACGGGTTGATTTGGCATTTAGAGAGACTGTGAGAATGGATAGGCAGTTGATAGGGCAAAATTGCAGTCAGTTGGATGGGCTGAAGTGTCTATTTTAATGCAAGAATTATCAAGAATAAGGGTGGTGAACTTTGCATGAGTCAATACATGGAACTATGATGTTGTGGCCATTACAGTGGCTTGGCTGTCACAAGGGCAGGAATAGCTGCTGGATATTCTGGGGTTTAGATATTTCAAAAGGGACAGGAAAGGAGGTAAGAGGTGGGGAAGTGGCGTTGCTAATCAGGGATAGCATCACAGCTGCAGAAAGGGAAGACTTCCTGGAGGGATCATCTACTGAGTCAGTTTGGGTGGAGGTCAGAAACAGGAAGGGGGCAATCACTCTATTGGGAATATTCTATAGGCTCCCTAATGGCAGTGGAGACATTGAGGAACAGACCAGGAGGCAGATTTTTAGAAAGCTGCAAAAATAACAGGGTTGTCATGGGTGATTTCAACTTCCCTAATATTGATTGGTACTTCCTTAGTGCAAAAGGTTTGGATGGGGTGGAATTTGTTAGGTGTCCAGGAAAGATTCCTTCTACAATATCTAGACTAGCTGACTAGAGGAGGGGCCATTCTGGATCTAGTAATAGGCAATGAACCTGGTCAAGTGTCATATCTCTGTGGGTGAGCATTTTGGAGACAGTTAATACAACTTGCTGACCTTAACCCTTGCCTTGGAGAGGGAAAGCATTTAATTGGGGGACAGGGAATTATGTTGTTAGGCAGGCAGGAACTTGGGAATGTAAATTGGGAGCAGATGTACTTGGGGGAAATGCACAATGGAAATGTGGAAGTTGTTTTGAGATCACTTGCCTAGGGTTCTGGATGGGTTTGTCCTACTTGAGCAGGAGAAGGATGGTAGTGTGAATGAACCATGATTGATGAGATGTGGAATATCTAGTGAAGAGGAAGAAAGAAGCTTGCTTAAGGTTTAGGAATCAAGGATCATAAGGGCTCTCTAGAGTTACAAGGTAGCCAGGAAGGAGCTTAAGAATAGACTTGGAAGAGCTAGAAGGGGGGCATGAGAAGACCTTGGCAAGTAGGATTAAGGAAAACTCCAAGGTGTTCTAGTCGTATGTGACGAGCAGGAGGATGATTAGAGTGAAGGTAGGACCAATTAGGATAGAGAAGGTAGGGGAGGTCCTTAATGAATCCTTTGCTTCAGTATTCACCTGTGAGAGATGTTGATGTTTGTGAGGACAGTGTAAAATGGGCTGATAAGCTAGAACATATCACTGTTAAGGAGGTTGTGCTGGAACTTTTGGAAAAATACTAGGATGGATAAATCCCTGTCCAGATGGGATATATCACAAGACAAAGGAGAAGTAGGCCATTTGGCCCATCGAGTCTGTTCCATGAGCTAAACTAATACTATTCCTATCTAGCCCTAGTTTCATGCTTTATCCCCATATCCCTTGATACCTTGACTAATTAGATACCTATCAATCTCCTCCTTAAATGTCCCCAATGATTGGGCCTCCACAGCTGTACGTGGCAAAGAATTCCATAATTTCACTAACCTCTGGCTAAAGAAATTTCTCCTCACTTCTGTTTTAAACTGGTACCCTCTAATTCTAAGATTGTGCCCTCTAGTCCTGGACTCACCCACTAGGGGAAACAGCTTAACCACATCTACTCTGTCCAGTCCTTTCAACATTCTAAACGTTTCTGAGGTCTCCTCTCATTCTTCTGTACTCCAATGAATACAGTCCAAAAGCTGACAAACTCTCATCATAAGTAAGCCCTTTCATTCCAGGAATCATCCTCGTAAATCTTCTCTGAACCCTCTTCAACATCAGTACATCCTTCCTAAAATATGGGGCCCAAAACTGCACACAGTACTCCAAATGAGGCCTCACCAGTGCTCCATAGAGCCTCATCAACACTTCCTTACTTTTATACATTATTCCTCTTGAAATGAATGCCAACATAGCATTTGCTTTCTTTACCACTGATCCAACCTGGTGGTTAACTTTTTAGGGTATCCTGCACAAGTACCCCCAAGTCCCTTTGTACTTCTGTACTTTGAATTTTCTCCCCATCTAGATGATAATCTGCCTGTTTATTTCTTTTTTCCAAAGTGCACAACAGCACATTTCTCAACATTGAATCTCATCTGCCATTTCTTTGCCCATTCTCCTAAACTGTCTAAGTCTCTCTGCAACCTTGCTATTTCTTCAGTACTCCCTACTCCTCCACCTATCTTGGTGTCGTCTGCAAACTTAGCCACAAAACCATTTACTCCATCATCCAAATCATTAATGTACAAAGTAAAAAGAAGCACTGACCCCTGTGGAACACCACTAGTAACTGGTACCCAACCAGAACAGGATCCCTTTATTCCCACCCTTTGCTTTCTGCCTACCAGCCAATGCTCCACCCATTCCAATATCCTACCTGTAATTCCACGAGGTCTCATCTTATTAATCAGCCTCTTGTGTGGCACCTTGTTGAAGGCCTTTTCAAAGTCTAAATACACAACATCTACAGCCTCTCCCTTATCCACCCTACCTGAGATTTCCTCAGAATAAACTCCAGTAGGTTGGTCAGACAGGATCTTTCCTTCACGAAACAATGGCTTGGGCCTATCTTGCCTTGCACCTCTAGGCATTCCATAACCACCACCTTGAGGATCAATTCCAATAACTTTCCCACTACTGATGTCAGACTAATAGGTCTATAATTTCCATTATGCTGCCTCCCACCCTTCTTATTACAGCGGAACTATATTGCAACCTTCCAGTCCTCTGGAACCATGCTGGAGTCCATTGATTCCTGGAAAATTATCACCAATGCCTCTGCAATATCTGAAGCCGCCACCTCCAGAACCTGGGGGTGCACCTCAGTCGGTCTGGGAGACTTGTCTGTCTTTAGTCCATTTAGCTTCCCAAACACCTTCTCTCTAGTAATCTTAACTGAATTCAGTTCAATCCCCTGAGACCCCTGACTATCTGGTATATTGCTGATGTCCTCCACAGTGAAGACTGATGCAAAATACTCATTTAGTTCCTCTGCCATCTGTTATCCATTATAATCTCTCCTGCACAGTTTTCAATTGGTCCTATATAAACCCGTGTCTCTCTTTTACTCTTCTTGTATTTAAAAAAAAAACAACCTCTTGGTACCTTTTTGAATGTTATCTGCCAACTTCCTTTCATAATTCATCTTTTCTTTCCTAATGACCTTCTTAGTTTCTTTCTGCAGGTTTTTAAGTTTCCCAGTCTTCTGTTTTCCCACTAATTTTTGCTTCCTTGTATGCCCTCCCTTTTGCTTTTATTTTAGCCTTCACCTCCTTCGTTCTCCACATTTGTGCCATTTTTCCATTCATAACCTTTTTTCTTGGAATATATCTATCCTGCAGTTTCCTTATTTCTTGTAGAAATTCCGTCCATTTCTGTTCTGCCGTCCCTCCAATCAGTTTGGGCCAGTTCCTCTCTCCTGCCACTGTAACTTCCTTTGTTCCACTGAAATATTGACACATCTGATATCAGCTTCTTTTCAAATTTGAAATTGAACTCCATCATATTGTGATCGCTAGTTCCTAATGGTTCCTTTACCTTTAGTTCCCTCATCACCTCCAGTTCATTACACAGCACCCAATCCAAAACAGCCAATCCCCTGGTGGGCTCATCAAGTTGCTCCAAAAAGCCATCCCGTAGACCTTACACAAATTCTCTCTCCTGAAATCCACTGCCTTCATGTTAAAATACCCCATAATTATTTTGACGTTGTCTCTGACACACTTTTTCTATTTCTAGCTGTAACTTATAGTCCACATCCCAGCTGCTGTTAGGGGGCCTATATATATAACTGCTATTATTGTCCTCTTAACCTTGCCATTTCTTAGCTCCACCCATAAGGATTCCACTTCTGACCCTATGTCCCTTCTCTCTATTGATTTTATATCATTGCTAACCATCAGGACCACGCCACCCCCTCTGCTTACCTGCCTATCCTTCCTATACACTGTACCCCTGGACACAGCCTTCCTTAAGCCATATATCCCAAGATACTATGGGAAGCAAGAGAAGAGATTTCTGAGTCCTTGGTGATTATCTTTGCATCCTCACTGGGCACAGGAGTAGTACCAGATGATTGGAGGTTGGAAAATGTTATCCCTTTGTCATGGGTTGGGAAAGAAAGAAAGG
This sequence comes from Pristis pectinata, assembly GCF_009764475.1. Classification (NCBI taxonomy): domain Eukaryota; kingdom Metazoa; phylum Chordata; class Chondrichthyes; order Rhinopristiformes; family Pristidae; genus Pristis; species Pristis pectinata. The sequence goes on from NC_067406.1 coordinate 24,901,344, forward strand.
GAGTTGGGATAACCCTGGGAATTATAGACTGAATCTTGCTTCAGTAGTGGGCAAATTATTGGAAAAGATTCTTGGGCACAGGATTTGAGCACTTAGCAGCACATCACAGAAACCAGCCTCCCCTCCGTGGACTCTGTCTATACCTCACTACCTTGGTGAAGCAGCCAGTGATATCAAAGACCCCACCCACCTGGGACATTCTCTCTTCCTCCCTCTCCCTTCAGGAAGAAAATACAGGAGGTGAGAGCACATACCACCAGACTGAGGACAGCTTCTATCCTGCTATTATAAGACTATTGAATAGTTCCCTTGTATGATAAGATGGACTCTTAACCTCACAATCTACATTGTTATGACCTTGCATCTTATTGTCTACCTGCACTGTACTTCCTCTGTAGTTGTGACACTTTACTCTGTATTCTTATTGTTTTTACCTTGTACTACCTCAATGCACTGTGTAATGAATTGATCTGTACAAACAGTATGCAAGATGAGTTTTCCACTGTACCTCTGTACAAGTCCCAATAATAAACCAATACCATTTATAGAAGCATACACTGATTAGGGGATAGTTGGCATGGCTTTGTGAGGGGCAGGTTATACCTTGTGAACTTGATTGAATTCTTTGAGGATGTGAGAAAACACCATTGCAGGTAGAGCAGTGGATGTGGTGTATATAGACTTTGAGGCATATGTAAAGGTTCCCCACGATGGGCTCATTCAGAAGGTCAGGCAACTTGGCTGTGTAGATTTGGAATTCTCTTGCCCATAGAAGGTAGAGGGTAGTTGTGGATGGAGTGTATTCCACCTGGAGGTCAATGACCAGTGGTGGTCTACAGTGATCTGTTCTGGGAGCCCTGATCTTTGTTTTTTTGTGTATAATTGACTTGGATGAGGATGTGGAAGGGTGGATTAGTAAGCTTGCAGGTAACATGAAGGTTGGTGGTGTTGTGGATAGCGTAGAAGGTTGCTGTAGGTTACAATAGGACTTTGATGGGATGCAGAGCTGGGCTGAAGTGGCAGACAGAGTTCAACCTGGAAAAGTGATTCACTTTGGAAGATCAAATTTGAAGGCAGAATAGAGGCAGGATTCTTAGCAGTGTGGAGGAACAGTGATTTTGGTCCAAGTCCGTAGATCCCTCAAGGTTGCTGTGCAAGTTGATAGGGTGGTTAAGAAGGCATATGGTGTGCAAACCTTCATTAGTCAGGGGATTGAGTTCAAGAGCCACGAGGTAATGTTGCAGTTCAATAAACCCTGGTTAGACCACACTTGGAATATTGTGTTCGGTTCTGGTTGCCTCATTATTGGAAGGATGCGGAAGCTTTAGAAAGGCTGCAGAGGAGATTTACCAGGATGCTACCTGGATTGGAGAGCATGTCTTGAGGATAAGTTGAGTGAAGGAGGATGAGAGGTGACCTGAGAGGTGTACGAGAGGCATAGATCAAGTGGATGGCCAGAGACTTTTTTTCCCCAAGGTGGAAAAGGCTAACACAAGGGAGCATAATTTTAAGATGATTGGAGGAAAGTATGGGGGGGGGGGGGAAGATATCAGAGGTAAGTTTTTTTAAGTGTTGGGTGTGTGGAATGTGCTGGTAGAGGCAGATACATTGGGATGCTAGAAAAATGGAGGGCAATGTTGGAGGGAATGGTTAGATTGATCTTGGAGTAGGTTAAAAGGTTGGCACAACATTGTGGGCCAAAGGACCTGTACTGTTATGTTCTATGCTCTCTACAGATACTGCCTGACCTGTTTCCAGAATTTTCTATATTCAATTTCAGACTTCCAGCATCTGAAGTTTTTGTTTTCCACAGGAACTATTCAGTTCTTCAGGCAGTATTTATGGAGAGCTTAGAGTTGGCATCTCAAGTCAGTGACCTTTCAGCAAAATCATTGTTCTAATTTTATCAGTGCAAGGAGAAGTGCAAAGGCAATTGCTAGTATTTTTTGCTTTTTTTTTTGACAGCTGGTAGAAGTGTGATGCTACCTTAAATCTGTGGGAGTGCAGTGTTTTTTGTGGTGTGTACAAAGCTGCTTAGGATAGATGACAGTGCATACTGGCAGGAACGCCACGTGGTAATGTGCAATCATATTGTTTTACTGCCATCTGGTGGCATGACAAATGATCACAGCCAGTATACGATGTGAAGATTGAATCAGAATCACTTATTCAATCTTGCATGCATTCAAAGATTTAATTCTCAACAGTTTTGTCTTCTAGTAAGTCGCATAGTAATTGAGGAAAAATCCAAATTAAAAACTAATACTAGGAACAACAAACTGCTAGAGGAACTCAGCATAACAGGCAGCATTTGTGAAGGGAAATGGACGGATGATGTGTTGGGTCAAGACCCTTCATCTGGACTGAGTCCATTTCCCTCCACACATGCTGCCTGACCCACTGAATTCCTCTAGCAGTTTGTTTATTGCCCCAGACTGCATCTGCAGTATCTTGTCTCTCCAAACACTGGGAATAGCTAGTCAAGTAGCATCTGTGGAAAGAAAATTTAGCATTTCAGGTTGAAGGCCCTTGATCAGAATGGAAAAAGTAAGAAAATAAGTTAATGCTATATGTTGCAGGGAGCATTGGAGAGGGAGGGATAGAACAAACAACCCCTCTAATAGGGAGTGGTCAGGGGTTGTCCAGGTAATCTTTAACCACAGATTGATTAGCATAGACAGGGTAGATAGTAAGAAACTTTTCCCTGTGGCAGAGGTGTCTAAGATCAGAGGGCATGGGTTTAAGGAGAGGGGTAGAGGTGATCTGAGAGTCTGGAATGTGCTGCCTGAGAAGATGTAATCTCAAGGTGCTCTGAAAACATTTAAAAAGCAACTAGATGAGCACTTAACAAAGGCTTAGTGGGCTACACCAAAATACCAACTTGGTGATTGGCATAGACATGGTGGGCTGAAGGGCCCATTTCTGTGCTGTATGATGCCATTAATGACAGCAGATAAAGAGAAAAATAAACAGGCATGTGTTAAAGTTGTGAAATGTAGGTCAGAGGTATTGCTGAAAGGAGTAAATTAGATATGCCCAGCAGATCTGCCACTGCCTGTGGAGAGGGCAAAGTACTGAATTAATGTTATGGATGGATAACTTTGTGGCAGAACTGGCCAGATCCAATATAAACAGAACATATGAGTCACCTTAAATTGTTGGATTCAATATCTGAGTCCTAAAGACTAACATGTTCAGATGAGAGATGTTGTACCCCAAGCTTATGCTGGGCCTTATTAGAAAAGTGCAAGATGTCACAGATCAACAGGTTGGGGATGGAGAACTAAAGTACAAGCAACTGGGAGCTCAGCCCTACAGACTGAAGGGAGGTGATCTGCAAAACAGTTGCCCATCTATGTTTGGTTTCTCCAATGTAGAGGAAACCCCATTGGATTCCATACACTAGACTGGAGGAACTGCAAGTGAATTGCTGCCTCATCTGGAAGGACTCTTTGGGTCCATGGATGGTGGAAATGCTGAAGTAAAAGGATGGGAATTGCATCTCCTGCAGTTTCATTGGAAAGTCCCCTGAGAAGTGGAATGGTTGGTGGAAATGAAAAATGGACTGGGGAATTGCAAAAGGAATACTCCTTTTGGAATGTGGATCAGTAAATGGAAGATGTGCCTGGTGGTGAAATCTCATTGAAGTTGGCAGAAATTATGAAGGATGATCCACTGAATGCAGAGGCTGGTGAGGTGATAGGTGAGTACTGGGGAACCCTACCCTTGCTCTGTCTGGGGGAGGGGGGTTGTTGAGAGACAAGGTGCAGGAAAAAGATGAGGTACAGTCAAGGGCTTTGACAATTTTGGAATAGGGAGAGCCACATTTAAGGAACAAAGTACCTACATGGAAAGTCTTGTTATCTGAGTAGATAGGTCAGAGATGGGAACTGGGAGAATAGAAGTGGGTATCTGAGACATGGGTGGAGGTATAGCTGTGGGATTCTGAGCTAGTGAATATTGGTTGCTAAACTATCCTCAGATGGAAGTGGAGAAATCTAGAAAGAGGCAAGTCAGGTAGGCTGAGCATTAGAGACAATTTTAGGGATATGTGAATGTGAGAATGGGGCCAACTTTGGCAGCAAAGTGAATTTTAAGTGAAAATCAAAAACACTGCAGATCTTTGAAAGCTGAAGCTAAAGAAGAGAATGCTCAGCAGGTTAGGCAGCATTTTTGGAAAGAGGAGTGTCACCTGTCATTGTCAGAACCCTTTATCAGAACTGACTTTAACCTGAAGTGTTAACTGTTTCTCTTTCTATTGATGCTGTCTGACAGAGCATTGAAACTGGCCCTTTGGCCCAACTCATCCATGCCAACTGTGTTGCTCAGTAAGCTAGTCCCATCTGCCCACATTTGGCCCACAGCCTATCTATGTACTTATCTAAGTGGCTTTTAAATGTTGTTAATATGCCCATTTCAAACATTTTCTGGCAGCTCATTCCAAATATGCCCCACTCTTTGAGTGAAGAAAATGCCCTGATTTTTTTTTCCCCCTTTAAACCTCTCCCCTCTGTCTTAAACCTATGCCCTCTTATTTTCAGCCTTGTCTTCTGGTCCCTCAGTTGTGGCTAAAGAAGATACAAGTCTATTCCAAGGTTGCATCAGGCCTCATTACAACAGTGCATGAGCTGAACAGGTTGGAGTGGGATGGGGAATTAGAGGCAAGTAACCAGAAACCCAGAGTTACACTTGCAGATTGAACAAATGTGATCAGCAAAGTGGTTCTAAATTTGCATTTGGTTTCTCCATTATACACAACACATTGTGACCACTGAATGCAGTACACTGGTGCAAGTGAATCACTGCTTCACTTGGAAGGACTTTTGGGTCTCTGAATGGTGGGAAGGGGTAAAAAAGCAGATGTTGTATCTCTTGCACTTGCATGGGGAAAGCATTCTCTTGCTAACTGCCCTCATTTTGCAGCATTTGCATATCTTTGGTCACCTTCTGTCAATGGTTTTTAGTGACCCTTAATGAGAAAAGAAATGTAATTAATGAGACAAACTGAGACTGGGCTTGCAAAATCCTCTCAAACAGTTTGAGGTGGTTCAGACAGAGGCAGTACGTGAGAAGGCTGATGGTGCATATGAAAATGTGATCATAAACTGAGACCATGGGTGAAGGGTCAGTTAAAGTTTATTGATATCAAGTAGCTAAGTGAGAATGAAAAAGGTTAATGAATGTTGATGGCATAAACCTTGCTCTGGAATTAATCCTGATCCTAATCTGATTGAGAAAAATTAGATTTTAATGTTAGTAAACAATATGTTGGACTGAAATATGCACAGATCTTGAATGAGACAGGATCTCAAGGCAATTGTTAACATGGTGAATATTTCAGTTCTGTATTAGAATATCAACTGAATTTTGCACCTACCTTTTTAAAAAGGACAATATATTGGAGAGAGTCAAACAGAAGCAACAAAATGCTACAAGATTTAATTATCCACATTATGGAGGCTGAAAGAATTAAACTAATTTATTACAGAAGATTAAGAGGGAGCTAATCCAAATCTTTGAAATGCTGAGATAATATGCATCCTTTAATTTGGAACTAAAGGATGCAAGTACAAAATTAATCTTTGCAGATTAACCAGCAAAACAATAGTTAATCAAGTCTTAATTCCCTTAATGAAGGGATGGATTATGACTAAATAGGACAGAACATTCCAACCTATTGTGCCTATAACATAATCAGCCTTCTACAGTGTATTTGCTGCTTCATTTCCCAGTTAAGGCCAGTTAAAACTGGGGTAAATGTGGAAATATGGATGTCAAGCATTACCTTAGCAGAGTTTAGTTCTGCTCCCCCACCCCCCCACCCCCCACCTCCCGAGGAAGAGTTGTGCTAAGAAATGTATTGGACTTTTTCTCAGTTAGGTCCATAACAGTGAGAATAGTCTACAGAAACAGGAAGCACAATGGCCTGCAAGGCATTCTCAGTTTCCACTCAATTTTCTTCACATTACCAATGATTCCTATTCTCAGTCCTAGAAATATATAAACTGACACCTTCTCTGCAAATTAAGAACAACTTGCATTTAATAGCACCTACAATAAATATTTCAAGTGCTTCACTAGCACATCCTCTAACTCCTTGTGCCTCTGTGCATTTTATTACATAATAACAGTAGTCAAAGTGTAGGATTTAAGGAGTATCAAAGGAGTTGGAGGAAATGTCAGAGTTTAGGACTGAGGCTGAAAGTACCAGGAGTAGAGAATAACATCTGGAATATGCAAGAGAGCAGAATTGGAGAAGTGTGTGGACCACTGTAGCTTGCAGAACTCAAGGGAATTAGAGATGGGGAGAGAAGCAGTGGATGGACTTGAAAACAATGATGAGAATCTTAAAACTGAAGTGCTGCCAGACCAAAACCATTTTAAATCAGCAAGTACTTGAATGTTGAAATATAAATTGGATGGCACACTAGATTAAAACTTGTTTGAAGTGTTTCTCAGTTAAGTATTTTCTTTTAAAAATACCTTAGGAAGGGTTTACATAAAACAGAAATGTACAGCACAAGAACATGTCCTTTGACCCACTGTCTGTGCTGACCATGGTTAATTTAAACTAATCCCATTTGCCTGCACATGGTCCATATTCCTCCATTTCCTGCCTGTTCATGTGCCTACCCAAATGCATCTTGAACAGATTTCATATCTGCTTCCACCACTTCCTCTGGCATCATGTTCAAAGCACCTACCACTCCTTTTTTTTCTTAAAAAAAATACTTGCCTCTTAAACCTTCCTCCTCTTGCCTTGAAGGCTATTTTCCCCTAGTATTTGACATTTCCATTCTGGGAAAGACTATCTACACCTTTGATAATTTTATATACCTTTACCAAGTCACCCCATAGCCTCTGATCCAGAGAAAACAATCTAAGTTTGTCCAACCTCTCATCATAGCTAATAATTCAGGCAACCTCCTGGTGAACCTCTTCTGCACCCTCTCCAAAGCCTCCACATCCTTACTGTAATGCAGCAACCAGAACTGTGTGCCCTATTTCAAATGTGGCTTAACTGAAGTTTTTTATGCTGCCTTTACCACCCCACTCCCCCACATGTGTTTTCACTTTCAGGGAGCTATGGACTTGCACCCCAAAATCCTCTGTACATCAATGCTCCTAAGGGTGCAGTCATTTCCTCTTGCATTCAACCTCCCAAAGTGCAACACCTTGCATTTGTCTGGATTAAACTCCATCTGACATTTCTCTGCCCACATTTCCAACTGGTCTATATCCTGCTGAATCCTTTAGCAACCTTCCTTATTACCCACAACTCTACTGATTTTTGTATTGTCTGCAAACTTGCTAATCAGCCCACTTATTGTACAATATCTATCTCTCAAACATGATGTGTCTTATGATGTTGAATAACCTTCTGTTTGAGGATCATAGCCAAGGATCCTTGGAACCATTCTGTGTAGAAAATTCACCTGCTGTAGGGTGAATGAGGAAGGAACATTGAAGATGTCATAGCTTCTACCCAATGAATAGCAGGGCAATGTGATTCTCAACTACACCTTACATTTTGTCAAACACTGTTGTATTAATATGCACTTCTTTCATAATGTACACCTCTAACTTGGATGTTGGTCCAGAGCAAAAAATTTGTACTTTGCTTGTGATACTAAAATGAGGTATGCTTAGTATATTTGAAAATCAAAGGAAGCTGACAAAGGATATCAATAAGAAATTTTTAAAAAATGGGTTAAGACATAGCCCATTCACTGCTGTGAAAGACCAGAAGGATTTCAGGAGACTCAGCATTACCTCAATTAAAAAGGTGAAAACAAAAAACTCTGAATAGGTATAGAATACAGAGTACAGATAGTAACGAGGTCTAACTTTTTTTTGAGCTCTCTCCTATTTGGGGGGGGAAAAAAATCTACATTTTAGCAATATACAAGGCTCACTTTAGATTTATCCTGGTGTTCTGTGGGAGAAGCCATGATGTCCTTTTCTGTTCTAACTTTGTTTACATGGGATTAATTGTGCTAAGGCCCTAAAGGTATAATCCACAATTGGAAAGTCATGGAAGTTGGAAAGCATTCTGGCTGGTTGCATCATGGCCTGGTATGGAAACAGGAATGCAAGAAACTACAGAGTGGTGGACTCAGCCATTTCCATCACAGCTACAGCACTCCCCACCATCAAGGACATCCATAAGAGGCAATATCTCAGAATGGTGATATCCAGGCCATGCCCTCTTCTCGATGCTGCCATCAGGTACAGGAGCCTGAAAACCCACACCTCAAGGTTCAAGGACTGCTTCTTCCCCACTGTCATTAGGTTCTTGAATTGACCTGAAAAATTGAACACTTCCTCTGCCTATATTTTTTCTCTCTCAACTTGCACTAATGCTATGTTTATTTTGTCATGTAAGTTGTGTATAATTTACATTAAGTTTGTTAACTTGTTTGTCATGTTTGTAATGTACTATGCTGCTGCAAAAAGCTGATTTATGGCATTTATGCCCTGTATGTATACCAAATGACAAACTTGAACTCAACCTTTTAACTCAATGTACAGAAGAATTTGTTCAATGAAATTTTTCTCATATGCCTACTCCATGCTGCCTGATCATTGTACTAATAAGCACAGAGACACAGTACTGGGCCTCTCTGACATCTCCAGTCTTATGACAAATTTCTATTGTCTCCAAGTTAACATACCATATGGCAGTCCTCGAAATTAACTACCTTACTGCCTGTTATCAAGTCTTAAAACTAACTTACTAATTAGAGAAATGTCTGGAGCCATGGCCGGGCAAAGCTGAGAGATTAAAGGTGATCTATCAGGACCCAATACTATCAGCTAATCAAAATGGTTATAGAATGGGTGATGGAGAAAACACACTTATTAGACTAGTAAAGCCTCTCAAGTATAGCTGTTTATGATAAATCCACTATTCCAATCAAGTCTGAAATGTTTAATTCTTTCAAACCTGTTGCTTCAAGTACCTTCAAATGTTATTTTCATATATAACATAAAACCTCAACCCTACAAGTACATAATAAAATTTGAAAAATATTGTAGGAAAACACAAATTATTTTATGGGACAAAGTAGCTAGCAGTTGACTACAAAAGTTGGAGTCGTGAATACATAATTAAATCTAACAGATTTAGAAAGAAAATTTGAGACACAAAACTTCTATTGCTCATGACTGAGACAAAGTCTATCCTCAAGATTAAACTGAATGCCAGAGGGCAGGAGGAATACAAGAACTATGCAAGTAAATAAGATTAAACTATTTGCTTGGATAGAGAGAAAATGGGACTGAACAGACTGATCAAACTCCCATGTATTTTCATCTATTTTCTTGATTATGTGTCTTCAGTTTTGGTCACAACACATTTATTTTTACAATCTGGCTTTTATTTTACCAAGCTTAAATATAAATCTCTACCAGCAAATAGATTACAGTTTCCCTTTCACACAGATTTACTTTATGGGTTATGCTCAATTAGTTTTTACATCCAAAGCTGCAGTTTTGGTTTTGCACCAACACTGCACTTACAATGCAATATCAGCTAGAATCACAATCACAGCATAACCTCACACCAGAAGTCAGGTGCACTTCCATTTCTACTACACAAATATAATATTAGTGTTAAACCAAAACTGCTTCACACTGACACCAAATTTGTGGTGTGAATGTACTTAAGCAGCTACTTAAAACACCATCTGGTACAATTTAGATTAAATTGCTTCATGTTAAAGTGTTTCTAACAACCAATGATTTAACAGTTTGTTGGCAATTCAGTCTTCGCATCAAAAACAAAAGATTAGTTTGAAGAAATTAATAGCCAATTTAAGAATCTAAACTCTGCTTTGAACTTAAATACTGCAGAATGGTCCAATATAAAAAAAGTGTATAATTGTTAAATTTCCATCTTTTCAAAAAAAACAGCTTAAATTTGGGATTGGTCATTATTGCTTCAACACAGACTAAGTCAAATGCTGTTGTTTTTTAAAAACACCTATAGAATTTTTTGCAGACTCAGTGCATAGCAATTGGCAAATGTGGACAAAATAAAGTTGAGTCTCAAAAGGCTGATGAATTAATTTAAGCTAAATAAGATGCTAAGAACTCTGCTTCCAAAAAGAAGAAAACTATATACATCAGAAAGAACAAGTATACAAGAATGTAAATTAAAACCACAATTCTGGTGAATGGAAAAGATGCTAAGAAAGAATAACAGGACATTATATATTTGCTTACCATTAATATTAAAGAAATTTACAAGAAAAAAATCAAATTCAGCACAAAGTACATTAAAATTACAAAGTCTGTTACATAAAATGGGATTGACATTGTTGAGGGTAATAGACAGAGGATTTAAGAACAGAAAATAATACAAAATAGAAGGGTCCTTTTCAGTTGGCAGACCAACAACAGTGGGCAGCTACAGGGATCAGCACTGAGCAGTCAGCTATTCACAATTTATATCAATGATTTAAATGCAAAGGCAGCATAAAATATCCATGTTGCTAGTGATAGGCAGTGTAAATTATCCATGTTGCTGGTGATACAGGTGCACCTCAAGCTGGATGCTTAGGCCCCTGCTCTACTCCCGATTCACACATTACTGTGTGGCTCTTGCTCAACATCACCAAAGCTAAAGAACAGACTGTTGACTTCAGGAAGGGAAAGGAGGGCGAACATGCACCAGTCTACATTGGAGAGGGTCAGAACCTTTAAATTCCTGGGCATTAAAATATCAGATGACCTGTCCTGGGCCCAGCACATAGATGCAAATCACAAAGAAGGCACATCAGCATCTTTAGTTTCTTAGAAGGTTAAGGAGGTTCAGCATGTCACCGTATACTACAAATTTCCACAGGTATACTGTTGAAAGCATCTTGTCTGGATGCATCATGGTCTGATACAGCAATTCGAATGCGCAAGAACATAAGAAACCGCCAAAACATCACTGGCACATCCCTCCCTGTCGTCGGTAGCATCTGTCTCAAGAACACGATATCTATCGAAGATCAATGCGCAAGAACATAAGAAACCGCCAAAACATCACTGGCACATCCCTCCCTGTCGTCGGTAGCATCTGTCTCAAGAACACGATATCTATCGAAGATCCCCACTATCCAGACCACACCACCTTCTCACAGCTACTATCGGGCAGGAGGTACAGAAGCCTGAGGTCCTTCACTATCAGATTCAAAAACAGCTACTTTCCTTCAACAAATCAGTTCTTGAACCATCCTGCACAACCCTAATCACTACCCCAGTATAGCGACATTATGACCACTTAGTACTACAATGAACTTTGTTTTTTTTTGTTCTAATTGTGTTCTTTCTTGTAAAAATTGTGTATGTTATGCTTATGCCTTTTTTGTGAATGTTGTGTATCTGACACTATGTTCGTGTGATGCCGCTGCAAGTAAGTTTTTCATTGCACTTGTGCATATGACAATAAGCTCTTCTTTGACTTTAGAAAGATGAGAGTGAGCTGTGAGGAGACAAATTAAGCAAGTGTGTAAGGAGGCAGCAGATGGTGCTTAATGTGAGAAAATGCAAAGCTGGCAGGAAAAGAAACAAAATATTTTTTAAAATGCAAACTACTACATGGTAGTGAACAGAAGAATCTTGATGTACTGTCTCATGAAATGCAATAGGTATAGAAAACAATTCAAGACAAACTGTAGGTTTCTGTTATTTATTCATAGGATGTGGACTTTCCTGGAAATTCCAGCATTCATTATCCACCCCTAATTACTTCTGAACCAAGGAGACAGAGTCAACCACATTGGTGGGTTTGGAGGCACGCATGGATTAGACTTGATAAAGATGGCAAATTTCCTTCCCTGAAGGACAGTTGTGAATCAGATGGGTTTTTGCGACAGTCCAATTGTTTCATGGTTCTCATTACTCAGACCAGTTATAATTCCAAGTTTATTTAATTATTTGAATTTAAGCTTCCTGGCTGCCATGCTACAATTCAAATACATGTCCCTGGATTAATAGTTTAGAGCTCTGGCTGCTGATCCAGAAATTCCCATGCTACCATGCCTGTTAATAGGCCTTTGCTGCAATGAGATGGAAGACAAAATAATCTTGTTGCAATTGTAGAGAAACAAAGGACTGCAGATGCTGGAATCTCAATGAAAAATACCATGATGCTGGAGGAACTCAGCAGGCTAGGCAGCATCCATGGAGTAAAGCAGGCAGTCAATGTTTCAGGTCAGGACCCTTCTTCAGGACTGAAGATAGGAAAAGGGGAAGCCTAATATACAGGAGGGAAAAGCAGAGCAGTGATAGTGGACAAAAGAGGGGAGGCAAGGTGGGCACAAGGTGGTGATACGTAGATGCAGGTAAGAAATAGCAGGGGAGGAGGGGAGAGCAGATCCACCAGGTGAATGGGTCAAAGGTAAGGAGAGAAAGAGGGAAAAAAAAGCTAGAAGAGAGATAGGCCAGGAGAGGAGAAGAAGGGAAGCATGGTGGGGTGGGGATTACTTAAAGTGGGAGAATTCAATGTTCATGCCATCAGGCTGCAAGGCTCCAAGACAGAAAAATAAGGTGCTGTTCGTCCAGTTTGTGCTTGTAATTCCCTTGGCAGTGATAGTGTGGGAGGGGGAGTTGAAGTGACTGGCAATGGGGAGATGCAGATCATGGCTACAGACAGAGCACAGATGTTCTGCGAAATGGTCACCTAGTCTGCGTGTGGTCTCACCAATGTAGAGCAGGCCACATTTAGAGCACCGAACGCAGTAGATGATATTAAGGGAGGTGCAGGTGAATCTCTGTCTTACCTGACAAGACTGTTTGGGTACCTGGATGGAGGTGATGTAGGGGCAGATGTTGCATCTAAGCAGGGGCAGTGGAAAGTTCCCAGGGTGGGAGCAGTGAACTAGGGAATCGGGGAGACAGCAGTCTCTGCAAAAGGCAGAAAGGGGAAGATATGGTTGGTGGTGGGGTCCTGTTGGAGACGGCAGAAGTAGCAGAGAATGATGTGTTGGATACAAAGGCTGGTGGGATGAAATGTGAGGACAAGGGGGACCCTATCCCTGTTGGATCTGGGAGGGGTGGGGGTGAGAGCAGAGGTGCAGGGAATGGCAGAGATATGGGTGCGAGCTCTCTTGACCACACTCGGGGGAAGTCCCGATTAAAAAAGTTGGACATCTCGGATGTCCTGGAGTGGAAAGCCTCATTATGGGAGCAGATACGGCAGAGGCAGATAAATTGAGAAAAAGGGATAGCATCCTTGCAAGAGACAGGGTGGGAGGAGCTGTAATTGAGGTAGCGGTGGGCATCAGTGGGTTTGTAGAAGATGTTGGTGGATAAGGAATCTCCTCAGATGGAGATGGAAAGATCAAGGTAGGAGAGAGAGGTGTCAGATAGTCCAAATAAATTGGAGAGCAGGGTGAAAGTTAGTGGCAAAATTTATGAAACTGTCAAGTTCCACACAGGTACAAGAGGTGGCACCAATGCAGTCGTAGACAGTGGAGAAAGTTGAAGATTGGAACTTGGAACAGAGACTGTTCAATGTAGCCAGCAAAAAGGCAGGCATAGCTGGGGCCCATGTGAGTGCCCATAGCTATATCCTTGGTCTGTAGAAAGTGAGAGGAATCTAAAGTGAAGTTGTTAAGGGCGAGGTCAAGTTCAGCCAGGAGGAGGAGAGCATTGGAGGAAGGGGACTGGTTCTGTCTCTGGTCAAGAAAGTGGAGAGCAGTGAGGCCATCATGATGGGGTATGGAAGTATATAGGGACTGGATGTCCATGGTGAAGATGAGATTGTGCATGCTGGAGAACTTAAAGCTACGGAAGGGTTGGAAAGCGTGTGATGCGTCACGGACATAGATGGGGAGTGGACTGGGAGGGAGGGTCAGGATAATGTCCAGGTACAAGGTTTTGGCAAGACCAACCAACAACTCAGTATGTAATTGCAGTCAAGAATACAACTTTCTTTGGAGGTGGTGCAGTGTAGATTCACAAGATTGATTTAATAAATGAGTAATTTTTCTTTGAGGACTGGCAACTCAGTATCCAGGGGTATAGAATTTTCAGGCAAGACAGAGGAACGTAAAAGAGGAGGTGGTGTTAATCAAAGAATGTATTATTTCAGTATAGAGGGATGATATCCTAGAAGGTTCCTCAAACTGGGTTATGTTGGTACAGATTAGGAACAAAAAGAATGTCATCACTTTGCTGGGGGTCTATTACAGATCTCTTAACAGTTAACCAACAGCCTGAAAACTATTACAAAGATATTATTGGGTATGGAGGAAGAGAATAGTGGAAATATTGACCATTAAGTATTATCCAGAAAAACAAAATAATGATACATAAAAGGCATGCGTCCCTAACTCGAGCTTAAAACCTCAAAGTCAAGGCACACTCTGATATAAAAACAGAAAATGCGGCAAATACTCAGCAGGTCAGGCTGCACCTGCAGGAAGTGAAATAGAGTTTGGTTAACTGAGTTCAGTTAAGATTACTAGAAAGAAGGTGGTAGGAAAGCTAAATGGACTAAAGACTGATAAGTCTCCCAGACTGGATGAGGTACATTCCTGAGTTCTGAAGGAGGTAGCTTTAGAGATAGCGGAGGCATTGGTGATAATTTTCCAGGAATCGATAGACTCCGGCGTGGTTCTGGAGGACTGGAAGGTCGCAAATGTAGTTCCGCTGTATAAGAAAGGTGGGAGGCAGCATAAAGGAAATTACAGACCTATTAGTCTGAGATCGGTGGTGGGAAAGTTATGAGCATCGATCCTCAAGGATGAGGTTATGGAATACCTAGAGGTGCAAGGCAAGATAGGTCCTAGCCAACATGGTTTTGTGAAGGGTAGATCCTGCCTGACCAACCTATTGGAGGTTTTTGAAGAAATCTCGGGTAGGGTGGATAAGGGAGAGGCGGTAGATGTTGTGTATTTAGACTTTCAAAAGGCCTTCGACAAGGTGCCACACAAGAGACTGATTAATAAGATGAGAAGTCATGGAATTACAGGTAGGATAACAGAATGGGTGGAGCATTGGCTAGTTGGCAGGAAGCAAAGGGTAGGAATTAAAGGATCCTGTTCTGGTTGGCTACTGGTTACTAGTGGTGTTCCGCAGGGGTCGGTGTTGGGGCCGCTTCTTTTTACCTTGTACATTAACGATTTGGATGATGGAGTAAATGGTTTTGTGCCTAAGTTTGCAGATGACACCAAGATAGGTGGAGGAGTAGAGAGTATTGAGGAGACAGAAAGGTTGCAGAGAGACCTAGATAGTTTAGGAGGATGGGCAAGGAAATGGCAGATGAAATTCAATGTTGAGAAATGTGCAGTTGTACACTTTGGAAACAGAAATAAACAGGCAGATTATTATCTAGAAGGGGAGAAAATTCAAAGTACAGAAGTACAAGGGACTTGGGGGTACTCATGCAGGATACCTTAAAGGTTAACCACCAAGTCGGATCGGTGGTAAGGAAAGCGAATGCTATGTTGGCATTCATTTTGAAAGGTATAGTGTATAAAAGTAAGGAAGTATTGATGAGGCTCTACGGGGCACTAGTGAGGCCTCATTTGGAATACTGTGTACAGTTTTGGGCCCCATATCTTAGGAAGGAAGTGCTGATGTTGGAGAAGGGTTCAGAGGAGATTTACGAGGATGATTCCCAGAATGAAAGGGCTTACATATGATGAGCGCTTGTCAGCTCTTGGACTGTACTCACTGGAGTACAGAAGAATGAGAGGGGACCTCAT
This sequence comes from Pristis pectinata, assembly GCF_009764475.1. NCBI lineage: Eukaryota > Metazoa > Chordata > Chondrichthyes > Rhinopristiformes > Pristidae > Pristis > Pristis pectinata. The sequence continues at coordinate 24,917,048 of NC_067406.1, forward strand.
ACAAACATTTAAAATGTTGAAAGGACTGGACAGAGTAGATGTGGCCAAGCTATTTCCCTTGGTGGGCGAGTCCAGGACCAGAGGGCACAATCTTAGAATTAGAGGGTACAGGTTTAAAACAGAGAGGAGAAATTTCTTTAGCCAGAGGGTAGTGAATTTATGGAATTCCTTGCCATGTACAGCAGTGGAGGCCAGATCATTGGAGGCGTTTGAGGAAATAGATACCTAATTAGTCAAGGTATCAAGGGATATAGAGATAAGGCCGGAAATTGGAGTTAGAATAGTTTTTTTTTGCTCATGGAGCAGACTCCCCCCCACCCCATTTCTTTTTCCCCTTTTCTTTGGAGCAGACTCGATGGGTCGAATGGCCTACTTCTGCTCCCTTGTCTTGTGATCTTGTGAGTTAACGTTTCAGCTTGAAAACCCTTCGTCAGAACTGGGGAGACTAAAGGAGCTTAAGTTGCAGTAAGAGTGGGAGGCGGATGTCTCTGATAGGATTAAAAAAATCAGGGTGTGGTGCTCAGAATTGGAGAAGAGATGGGTTACTGCCACACACAGTAGTTTGACACAATAAAATCTAGATTTATTTCTTAATGTGACATGATACAAGAGAAAAGGATCAAAAAGAAAAATAAATTTAAATGTTCAGAAGGCAAGAGATAATTTTCCTTCAGATACCCTTCCTGGGAAACAAGATCACTGGACACTGCCTGGAATGGATTAAACCCAACTTTTTTTTTCCAGCTCAAGAACCTTAAGTAGCCAACTACTGTTCAGTCTCCAGTTATCCACTTACCTGGAAAGTGTGAAAGTGTAAAGTTAGCATATGCAACAGGCCTAAGCCAAGAGCAATAGCTTCACATCTCGAGAGGGGTTTCATTCTGCTATCCAAAATAATACACCTAGTTTCTCCTTTCGATTGAAACAAATGAAGAAAGATAGTGTAAGGAAGGCCACCATCAACATTCAACCCTTTTCTCTGTGCATTAAAGAATAATTGGGTCTTGAACTAAGCAATGTTGAAAAGTGAGGAAAGGAGGGGGACGTCAATGTCAGTCCTAGTGCTTCTCGGTAAATTTTCACTTGCGTTTGACGTAGCAATCTACTTCTCTCCTTGTACTTCTAAAGCCATCTGTGAAGGAATGCTTTTTTTTAAAGTTTCAAGTGTGGGTGGTTAAATGCACTTTGGAAAAGGTTAATTTATAATGCAATCAAGCCAGTAGCATTTTATAGTTGCATAAGCTCATGACTCATATTGACTTTATGTTGTTTTATTGTTGAAACAGATTTAAAACACATCCTATAAATAGATGCACAAACTCCAAATTATTTTAATTTGTCATTTACCTTATTGAACACCAGTAGGTTTTAAAATAATGCAGCATAACTTGTTCAATCATGTGTACCACTTTTTCATCATCTCTTTCAGCTTGGGTGATAAAGAGCCAATGTTTTGCTGATAATTACTCTTGGTATAATGACCTTGGAGAATGTGGTTAGTATGTGGGAATTTAGCCTAGCTTTTGCTCTTGACACATCTAAATTATTTCACGGACCAGACATTGGCTTGAATGATCATTATCAGAACTTCAATTGCTAACAGTTGAAATAACTATGGGATCCAAATCTTAAACTACAGTTCACACAAAATGGTATGGTACTGGACATTGCATTTTGGATGGAAAATACGTTACCTTTTCCAAGGGAGAATAGCAGCTGCATCTTCAATCGGATCTGTTCTAAGGCCTCAAAGAGGAGGCTACCTCAGAGTTCAGCATTTGGTGACAACTATGTGATGGGATATACTGGGGTGTGGTTGGTATGGATAGTTTGTGCTTTGGTGGTAGGACAAGGATTAGACCAAAAAAAAGTCCTTGGTGTTTGGGAGGGATTGGGATCAATAGATGGGGCCAGGCTTGCAGAATAAATCACACAGCCTTCTCAACGGCTGGGGTAAATGGAAGAATTGTGGATTTGAAAGCAGGGGTTGCAATGGGCAGGCTGCCCACCCCAATTTTGAAGTAATTGATTTACTTACAGGCTGGTGCCATGTAAGAAAAGCTATGTTGTACCAGATATTCCAATGTTCAGCCCCTCTTTTCTATGCCTGCACTGCACAGTTGCTCGTTGCCTCATGCTCCCCGATACAGAAATCATATTAGGGGACTGATTCCAGGAAGGGTATGGGCAAAATACCAGACTGAAGCAAAATGACCTAAAATTGATTGTTATGTTTTTCTCTCCAGAGGAAGAAAATTTTTCAATTGACTAACACAGAACAAAATAATGTTCCAGTGATTTATCACAACTCCAAGTAGTTAGGGGAGTGGAACAGGAAATGTGAAAATACCAACTTTGTTCCCTTTAGTTATGTGTACTCTGTCACCTTGTCCACAACTACTGCACAAGTCTTCTCCAATCAGTCACTATTTCAAAAGGTCTTCCTGCACTAATTTCTTGAATCTGGGAGAAAGGGAGGTTAGAACATTGAACAGTACAGCACAAGAACACACCCTCCAGCTTTCAATGTCTGTGCTGACATGCCATTCCAGCTAATCCCATCTGCATACACAAGGTACATATCACTCAATTCCCTGCCTTTTCATCTGTCTGTCTAAATGCCATTTAAGTGTTATTATCATAGATGCTTCCACCACCTTCCCCTGGCAGCACCTTCCACTTTCTGTATTAAAAGCTTTCCTCATAAATCTCCTCTAATCTTTCTCCCTCTCTCCTTAAAGCTATGCCCTCTAGTTTTTGACATTTCTGCCCTGGGAAAAAGACCATCTACCCTATCAATGCTTCTCATAATTTTTATATACTTCTATCAAATTGCCCCTTAGGCTCTAACACTCCAGAGAAAATGATCCAAGTTTGTCTCTCTTGACCTCACAATCTACCTCATTATGGCTTTGCACCTTATTGTCTGCCTGTACTGAACTTTCTGTAACTGTAACACTTTATTCTGCATTCTGTTGTTGCTTTTCCCTTGTAACACCTCAATGTACTAATGTAATGAAATGATTTGCATTGATGGCATGCAAAACAAAGTTTTCCCACTGTACCTTGGTACATATAATAATAAACCAATTTAATCCAGGCAACATCCTGGCAAACCTCTTCTGCACCCTAATGCCTCCACATCCTTCCTATAATGCAGTGACCAGAACTGCACGCAATACTCCAAATATGGCCTAACCAAAGTTATATACAGCAGCGACATGACTTTCCTACTTTTATACTTAACACCCCAAATGATGAAGGCAAGTATGCCATCTGCCTTCTTTACCACCCTTTCTACTTGTGTTGCCACTTTCAGGAAGCTATGGACTTGCACCCCAAGATCACTCTGTACTCCATTGCTCTTCAGAGCCCCATCACTTACTGTACACTTTCCTCCTACATTTGACCTCCCAAACTGCAAGACCTCACACTTGTCTGGATTAAACTCCATTTGCCATTTCTCTGCCCACACTTCCATCTGATCTATAGCCTGCTGAATCATTTGACAACCTTCCTCACTATCCACAACTCTGCCAATTTTTGTGTCATCTGCAAACTTACTAATCAGCCCATTTACATTTTTGCCCAAAATCACAGAGGTCCCAGCATTGATCCTTGCAGAATATCACTGGTCAGACCTCCAGTCAGAATAACATATTCATCTTGGGAAACTGGAATCAAATTAATGCAGTAAGTCATCTTGGAAAAAAAATGTTGGGATGTAGAAATTTTTAGCTGGGCAGCATTTATTGGACAAATCTAATTGCCCTTAAAGTGGTGATATGCCACTTTCTCAAACCTCTCAGTAGTTCCCTACCACTGTTGAGCAGGGAATTCCAGGATTTGGACTTAAAGGAACAGCAATAGATTCAGAATCATGTTTGGGGGTGGGGGGGGGAGCGTAAATGGGGACAGAGGGACCAGCAGGTGATCACATTCCTGTAATACTGTCATTACCCTGCACAATAGTAGTGTTTATTGGTTTGGGAGGTGCTGTTGTAGTATCATTGACAAGGAAGTGAAGTGCATTTTGTAGAGTAAATGTTTATGCAGTAGAATGGGATGCCCATAAAATCAAGTGTTGTTGCATGGGTATGTGCAGCATTTTCCATCACACGATACTTGGAAGATGGATTGGTATTCAGTCCAGGATACTGTCTCTGAGCTTCTCTTGCAGCCTCAGTAATAGATGGATGGTTCAGTTACGTTTCTGATCTGTAATAACCCACCCAGGATGGTGATGGTGCAGAACACAAGCGATCAGACTTTCTCTTGTTAGAGTCATGGCTAGTACTTGCATGTTATGAATGTTATTTGCCCCTTATCAGCCCACCTTGGCTAGGTCTTGCTGCAACTCCTCTAGTTACTAATGAATGAGGAATGGAATTGAACAGTGTGCAATCAACAAGCATCCCACACACCTTCTTATGAAGGAAAGCATGCAATTTAAGACATTTAAGCCAAGGATACTGCTAAAAAACTTCAGGCAAGATTGATATTCATGTAGGAACATAGAAAGTATATCTGCAACAGCTCAGTCAGTAACAGAACACTTCTGCCAAGTTTGAAGTGGATTTATTTTCAATATGCCCACCACAATTTTCTTCTTTTTAAATCAGGCTGCCTCTGGATTTGTCCTGCTTTTTATGAATGGTTTGTGTCTGTACTAGTTCCAACATTGTCTAGTAAATAGCACAAGGAAAGCTCATTATACACATGGCTGATTTTGTAGCACAAATCTTCAGTACTAGAGTTGGGCTATTGTCTAGACATTGCATTCAGTGCTCAATGTCTTGAGATCACAGGGAGTGAATCAAATTGACTCCAGACTAGCTTCTATAATGATAGTGATCTCATGAGAAAGTCAAGGTGGACCATCTATCTGGCCTTTAAGATTCAAGTACATGCAGTCATCTTCAGCAGTCAAACTGGGTTCTACTATCACTGAAATTAGGGAATCTCCTCTTTCCATTCGCTGTTTAATTACCATTGATGAATAGATGTGGCAAGACTGTAGCATTTCAATTTGATCCATTGGCTGCAGAATCACTTAGCTTTGGCTTCACTTTCAAGTATGCCATCTGCTGTTCTATGCATGCCTTTCCACACATCTCATGGACCAGGGTTGGTTCCCTCGATTAATTCTAACAATAGAACAAGAATATGCTAGCCAGCATACAAATGCATTCTGAATCTATCCTGTTTAGCACAAGGGCAGGGTCACACAATACAATGGAAGGAGTCCTCCATGTGAATACAGGACTTTGAATTTATGAAAGTAGTGCAATAGTCACTCCCATTATGGTTTTGTGGACAGATAGGTTTGCAAATGCTAGACTGACAAGTTCAACATCAAGCAGATTTACTCACCACTTGCCACAACTAGTTTGACATCCATGTCCTTCAAGTGTCAACCAGCAAGCCAGTGGACATGCTACCAAGCCACTACTGATGATAGACATCAATTCATCATGCAGAGTTCATTTTGGTTCTCATGACTAAGTCCTTCTTAGAATGGGCAGGTACGGTAGCGTAGCAGTTAGCGTAACGCTATTACAGCACCAGCGACCTGGGTTCAATTCCCGCCGCTGTAAGGAGTTTGTACGTTCTCCCCATGTCTGTGTGGGTTTCCTCCGGGTGCTCTGGTTTCCTCCCACATTCCAAAGATGTATGGGTTAAGAAGTTGTGGGTATGCTATGTTGGCTTCGGAAGCGTGGTGACACTTGCCAGTTGCCCCCAGAACACTCTACGCAGAGATGTATTTCACTGTGTATTTCGATGTACATGTGACTAATAAAGATATCATCATCTTCTTTTTTACTGGTATTCCAACATGGAGAGGTATGAGATTGAACAACCTTTCTTCAGCTATCATTGAAGTAATTCACTACACTCAACATAAGAAAAAAATATTAAGAGCATCAGAATTAAATGTTTATTAGTGTATTCACTTAGTCCGCATATGCAACAAGCTGGAAGCTCCTTTTCCTTTCAAATTCACAAGTTCTACCAATACAGAATTCTACTGGTAAAACAAGCTCACAAATAGAATGGTAAATACTCTAATTTTTCTTTAGAAAGTTGGCCCAATTTCTATTTGCTGCTTCCTTCCATTTCCAATTCTCTGTGGCAAACGTAACCTTTTTCAATGCCCTGCAGGCAGCCACAGCCTCCACCGATTTGAAGCATTAACACTGGCCATCTTTGTTCTCAAAAAAGCTATCACTAGCTGCACTTACAAAGTACAGCACTAGTGTAATATAGAGGAAATAAAAATGTAAAATAAATTTAAAATCTGCTACTGCCACAGAAAAAAGGAAATTATGACAGAGTTGGATCACAGAATCATTAGTAAGTTGTACATTTGGTGTCTATATTACAAGTTACACTGCCCCTCAAAAAAAACCCTCCAATTAGAACACATTAAAATGTGTATTCTCTAACCATTCTGGGGTACACAAGTTTGTAGTGTTTGAGGAACATGAACAACATGTACAGTAATTATCCTGATATTGTTCTGAAGCTACAAGGCTGATTTTGAAGCAGCAAATGCAAGATGTGCCATTTTGTGGATTAATCTCAAATGCAAATCAAAACTCAACTTAAAACACTGCTTCAAAGTCATTTTTGCATATAGAGCTTTTTTAAAAAAAAATAATTAAGACACTTGATTCATATGCAAGATTACCTTAAATTCAGAATATTTAACTGTTGTGAAGAAGAAATTCAATGCTTTTTTGGACTTTTTTTTGTTTAGCTTTCATTGGACCAAATAAAGTAATATCTTACTTGATCCAATGTTCTGGAAGTACTAAAAATTCATCCTAATATTTAGAGTAATGAAGGGCACTGTGCATTTCACAGCTAACACTCATTACCTTTAACAGCTTACCCCGATGACAAAATAGCTAAAGACAGTTTTACCCTTGCAGCTTAATACTCAATTAAAATTGGTTTTAAAAACATTATGTATAGGCTTGTCCTCCCTTATCATTATGTCACTAAATTAAACTTTAACTGAAGTGGCAAAGCCTTCTTGTATGTACTGATTATCTGAACTAGAGATGACATTCAAAAGAGAAGAGCAGTGATTGACATAATCCATGAATACGAAAAACCTTCAGATTACCAAATCTATATTGTGAGCAATATACATAGCTGATAGAAATTTTATAAGTATTCACAACACCCGAGGCACTGCTATTTTCAGAAACAAGCCCTATACATCAATCCTGGTAACTCCAGAAACAAACTGCTCTGTTAAAATTCTGTTGCTGGATCAGTAACTATCCAGTTTCACAAATTTTCAGTCCTGGAAAATGAACATAGCTGCAGGACAACATCAAATTTCACAATTAGCAGCCACAGGCAACAGTGATGGAAAGAATCTCAGTTACATACAAGAGGTTCACCAATTAAAGCATTATAACAGCTGTCTATTTAAATATTGTAAACCTTACCAAATACAGATCCTCCCTTTGTTCTAAGAATTACAGTTTGCCTAAAGTGACACAGCCGCACAAAAAAAATTCACAAGCTGTGGTTCAGTGAGTTTCTCAATTACAGTAAAAAAGTGTCAAAATACTATAACAGACAACATGCACAAGAACAGCTACAATCTTTGCTCTGTACTGGAAATATTCTGAACAGTATCATCAATATTGCTGTTGGTTAAGAGAGGAACAAGAAAATCTATCCCTGAAAATGTTGTTATCAATGAACACAAAAAGTCAAAAACAATGGCACTTGATCTCATCAACTAAGAACCTAGTTAAGTTTTATTATCCCTCACCCAAATTATGATATAAATGTATTAGTGTATTAAACACCTGAATATAGCCTATGACTGAGGGTGGAAGGGAATGTTGTGTATAAAGACATTGTATTATATAGAATACACATCAGGTATCAAGAGTGCCTGAGGTTCATTAATAACACGTATAGTAGTTCAGCTACATTGATCCACACCCCCTTGCTATATATTTTAGAATAACATTTAATCATTGTCAAATTAATTTGTTCTTGCCTCTCCTTACATTTATGCAAAGGATTAAAATATATCAGATAATTTAGTTAGCACAAATTGCAAAAAGCAAGTCATAATCATTTGGATAATGATGAATTTCAAAAGAGCAGCTGAACAGAAGTTGCAAATAGGAAGCATGAATTTAGTTTTCATCATGGTATTGGATTTTATTTTAATTTTGGGAGAAATATCATTGGCAATTTGTGTTTTTTGCTCCTGGAAAACCTGGGTATGACAATGCAACTTAGAATTAATTTGAACTCGTGACTGAAAGTACTGTAAGTAAAATTGGCATTTTCAGGGATAGATTTTCAAAGAGAAATGAGTAGGGATCTTTATCTTTCAACTGACGGTGCAGAGTTGGTGCAAGTTGCTCCTTCATGTTGCTCAATTAAAACTGGAAAACTGAACTTTGCTGGATTGAAAATTTGGATATCTTTTAGTATATTATCAAATAGTTGGAGAATTGGATTTTAGATTGAACAACTTGGTGCAGTTTTATTTAATCTTTGCTGGTTAGAGTTAGTATGCAGTGAAATGTTTGTTCAAAATAATGTATAAACAAGAATCTTGATCTATTTTAGCTGCTTATTATTACATTTAGTTTGCCTCAGAATACATGTAGAGCCATTGTAGTATTGATGATACTGTTCAGAATATTTCCAGTACAGAGCAAAGATTGTAGCTGTTCTTGTGCATGTTGTCTGTTATAGTATTTTGACACTTTTTACTGTCATTGACAAACTCACTGAACCACAGCTGGGATAACACACAAGTACTGCAACAGAAAAGCTGTTCAAGTCTGTTGACTGGACTTGTATTTTAAGTCCAGTTTTGATACTGAAATAGGTGTGTGGACATTTAGGACATGCTTGAGCAACGGACAGAGGGAGATCCCATCTGGGTCAAAACTTTGTCAAGCCACTGCAAGGGACCATTCAGGTGGAGTTCAATCCAACAAGGAGTGCTCGTCACAGTCTGCCGCCTAGAATGACAAAAGGAATTAACACTATAGAAAATTTGACTGAAATGCAATGATTTAAAAACTGTGGCCAATGTTCCTCCCTTAACCAACAGCAATATTTTCATTTTCTTGATACTTTGATGGTTACAAAATTGGTAGCATAATTACTCAAGCAGTCTGCATTACAGTACATCAAAAGAAATCCACTGGATGTAAACTTATGATGTGAAGTTTCATCATAAATGTATGTTCTTCCTTGTTTGAAAACTGCTGAGACTGTGCCTTGCAATTTTCATATGCATGGCACTCACAGCAAATATACATTACAGGTTGAGAACTAGAATTTCTCTCATTAGAGGCACTCAACTACCTGTCAGCTTATTTGTATGACAAGTCATGGATTGAAACATAGATCAAGAAAAATGAAATTAGTACATCAACAATGGAAAAGGAAAATTGTGTTTACATGAATTACAAATATATTGGGTAACTTAAGAGTGATGGATCAGTGGGCAAAACCTCATGCAGGGAGACAAAACTTCTGAAAATTTTGGAACCATTAACAATCATTACCAATGCTTAAAGAACAGAGAAAACAGTGGAAAAAGAAATGACAAGGAACAAAGGGGAACTGTAAAGCCACATCTGTCTTTCATCAGCTGTGAAAGTTCGACAGTACACATTAATGTAGTACTAACAGAACCAACAAGTCCAAATTGTTAATACTCCATACGAGACTCCTTCCAACCTTATTTTGTCTAACCCTATTTGCATGTCCTTCTAATCATTTTCTGTTTATGCCCTTCACTAGCTTCTCTTTAAAGGGAAGACAGAAATTTACAAAATTACCATTATATTTCTTACCTATATTCAGCACCCCAGCCTTTCACAAAACTCATCCTAATTGTGCACATTCTGGTTAACTGGTAAACTGCTTCAAAGCCTTGGTTTACAGACTGAGCCAGAAGTGCTGCAAATTCCTGGTTATTGAATATTTTCAGGTTACACCCTATGAAACAAAATTAGAAAATAGCAAATTAGATTTTACATTGGTAGGCAGAGTAAATGGAGAAATAATTTGTACAAGTATATTTTCAAAATTTCTAAATACTCTCCAGTATTCATCTTCATGTATAATCAGACAAAATTAGTATGCTACTCAAATCATTTTGCCAAATAGCCAAAAGTACCTGTGTGGCTGCTCAGTTGTGTCCTCTCTCTGTCTATTCCTGTATTGTCACTTGTATGAAAACTAGTTACCAATTCAATTTTGAGCAAAAATTTACTTTGAATTACAATAGGGCTAATTTTAGCAACTTCTCATCCCCAAAATAACATAGGCAGAAGCATAAAGATTAACCAGTTGATGTTTAAACTTTTATCACAAGCGCATAGAAGACGCCCACAGAAGACAGAGGGTGGTGGTAGATGGAACATATTCTGCCGGGAGGTCAGTGACCAGTGGTGTTCAGCAGGGATCTGTTCTGGGACCCCTGCTGCTCTGTGACTTCTATAAATGACTTGGATAAGGAAGTGGAATGGGAGGGTTAGTAAGTTTGTAGATGACACAAAGGTTGGAGGTAGAGTGGATAAATGTAGAAGGTTGTCATAGATTACAACAGGATATAGATAGGATGCAGAGCTGGGCGGAGAAGTGGCAGATAGAGTTCAATCCTGAGAAGTGTGAAGTGATACACTTTTGAAGAACGAACTTGAAGGTAGAGTACAAGGTTAATGGCAGGATGCTGAGCAGTGTGGAGGAACAGAGGGATCTTGGGGTCCAAATCTATAGATCCCTTAATGTTACCACGCAGGGTGGTTAAGGTGGTGTATGGTGTGCTGGCCTTCATTAGTTGGTGGATTGAGTTCAAGAGTCGCGAGGTAATGTTGCAGCTCTATAGAACTCTGGTTAGACCACACTTGGAGTATTGTGTCATCATAGGAAGGATATGGAAGCTTTAGAGAGGGTGCAGAGGAGATTTACCAGGATGCTACCTGGATTAGAGAGCATGTCTTATGAGGATAGGTTGAGTGAGCTAGGGTTTTTCTCTTCGGAGAGGAGAATGAGAGGTGACGATAGAGGTGTACAAGATGATAAGGGGATTAGATCGAGTGGACAGTCAGACTTTTTCTCAGGATGAAAATGGCTAACACAAAGGGGCATAAATCATACACATACACAGCCCGAGTGGTGGGTGTGTGGAACACACTGCCGGCAGAGTTTGTAGAGGCAGATACATTAGAGACATTTAAGAGACTCTTTGATAGCCACATGGATGATAGAAAAATGGAGGGCTATGTGGGAGGGGGAGATAAGGGTTAGATAGATAGATCTTGGAGCAGGATAAACTGTTGGCACAACATCGTGGGCCGAAGGGCCTGTACTGTGCTGTAATGTTCTATATTAGCCCTCCCCACATAACTGGGGTGCACATGATTGAGATCTTCAAAATTGTAAGGGGCATAAATAAATAGATAGGGTAACATTTTCCCTTTACACAGGTGGCTATAATTAGAAGGCATCCATTTCAGAGAAGGAGATTTATAGTGGATGAAAGGAGGAATTCTGCTCCCACACTGCCGCGCCCCCCCCCCCCCCCCACACACACACACTCAGGAAGGTGAATGAAATCTGGAACACATTGTGTGAAGAGGTGGAAGAGGCAGGTAGTTTTCAATTTATATTTAGGTGAAGACTTGAATCACCATAGAATAGAAAGCGATGGGTCCATTGCTAGAAAGTGGGATTAATATACTGGATGTCCAGAATGAACATGGCGGGCCAAATTACTTGCTTCATGCTGTATGACCATATCCTTTCCTCCAACAACATCGTTCTTCTTTCCTTCTCATTCCAGCACTTCCTGCACCTGAATTTAGCACTCATTAAAAAATGTAGAACAGTACAGCAGAGGAACAGGCCCTTCTGCCCATGACGTCTGTGTCGACCAGACCAACCGAACTAATCGAATCTGCCTGCACAAAGTCCACATCCCACTATTCCCTGCCTGTTCACATGCCTGTCCAAATGACACTTAAATATTACTATCGTATCTTCTTTCACCATTTCCTCTGGTAGCTCGTTTCAGGCACCTACCATGCTCTATGCAAAAAAAAACTTGCCTTGCAACTGCCCCACGCCCCCCCCCCCCCCCTTCATCTTAAAGCTATATTGTCCAGTATTTGACATTTTCATCCTGGGAAAAAGACCATCTACCCTATCTATACATCTTACAATTTGATACGCTTCCATCAGGTTGCCCCTCAGCCTTTGATGCTCCAAAGAAAACAATCCATTTGTCCAATCTCTCCCTATAGCTCATACCCTCCTATTCAGGCAACATCCTGGTGAACCTTTTCTGCACTCTCTCCAATGTCTCCACATCCTTACAGCCGCAGCATGACTTCCCTACTTTTATATTCAACACCCCAATCAACAAAAGCAAGTATGCCACGTGCATTCTTTACCAGCCTATCTACTTGTGTTGCCACCTTCATGGAGCTATGGACTTGCACTCCAAGATCCTTCTGTGCATCAATGCTCTTTAGGGTCCTGCCATTTACTGTATTCTTTCCTCTTATATTTGACCTCCCAAAGTGCAACAAGTCACATTTGTCTGGATTAAATTCCATCTGTCATTTCTCTGCCCACATTTCTAACTGGTCTACATCCCACTGAATCCTTTGACAATCTTCCTCACCATCCACAATTCTATCAATTTTTGAGTTGACTGCAAACTTACTAATCAGCACACTCACAAACTGCAGAGATCCAACATTGATCCCTGCAGAACACCACTAATCACAGACCTCCAGTCAGAATATCACCCCTCTACCACTACATCCTGTCTACTACAGCCAAGCTAATTTTGAATCCAATCTACCATGTCTCCATGGATCTCATGTACCGTCATCTTCTGGATTAGCCTATCATGAGGGACCTTGTCAAAAGCTTTACTAAAGTCCATGTATACAACATTCACTGCCCTACCCTCAATCATTTTCATCACCACAAAAAAAACTTAATCATTTGTAAGAGATGACCTCTCCCACACAAAGCCATGCTGACTATCCCTAATAAGTCCATGCTTTTCCTGATGGTGATGAGTCCATTTCTCAGAATCATTGCTGTTTATCAACAGCAACTTCATTTCAAACACTTCACAGTCAACGACTATTCTTTTAAGATTCCAAAGTTCCCCAAAAAAATCAGGTAGTCCTGTTCATCTGAATTCTTCTTAGTTCTGCCACAAATTCCACAATCCTTTTAAGATACAACCTACATACAGACATCACATCAGAGCCCCTGAATGCACTGTTTCCACTCACCTTTTATTTGGGTTATTTCAATTTCTGACCAACTGCACTGGAACTCCCCTGCTCAAAATGCTCAGCTTGCAGTCCATCCTGGACCTCTTATGTTCTATAGGATAGCATACTACATACTAACTGTTCTCTGATACCATGCGGTGGAGCAATCATCTCCAAGCTGCTCTGCATTGCCATCCTGGCACCTGTCCCTCCCTCAAAAGCTCAATTTCATCCTTGAGGACATCTTTCCGATGTCTTACAGAAAGCAAACTACAGATACAAATTGTTAATCAGGCCCAATAAGCAAAGAACAGAGCTGGATTAATTTTGTCACCACTACAAAATTTCAACTGCTTATCTATATTTCGGCTACCCGCAGACTTTAAATGCTCTCTCAGCATTGTTCCTCTATGAGGAGATTTAAGACCTGGATGCTAGGAACAATTGGCTTCCTTCCCAATACACATTTTGAAACAGAAATTTAAAATTAGTAGAGCAATTAGCTTCCTTTAACTAGAAACAAAACTTAATCTCATCCAAGCATCTTTCTTACCTGGTGGAATCTTACACACTGTTGCAGGATGCCAGCCATATCTTTGATTACAATTGGGACTTTGAACGAAGATGGCACTATCACTCAGGCACTCAGCAAAAACCTCCCCACCAATGTAATACAACCTCACTCCTCTTCCTAAAAGAAAAATAAGTTATATTTGGAATACATATGCATTACCAAAGTCACATTAGGAATGCATCTCCATTGCCAAATTAATATGTTAAAAGAGTAAAAGCCAACAGACAGCTGTTTTTATTGGGAAAAAATGCAAACTGTAGAATATTTAGATAAATTAAAGAAAAACTAGAAATCTCAGACAAGTAATGGCAAAGCACAATGTAACAAAATAACTAAAATACTGGGTTAATGATAGCAAGTTTTTTCTCTCTCCATAGATATTACCTGATCTGAGTATTTCCAGCAGTCTCTTATTTCAGGTTTCCAGTAATTGTGTTCTGCATCTCACCCCGCTCTATCTACCCTTATTCATCTCCCTTAATTTATGCTCTCCAGACTGAACCACCATAATTAGATGGCACCAAAAATAACTGTCGCCTGGATGACCTTATCTCCACTCTGCTACAAACATTCCTGTTGTTCTCTCCATTCCCCTTTCTCTCTACAACTTTAATAACCTGGCTTTCTCACTTTTCTAGTTCTGATGAAAGGTAATTGAGCTGAATGGTTAACCCACTTTCTCTTTGCCTGCTGAGCATCTTCAGCATTTTCTACTTTTATTTCTATTTTGTAACATTTTGCTCCAAAGAAACAACGGCAAAGAACTTGGAACCATCTCTGGAACAGGTTTCAAATTTGTACATAAGTGAACCATCTTTAATTACATACCAAGATGCATCACACAAACTCAATTATTCCAGTCCAAGTTTTTAAACTATGGTTCAGTGGTAGCACACAGGGTCAGAAGCAATAGATTCCAATCCCAATACAGGGGCAAGTACAAAAGCCAAGTGACGCTCCCTTACAGTGCTGAGGGAGCTTTGCACTATTACAGGGTCCTTCTGAGGAGAGACAGATAGCATCACCCATCTCAAACCACACTTCTCAATACAAAAAGGGCAATTCTTCTCAGTGACAGTATCAAACTAGCTTTAAAAAAAATCTTGCAATATGAAAATTATCTGGGTTATCAATTCTTTAGAGGATTGTTTTGGGGGCACTCAAGAGAATGTAAAACAACTGTTTCTTCCTTTCAGAGTATTGTCCAAAAGTGCAATATTTTGTGGCACGAGTTAACAGTACAAACTGGATATACATGCCTTGACATTCACACAAAAAAAAAGAGCAGCAGCAGGCAGCCACCCAACCCCTCAAGCTTGTCCATCATTCAACATGATTACAGCTGATATTCCCCAGGCCTCAACACGTGCCAGTTCCACGTAGACCTCAATTCTGCAATCTTTCAAAAAATTATTCACTTCTTTAAATATCTCATGATCCAGCCTCCACAACCCTCTAAAGGTACAGAATTCCTGAACTTCACCAACCTCCGCAAGAAGAAATTCCCAGGTTTAAAAGACTGTCCCCTCATCTTGCAACTACGCCCCCTTATTAGACACTGTCCCACCTTTTGTCATGCCCCCTTAGAATCCTACAAGCTTCAGCAAGATCACCACCTATCTACTAACCTTAAAGAATACAGGTCTAACAATTTTAGCTGTTTGTGATAGGACAAGTCTCTCGTGCCAGGATTAGTTGAGTGAATCGCTTCTGGACTTCCTTCAATGGTGACATCCTGGTTTAAGGTATCTGTAATCTCCTTGCTACTGTTTAATGATTCTCCAGTCTCACTCACCAGAGGTCCCTCACTTAGCTGCCTTTTCCTTTGTATATATCCAATGAAACTCCTGCTGTACGCTTTAATATTCCTCACCAGTTAATTCTCAAAAATCAATTTTCTCTCTCATTAGCTTTTTAGTCCTCTGCTGCTAGTTCCAGAATAATTCTCAGTCTAGATTTTGATTTAATGCTTTGCTTGTCCTTTGTTAACCATGGATGGCACATCTTTCTCATAGAGTTCCTCTTTTTGACTGGAATAAATTTCTGTTAAGCATTATAAAATAGCTGCCACTCATCTGCTGATCTATGTTTGGGCCTATTTTCTCACTCCATATCTCTTCCTTCACATCCCTTATTTAAGGATATTGATTTTAGACCCAAAGTGTTCACCTTCAAATTGCATCTGAAATTCTATCATGTTGTGATCACTGCTCCTAAGGGATCTTTTAACTACAGAGTCTCTTATTAACACATTACACATGACCAACTCTAAAATAACCTATTCCCAGGTAGGTTCCATAACATTGCTCCAAGAAGCAATCCCCGAATTCACAAAATTTCTCTTCCATGCTATCCTTGACAGTTTTAGTCCAATCAATGTGCAGATTAAAAAAAAATTCATGATAATTGCAATTCCCTACTTAACACTTTCCATATTTCACCACACGTGCTTCGTCTTAGAATCATACCACACAGAAATGGGCTTTTTCAGCCCACCTTGTCCATGCCAACCACGATGCCTATCTATGCCAATCCCATTTGCCTACATTAGACCCCATAACCTTCTAAGCCTTTCCTATCCGAGTACCTGTCCGAATGCATTTCAAACATTGTAAATATATCTTCCTCTACCACCTCAGCTAGCAGCTCGTTCCACTGTTTCTCTGGAACGAATTGCTAGCTGAGAACGAGCTGGAACATACTGCGGAGATCTCCTTTAAATTTCTCTCCTCTCATTATAGACTCCCATGCCCTTGGGGAAAAAGACTGCGACTATTTACCCATCTGTGCCCCTCATAACTTATAAACCTCTAAAAGGTCACTCCTGAGCCTCCTATGTTCCAGTGAAAATAACTCAGCCTATCTAATCTCTCCTTATGACTACAGTCCTCTATTACAGGCAATATCCAGGTGAATCTCTTCTGCAGTCTCTCTGTTGCTACCATATCCTTCCAGTAGTGTGGCAACCAGAACTGTACACAATATTCCAAATGTGGTCTATCCAATTTTTTTTTTAAATATAGCAGCAAGATGACACCCCAACTCTTGAACTCAATGCCTCAGCCTATGAAGACAAGCATACCAAATGCTTTCCTCACTACCCTATCTACATTTCTCCATTGTCAGGCAGATATGGACTTGTACCTAGAAGTCTATTTGTACATCAATGGTCCCAAGGTGCCTGCCATTTAATCTATATATCCTACCAGAATGTGACCTCCCAAAGTACATTACCTCACACAGATTAAATTCCATTTGCCCAACTTTCAAGTGATCTATGACCCTTGGAAAACCACCTTCTCCATCTACAACTCCAATCCATTTTTGTGTTGTCTGTAAACTTAATCAGACTACTTACATTCTCATACATTTACATATTACAAAGGTCCCAGAACCAATCCCTGTGTACACCACTTGTTACAGACTTCCAGTCAGAAAAACACCCATCGACCACTATCCTCTGCCTCCTGTCACCAAGCCGATTCGGGATTCACTCTGCCAACACACCTTAGATCCCTTGTGCCTTCACCTTCCGGATCATGCAGGACCTTTTCAAAAGCCTTAAAATCCATGTAAATTATGTCCACTGCTGTACCTTCATCAATTTTCTTAGTTACCTACTGTTCCTACTGTGAGACAACAATGTGGGGGCCTATAGATCACTTTCACTTGCATCTTTTCCTTGCTGTTCTTTATTTCCACCCACACCGATTCCACATAATAATCCACTGAATGTATATCACTACACACCAGCACACAGATAACCTCTTGATTAACAAGACCACCTGACCTCCTTTTCCTTTGGAACCTGGAATATTCTGGAATACTAGTTCAGTCCAGTAACCACTTCAGTTTAATATCTATTAGATCAAAGGCTTTATGCCTTCAACTCATCCACCTTGTTAGAAATACTCCGTGCATTCAGACAAGCCTTAGACCAATCATTCCAACTTCTGATACAGACATGCTTATATTTTCTGCCACTTCCTTTCACACTTTGATTTTCATTCACTCCTTAAAGTATCTTGTGCCACTGGTACACCAATCTTTGAGCATTGGTTTTACTTTGACTCTTATTTACCCTCTGCCAATTTGCACATGCCATAGATTGCTTAATGCTGATCTTTCTCCCCTGTGCTATGCAACTGAAAATCTTTTTTTTTTGCCTGCCAGTGTGTAAAAAAACAATTTCAGAATTGTTTTGCTTCACACATTATCTGACCAAGTATTTACTGATGAGTCATCTTGCACTAATGATGTAATTTCTGCATTAGGAGTGTATGCGATGAAATAATTCTCAGTGTAGTGATCCTTCTAGATGACAGCTTGAATCACAATGAACTGGGGTTTGCTGGTCATTGAGCACTGCCAGGACAACATGGCTTTTCTTGCACAGCGCCACAATGGGAAGGCTACTTGATAAATAAAAAATTGTGTAGCTATATTCTTGCTCTTCCCTTTGAATTAAACTGACATCTCCAGCCTCCATAATAAAAATACCAACCTTCCCTGATCCTCTCCCAAACTCAAGTACTCATCTTCTACTTCTACAATTGCCACAACACATGTGAATATGATTGGGGAGGATATTAACAAGTCCCATTCTCACAATTTTCCCAACACCTGCCCACAAAATGATTGTCTCTGATGCCCTCCAATTCAGACTCTGAAAATGTAAATTATTTTACACCCATGGCCTCAGGCACAACTCAGGCTTTAAGTGGATGGCTAATAACAGAAATGGTCATTACAGGGGATGGGGAGGTCCATTTAGTTTGGTGTGGGGAGGTGGGGGAAGAAAAAATGATGCAAATAACTTTCATACTTTGCTAATGGCTTACTAAAGTATGTTGCTGTATATCAAAGACCATGCATCCTCAACAGTGCTCAATGGCAAGTACTCAGTTCAACATAGTCCAATTCCCATACAATGATCCAAATTTGCATGCATCAGCATAATGCTACTCCCTATCCTCCGAATATGGTAAGTGTCTTTGCTGTAGTGGTGACTCATGGCTGGTCAAATTACCAGAATGAAGCAAGACAGTCCTAAAATGATGCTGTATTTCACACACACACGGGGGGGGGGGGGGGGGGGAGGGCGGGGGGCGCGGCGGTGTGGAGAAGAAAGGTGGTGGAAATTGATTTTCAAATTGCATGACACTAGATTTAAAAATAACACAAACAGCCAGCATTAGAATACCTGCATTTTTAGGCATGGATTAATTCATATTGTTATCTAATGCAGAAAAAGGTCATTAATACACTTGTTTTGAGAAAGGCTAGGGAAAAGAGAGACCTTGGGAAGTGAGTTTTTCCTTTTACTTCTGGAACATGAGTGTCAGCATTTACTGCCCATACTGAATTAAGAATCTTGCTGGGCCACTTTGGAGGTTTATTTCAGAATCAACCACTGCTGGGTTTGGAAACACTCAAAGGCTAGACTGGATAAGGATGGCAAATGTGAATTGGATGGATTTTTAAATAACAACGGTTGTTATTGATATTGGGCTTTTATTCCACATTTAATTGATTTAAACTCCCCAGTTGCCAAAGTAGGATCCAATCTTGTTTCTTCTAATCAATATTTTAGGTATGTGGACATTAATCCAGTAACTTGACACCATACCACTGTACCCAGTGGTGGAGAGGACGACAGTGAGTAGCTTGCCTGCTTGGTTGGTTGGCTGGCTGGCTTACATTGGTAGGTGGGATAAATAGGTTGGACTTTCTTCTTAAAAGCAGGTAGTTTTACTTCAGTCCACACTTCTCCTCAACTGTTCAATAATTGCAGGACACCAGCACTCCCCCACCAGACTCCTCATGAAGTCCAATAGAGCCACAGAGTGTACAGCACAGACACAGACCTTTCAACCCACCACGTCTATGCTGGCTGTTGTACCCATCTACACTAATCCCATTTACCCACATTAGGTCCATAGTGTTCTACTTTGGAATACACAGCACAAGATTCCTCAGCTTGGCTAGAACTAACTCCTGCCTGAGCAAGGACCTGGACCCACTGCAATTCACCTACCGCCTCAACAGGTCTACAGCAGGCGCAATCTCACTGGCTCTCCATTCTGCTTTGGAACACCTAGACAACCGCAAGACATACGTCAGGCTACTGTTTATCGATTACAGCTTGGCATTCAACACCATCATTCCTGCAGTATCAAAACCTGGGCCTCTGTACCTCCCTCTGCAATTGGATCCTCAACTTCCTTATTAGGAGACCACAGTCAGTGCAGATCAGTAATAACATCTCCTCCTTACTGACAATCAAGACAGGCACACCTCAAGGACGCGTGCTTAGCCCACTGCTCTACTCTCTCTACACACGACTGTGTGGCTAAGCACAACTCAAACGCCATCTATAAATTCACCAATGACACCACTGTTGTTGGTAGAACCTCAGATGGCAATGAAGAAGCTTACACGAGATAGATCTGCTGGTTGGTGGTGTCGCAACAACAACCTTGCACTCCACTTCAGCAAGACCAAGGAATTGATTGTGGACTTCAGGAAGGGGAAGTCAGGAGAATGCACGCCAGTCCTTATTTGAGGGGTCAGCAGTGGAAAGGGTGAGCAGCTTCAAGTTCCTGGGCCTCAGCATCTCAGAGGATCTATCCTGGGCCCAACACATTGATGCAATCATGAAGGCGGTATGCCAGTGACTCTACTTCATTAGGAGATTTGGTATGTCAAAGACTCTTACAAATTTCTCTAGATGAATGGTGGAGAGCATTCTGAATGGTTGCATCACAGCTGGAATGGAGCATCCAATGAGCAGGATCGAAAGAGGATGCAGAGGATTGTAAACTCAGCCAGCTCCATCACGGGCACAACCCTCCCCACCATCATGGACATCTTCAAGAGGCAGTGCCTTAAGGCAGCAGCATCCATCACCATCCAGAAAATGCCCTCTTCTTGTTACTACCATCAGGGAGGTGGGACAGGAGCCTGAAGATCTACACTCAACGATTTTAAGAACAGCTTCTTCCCCTCTGCCATGAGATTTCTGAACAGTCCATGAACCCAACCTCATTATTCCTTTGTTTTTGCACTATTTATTTTTGTAATTTATAGATTTTTACCTTTGCACTGTACTGCTGCTGCAAAATAACCAATTTTGCGTCATATGTCAGTGATAATAAATCTGATTGATTTTCCCAGCAATTAGGCTGCAGAGAGAACTGTTAGGGCAAATTAACTTCATTCTTATTTTCTTCTAACTGAATTAATTTGAATGCATTTGTTTTGAAGTTGTGTTCCAATGTTTTTAAGTGCATCTTAATTATTAAAATTTCCATTTTTAAATAGTTTTTATTATATAGTTTGTGTTTCTGATTTGTTACATTGGGCTTAACCAACCAGCTCACAGCCAGCTTCCCAGCAGAAGATTGTACCTGGGGGCTTACTCCAAGAAAGAGAAGGCTCGAAGGAGGTGGGGAATAGGTGATGGGCAGGTCATGAGAGTGGAGGTAGGGGAAAGAAAAAAAAAGACTCCAAATGTTGGCAATTAACACACTTGTTGGTGGAATACTGGCTCATGAATCAACTCGTCCTCAATGTTCTAGTAGAAGAATTATGGCAGATATTTTGATGGAGGCAGGAGAGAAGTGGGTGCAGCAGTGGAGAACAATTAAAAAGATGATCATGATTTGTGGAGGTTGCCAGCGTTGTCAATGGAGTAACAGCATCTGCCTTTCAGTTTTCTCTTTTGACTATTTTATGCTTTTTTTCTGGCAGGTTCCCATTGTTCATACTATACTTCAGAAAGTAGTTCAGTTTTTGTTCAGTTATGGTGTTTTCTTGTGATTCAAATTTCCTTTGACGCAGCACTCTCATCCTATAAGGTTAAGTTTTACATATGCAGACATTAAAAACTCAAATTACCAATGTGTCGTCGTGTCATCTCAACTGTTGCGTTTCTGTTGACATTAGATAGCAAACCCAGACAAAATCTTTCCGAGTTTGATGGGTCTGTAAATCCATCCACAGTTAAGGAAGGCTGTGATGCATGAAAGGTTTCACCAACTCTCTGGTTTAACTCATAGTATGCTATCGAACACCAAAATGCTGGCTCTGAATAGGTCACAGGTTGTAGATCTGCAACAGTAAAAGACAGAATTTTACAATGATAAGTATCAATTTTTGGCACTTCTGGGAATATTAACAATTATTTTTGTAAAAATGTTTTGAATTATTTCCTTGCCTAAAGGGAACTCACTTAACTTGAACAGCAATTCACTTGACTCAAATAAAAACAAATATGATCAGAGATTCAGTTACAGAAAGCAGAAAGTTAACACTGATTGATACCTTTTAATGGTGAACTTTGTCTTTCAAATTTAAAAGCACTTGCTGCTATGTAGTCAAAGGACAAGCTTTGTTTTACTTATGCAAGTTAGAATTTTGACCAGTCCTCCCAAAACAAAATTTTGCCTTTTAAACCCTTCCTTGAAATTTTAATCTCCTTTTGAACCATTTAATATAATGAGGTGTCACATCTGCCTAATAGCTTATCTGTTTCCCAAAAATTAAAGATACTAACAAAACAACACTACATTACTACATTCTCAACATTTGTCTTTTACAAACTCAACCTGACACAGATTTGAACCTAGAATCTTTTGACTGATTAAGAGCATATCAACTACAATGATAACTGACTGGCTGTATAAATGTTTGTTCACAGAGTCTTCATTTGCAGCATGCAGAATTTGTATAAACAAATAAAATAGACCAACTATGTGATCCAGAACCAAATTCAGTAAATGCAACCTGGATTTCTTGGTTGCCATGAGGTTAAAGTTAAATTTCAACACATTTGTAGTGAGAATTATGGAAGGGCTGTTGTTCAGAAGTGGCAACACCACAGTTCAGGAAAGGACTACAATGTTCATACAGACTTGATTGAGTTCAAATGACAATTGTATGCTGGGGGGATTTTGACACTGTCCAGCAGCAGAGTACAAATTTGCTGCACTTGCCAACCAGTTCTCCTTGGGTTAAGCAAGGCAATCTGCACCTCCCCTTTTAACTCACTTCCTGCTGCAAGTGAAGCTAATCTAAAAGGAGTAATGGGGAACTATTCGTCCAAATTAACCTCCATTCCAGAACTAAAGTCACCCCAATTCAATAGCTGCAAATATGCTTGTGCATGCATGCATTTAGATTCTTTTTATTGAAACCTATGAGAGAACATAAACAGGAGTGAGATTAGGCTAGTTGGCCCCTTGTGCTTGGCCTGCCGTACAATAGGATCACAGCTGATCGAATCTTAGCCTCAATACCACTTTCCCACTCTCCTTGCACACCAAAGGCTAAAATGTTTGTCAACCTCCACCATGAATAGATTCAGTGACTCCACCTTCATAGCTTTGTGGTTATAGACTTCCAAAGACCTGAGAAACATTCCTTCTCATCCATCTTAAATGTGTAACCCATTATTTTGGAACTATTCCCCCAAGTTCCCCCAAGGGTTTGGGGGGGGGGGGGGGGGGGGCGACACGGTAGCGTAGCGGTTAGCACGACGCTGTTACAGCGCCAGTGATCGAGGTTCGATTCCCATCGCTGTCTGTAAGGAGTTTGTACGTTCTCCCGTGTCTGCATGGGTTTCCTCCCACATTCTAAAAGACGTACGGGTAGGTCAATTTGGGTTTAAAATGGGCGGCGTGGACTCTTTGGGCCGGAAGGGCCTGTTACCACGCTGTAAATAAAAATTTTAAGAAGAAGTTTTAGATAATCCAATGGGGAAACATCAACCCTGTCAATCCCCCCTCAATAAGATGACCACATATTCTTCCATATTCCAACAAGTATAGGCCCCAACTGCTCAAACATTCTTCATACATTAATCCCTTCAGCCCAGAAATAAACCTAATAAATCATCCATGTACTGCTTCCAACGCTAGAACATCCTTCCCTAAATATTTATATATTGAATGGTTCGGCAAGATTGAGGAACTCTTATTTCCTCATGTTCTGTGTTGCATTACCCAAATGTGGAGGCCAACACTGTATAGAGTACTCCAGGTGTTGCCTCACAGTATCCTGCAAAGTTGCATCAAAACTTAAGTTTATAATCCATACCCCTTAGAATAAAGGCCAATGTTCCATCCACCTTCCTGATTACTGTACCTGCACACTACTTTTGTGCACATTATCATTTTCTCATACTATATTTCATCTGCCAACTTCTTGTCCACTCACTAAAATCTCTCTCTCATATATACATTTTATTTGTGTCCACTTTACAACTTGCTAACCCATCTACCTTTGTACCATCAGATTTTGGCAAATTTGGCTACAATACACACAGTCCCATCATTCGTCATCAAAATAGAGTATAAATAGTTGAAGGCCCAACAGATCCCTGCAGCACCCTCCTGATTGCCAACCCAAAATATATCCCAGCCATTTTCTTTTAAACAGCCACTTTTCTGTCGCTGCAAATACTATCCCCAACCCTAATTGCTATGATCTTTAGTGCGGCATCTTACTGAATGCTTGCTGGAAATCCACCATTTGTTACACTCTCAGAGAATGCAAGTAAATTTGTCAAACATCATTTCCTTATCATAACTCCACGTTGACTCTGCTCAACTCTTATTTTCCCACGTCCTACTATTACTTTCCTGATGATGGATTCCAGCATGTTCTCAATGACAGATATTCGGCTAACTGGCCTATAGATTCATAGAGTTATACAGCATGGAAACAGGCCCTTTGAGCCAACTCATCCACGCAACCAAGATGCCTGTCTATGCTAACCCCATTTGGCCCATACTCCTCTAAACCTTTCCTATCCAGG
The DNA here is from genome assembly GCF_009764475.1 of Pristis pectinata. NCBI lineage: Eukaryota > Metazoa > Chordata > Chondrichthyes > Rhinopristiformes > Pristidae > Pristis > Pristis pectinata. The sequence continues at coordinate 24,941,745 of NC_067406.1, forward strand.
TATGGAATTGGTTTATTGTCACTTGTACCAAGGTACAGTGGAAAACTTGTCTTGCTTACTGTAAATAAAGATTAATTCCTTGTACAGTGCATTGAGGTAGTACAAAAAAAATACAGAATGCAAAATTAAGTGTTACAGCTACAAAGTGCAGTGCAGGTATACAATAAGGTGCAAGGTCATAATGAGGTAGACTGGAGGTTAAGAGTCTATCTTATCATACTAGGGAACCATTCAATAGTTTTATAACAGCGAGATAGAAGCTGTCCTTGAGCCTGGTGGTATTTACTTTCAGGTTTTTGTACCAGTCCAAATGACCTTTTTTTTTAAAAAAAAGGGTCATTGGAATCGTACCTGCCTCTACCACTTCCTTCAGCAGTTCGTTCCATATGCTCACTAACCTGTGTTTGGATAAACTTGCCCCTCAGTTCTCCTTTAAATCTTTCCCTCTCACCTTAAATTTGTGCTAATTTTAGACTCTCCTACCTTAGGTAAGATGGGTAGACCTTTTTCCCATGCCCCTCAATTTTATAAACCTCTATAAAGGTCATCCCTCAGCCTCCTTTCACTCTAGGGAAAACAGTCTTAGCCTATCCAGTCTTTCCCTTATAACTAAAGGTCTCCAATCCCAGCAACATTCCTGTGAATCTTTTCTGCACCCTCTCTAGATTAATCACAACCTTCCTTCCTATAGTAAGGCAACTGGAACTGCACAATACTCCAAGTGCAGCCTAACCAACGATTTGTATAACTGTAACATGACATCCCAACTCCTACACGCAATATCTTGGCCAATGAAGACAAGTGTACCATACGCCTTCTTCACCACTCTGTCTACCCGTGTCAGCAATTTCAGGGAACTATGTACTTGTAACCCAAAGATCTCACTGCTCAATAACACTCCCCAGGATCCTACCATTTACTGTATGCTCTAGTCTCATTTGACTTCCCATAATGCATCACTTTTCACATGCCCAAGTTAAATTCTGTCAGCCATTCCTTTACTAACTTTCCCAGTGATCTACATCCTGTTTAAAACTTCACTGTCCACTAAACCAATTTTGGTGTCACCTGTAAACTCATTAATCATGCCACCTACATATAATGATGAACTGTTAAGGATCCAGCACTGATTGCTGCAGCACATTGTCGGTTACAGGTCTCAAAACTGAAAAGCAACCTTCCACTACAACCTTCTGCCTCCTTTCACCTGGTCAATTTTGTATCTACTTTACTATCTCACCCTGGACCCCATGTATTCTAACCTTCTGAACCAGCCTACCACACAGGACCTTGCCCTACTGGATATTTTCCCACCTTGTCAGCCTCCTTTCTTGAGTAGGAGTGTTAGATTCAGAGTTTTCCAATCCTCTGGGACCTCTCCAGAATGCAGGGAATTTTGGTAGATTATAACTAACGCATCCCGATCTCAGTTATATCTGTAATTTTCTTTAAGGTAACTGGATGGGGGCCATCAAGTCCAGTGATCTCACCATTTTGCTTAGTAGCCTCTCTTTTTCCCCTCCAGTAATAGAAATTGTTCCAAGTTCCGATATTTATAAATATAGAATGGTCCTAGCATGAAGACCAAACAGAAATAATTACTTAAAACCACCCTCATTTCTCTATTACCCAATGTCAACAAAGCATGGATCCTTGGCTCTTAAACACTGCTCTCCAATAATAAAGCTAATGATGAGACCTTGGAAAACATGGTCTTGTTCCCACATCTTGGACATCACCAATCACTCTATACAAGCATTGCCCTCAGAACACCAGCACGAGCTTTGGTCAACCGAGGAAGAGGGTATGAAGATCAAGGTCTCAACCTAACTAAGCTTGGGGTCTTCTGCAGAGCAATGACTCCTGCCTTCTTGTAGATCCCCAAGAACTTCCACAGCAGGTACTGCACAGTACTGGAAAGGTATCACCACCACTGTTTCCACAAAATCTTTCCAAATCCATTAGCAAGTGTACCAATGTCAGCATCCTCTTGCTGGCCAATATTACCAGTGATACCCAAATTGTACATAATTGGCTCAACTGGGAATACGACATCTTTCACATCAGATTCCCAAAACAGACCATTTTCCAAGCTGTCACCTCAAGAATTTGGAATGCTCTCCACTCACCTGGACGACTGACAAAGCAACCTGCTTGATTGGCACTTTATCAACTTCCCCAAACATGCAGTCCTTCCACCACTAGCATACAGTGACTAGAATGCATACCATCCAAAAAATGCATTGCTGTTACTCTCCCCAGCAACTCTGATAGTACTTCTCAAACCTGTGATCCCTCACAGAGGAGGACAAGGGCAGAAGGTGCTTTAGAACATCACCATCTACAGATTCCCCATCTTACAGACCATCCTGACTTGAAAATATATTGTCAGTCCTCTATCACTACTGGGTACAAATCATGGTACTCCCTACCCAACAGCACTGCCAGAGTACCTTCAAAAAGACAGAAGAAATGAAGTCAGCCCACCAACCTTCTCAGGGACAAATAGGATGGGCAATAAACACTGGCCTTGCCTGCAACATCCAGATCCCAAAAACAATTTAAAAACAAAGGTGCTCAAAATCCCCTCCAAAACAAATGCAACATCCCCCTTAACTCCTAGAACTCCCTGGCCCATAACTGCTCAAAGTGAATCAGCATTTCAGTTGGTACAGAGAATAGAATCCATGCATCAGGAGCACATGAAATCCCAACATAAACTGTAAAGGATGCACTACCTCTCAAACTACCAATCTGTCCACGCTGCCACATTGGTCTCATTCGCTACCTCTGATCCAACAGAACTAGAGTGGAAGTTATCTTTGATCCCAAGTGACTGCCTATGAAAAAGAAACCTTAAACTATATATTTTTAAAAAACAAAAATGTTTTATATTTTCAAATAAAATGCTTCAATGATTTAGGAACATATCCCTGGTATTTCAAGTCCTTGCCAGGACATGCAGCTGGAAAAGCCTGGTAGACGTGGCTTTTGCACATATCAATTCTTCCAAACTGCTTCAAGAGCAGGACTTTTGTAGCAAACCACTCCCATATGATAGCATTATATTATGCAAGGACCCATCATCTTACAAGGTCCCCTCAATTTGGAATGGAATAACTGTGGATCAGATCAAACTAAGGAACTGGGAGAAGTTCATGATTAGTTCGCTAGTCAGCAGTGAAAGCTCTGCTGAGTGCAGGTTCTGAACCTGTTACGCATGACTGATAAGCAGCTTTGTTGAATATAAAACTTCTCATTGCTCAGAATATAATGCCTCTAGTTGGCCCACATGAGATCACAGAAGCCGAAGACAGCTTGTTTTAAAAAGGTATGAAGGAAAATTCTCAGCACTAATCACTTTGTACCTGCTCATCATCAGATTCTTCAATAACTTGATGTCTGTTCACTTATTGAAAAGTGTGTTAACAATTCTATGGAAAAATTGATCTTCAAAGAATTTCACGTCTGAGATGATCTATCTGATCACTGATTAAGGAAAACTAATTGGGACAGACTGCTGTTATAATAAGACTATGCATTAATCATGAGGAACATAACCTCAGCCCTGGAGAGGTCATACACAGTTCTGTATATGTCACACTAGTTTCTTAGTAAAAGGTCAGAATAACTGATCACTTGGATAAGAGTGGATTGCCCAGAGAAAGCCAGCATGGATTTAAGGAAAATTGTGTCCAACTTAATGGCTTTTTACATTAAGTAACAGAGAACCAGCAAGGGAAATGAAATGCAATTGGTGACTTCCAAAAGATGTTTGAGCAGCTGCAACTATTTAAGTAGAGGAGAAAAGAAAAACAGGAAACCACTGCCTGATATCTGTAATAAAGAAAGTACTGGAATCTATCATTAAAAGAGTAATGATAGGGCACTTAAAAAATAATAATAGAATAGGGTAGATTCAACATAGATTTATGAATGAGAAATCACATTTGACAAATTTGTTGAGGGGTTTTTCTTGAGACTGGAACTAGCACAATAAATAAGGGGAAACCAAATATGATAAGGTGCCCCACAGAGATTATTAAACAAAATCAGAATGCCTGGTATTGGATTGACACAGATAGGTTAATGTACAAATGTAGATTGGTTAGTGTAGGAATAAGTGTCATTTTAGAGTTGGGAGGTTGAGATTAGTAGGGTGCAGCTGGAATTGTTGCTAAGGCCACAGCTATTCACAACCTACATCGATGAGGAAATCAAGTGCAATATATCCACGATTGCTGATAATACAAAACTAGGTGGCGTTATCGGCTAGGAGGAGGATGTGGAGGCATCTCAGGGTATACAACAGACTAACCGAACTGGCAAGGAGGTAAAATTTCCCCCCATTATAATCTATCTACCAACAAAACAATAAAAGTAACCATCTACTCTTCAAACCTGCTCTGCCATTCATCAAGATCATGGCTGATCTTCCACCTCAATGCCATTTTGCTGCACTGCACCTATATCACTTAATATCCAGAAATCTATCAATTTCTGCTTTGAACTAACTCAAATGACTGACCCGTCAAGGCCCTTTAGGGTAGAGAACTCCAAAGATTCAACACCTTCTGAGTGGAGAAATTTCTTCTCATCTCAGACCTAAATGGCCCTAAATTCTGAGACTGTGACCTTGGGTCTGGACACCTGGTTCAGCCAGGGGAAACATATCCAATTTGTCAAGCCCTGTCTGAATTTTGCCAGTTTCAATGAGACCTCCTCTCATTCTTCTAAATTCTGGAGAATACAGGACTAGTCTATATAGTCTGTCCTTTCATGGTCCTATTTAATTGCAACAAAACATCTTTACTCCTGTACTCAAATATGCCTGTAAAGGGCAACATGCCATTTGCCTCCTAATTGCTTGCTGCAGCTTCATATTACCTTTCAGCAACTTGTGCAAAAGGACAGCTGGGTCCATTTGAACATCTCTCACCATAAAAAAAGTACTCTGCTTTTCTGGGTTTTTTTGCACAAATTTTAGTACAAATATATTCTCCTTAGGCAGTCCTTCAGGATCAAGGACAACTCATTTTGTGGGATCTGAAGTAGCTAATGAGGTAGTTTAAGAGGTGGTGTGATCCTTCCACTGCTTACACATACATTTCTGTGCATCCCCAATGCATGGCCTCAAGGTTGTCAATACCAAGCTGAATGTTTTTCCTCCACATCAAATGGTCATTGGCCAGGAGATACCCAAGAGATGGTGTAGATTTGCAGCTACTCACAAAATAAGAGAAATACTAAATAAGGAAACTTTGAATTCCTCAAATCAGTTTCTGTTTGCTTGGAAGTCTCCTCCCATGACAGCTCAGAATAGAATGGCTGTTTCAGGAACCAGGTGTCAGTAATGGAATATGGTCTGCCAAAGCTAATTGACCATGACGAACTAGTGGCTAAATGCCCAGGATGTTGGTCTGAGAGAAGATGCCACATTGGTTTGTTTATCCTTACTGAGAATTGAGGATTTTGTGGAGACAGCATAGGTAGTAATTTTCCAGTGCCTTGAGATGCCTGCTGTACACAGTCCAAGTCTCAGAAGCATTGAGGGCAGGGCAGGTCCGGTAAACTAGACTTTTGCCAGATTCGAGATCTCCATCTTCAAATATCCTTTTCTTCAATCACCCAAAGGCTGTGCTGACACACTGAATAGCACAATGACTGGCATTTTTACTCCAGAAGCAAGGTCACCTAAATCTCAGTAGCCAAGCTGTGTATGCAGAGGCTGCTTGCATTTGTTCAAACTCTAAGACACTGTGGCTAGTTCACCATAACACACAAAAGGATGGCTCCATATTCATGAGACCAAGTTCTTTTAATAAACTGCTCCCCAATGCACTACACTGCCCTCCAAAAATAAAGATTCACAAGTCCCTTGAAAATGTGGTCCATTTCTTGTGTCCTGGGAGCCACTGTCTGGCAAAGACATACAGCACTGATGAAATTCGTTACTGCTTTCAATACAAAAGGTCCCAGTGAAATGTCATCAGGAATATTATGTTCAAGTCTGTTCTCCCTCACCAAGGAAGAATATACTTGCAAAAGAGGGACTGCAAAAGGTTCACCAGATTTATTCTTGGAATGTTCGCTTGTTATACAAGCAGAGATTAAGCAGATGTGACCTATACTCATGTTTAGAAAAATGAGGAGGATATAAATAAGTAACATATTGGAAGATTTTGGAAATGAAAGTGAGATGCTTAAACTAGCATGCTGGAAACTAGGAGACCTGATCAATAAAGACATGGTTGAAGGCTACAATCATGTGGTTATAATGTACAAGTTACAGATCTTTCAAAATATAACTTGATATAGATCTTGAAATGACTTTGGGCCAAGAATCCAATTGGGATTGACAAATATCAGATGCCTGCAAACTAAATTAAAGCAATGGTACCCATTCAGAAATTTAAAATATTCTCATTTCCAAACCTAAACAACTGTTGCACTTCCAGTTATACACATTTTGAGGATTCACATTGGGCTAGTTTGTACTAACAGATACCATCATTTTTCCCTGCTAAAACTCAAATTTTAGAATTTATGTCCTGAAGTGTAACATTGATAACAAAAGAGAATCCATCCACTGAAGCAAGACAGAATCAAAAACTGCCTTTGAACCAGGTGTGGTTGAAGAATAATCAAAGAGTGACCTGTGAAGTTATTTTATTTAACTTTAACTGCAGAAATTAATTTCTGTGAAATAAGGCAGTTGAAATAATTGCATTGATCTCATCAAATGGCATATCAGTTTGCAGAAAGGAATTCTGTTCATTAACTGAATTGTAGACATTTTTTTCTTATATGTACAGTGGCATGCAAAAGTTTGGGCACCCCTGGTCAAAATTTCTGTTACTGTGAATAGCTAAGCGAGTAAAAGATGACCTGATTTCCAAAAGGCATAAAGTTAAAGGTGACACATTTCTTTAACATTTTAAGCAAGATTACTTTATTTTCATCTTTTACAGTTTGAAAATAACAAAAAAGGAAAAGGGCCCAAAGCAAAAGTTTGGGCACCCTGCAGGGTCAGTACTTAGTAACACCCCCTTTGGCAAGTATCACAGCTTGTAGACGCTTTCTGTAGCCAGCTAAGAGTCTTTCAATTCTTGTTTGAAGGATTTTTGTCCATTTTTCCTGGCAAAAGGCTTCTAGTTCTGAGAGATTCTTGGGCCATTTTGTACGCACTACTCTTTTGATGTTTGCTTCCAGAGTTTACTGGTACTTGATTGAATTCATTCTTCCCTCTACCAGTGAAATGTTTCCCGTGCCACTGGCTACAACACAAGCCCAAAGCATGATCGATCCACCCCCATGCTTAAAAGTTAGAGAGGTGTTCTTTTCATGAAATTCTACACCCTTTTTTCTCCAACCTTTCCTGCGTCCTCTCCACAAAATTCAGTGTCAGAAGTTTGCAAAGGAACATCTAAACAAGCCTGCTGCATTTTGGAAACAAGTCCTGTGGACTGATGAAGTTAAAATAGAACTTTTTGGTCACAATAAACAAAGGTATGTTTGGAGAAAAAGGGTGCAGAATTTCATGAAAAGAACACCTCTCCAACTGTTAAGTACGGGGGTGGATCCATCATGCTTTGGGCTTGTGTTGCAGCCAGTGGCACGGGGAATATTTCACTGGTAGAGGGAAGAATGAATTCAATTAAGTACCAGTAAATTGTGGAAGCAAACATTACACCGTCTGTAAAAAAGCTGATGAAAAAAGGATGGCTTCTACAACAGGGTAATGATCCTAAACACACCTCAAAATCCACAACGGACTACCTCAAGAGGCACAAGCTGCAGGTTTTGCCATGGCCCTCACAGCCCCCCGACCTAAACATCATTGAAAATCTGTGGATAGACCTCAAAAGAGTAGTGCATGCAAGACGGCCCAAGAATCTCACAGAACTAGAAGCCTTTTGCAAGGAAGAATGGGTGAAAATCCCCCAAACAAGAATTGAAAGACTCTTAACTGGCTACAGAAAGCGTTTACGAGCTGTGATACTTGCCAAGGGGGGTGTTACTAAGTACTGACCCTGCAGGGTGCCCAAACTTTTGCTTCGAGCCCTTTTCCTTTTTTGTTATTTAGAAACTGTAAAAGATGGAAATAAAAAAGTAATCTTGCTTAAAATATTAAAGAAATGTGTCATCTTTAACTTTATGCCTTTTGGAAATCAGGTCATCTTTTACTCACTTAGCTATTCACAGTAACAGAAATTTTGACCGGGGTGCCCAAACTTTTGCATGCCACTGTAATTATGCTCAACTCTTTTTGCATAACCTTGTGAAGGTAGATGTCCCACCAGTCATCTTAGCTAGATTATGCAAGGTAGAAAAGTAGCCGGTTAGGAAGTTTATCTACGGGATCAGTAAAGTAAGATCTGCTCTACTTTGCCCAGTGAAGATACCTGGTTATGTTACAATATGGTCTGATTGTGTGACAAAAAAACAATTTTTATTAGGCTTTATTATGGTATCAAGTGTTTTTACAGAGTTTGAAATGAGCAATAAAATTATATTTTATGGACCAATGTACAGCCAACAGCAGTCACACTGCAGCTTGGCCACCAGACTAAGACAGCCGGAAAGGAATAATACGCAAACAAAATATTTGGTAAAAATATATTTGAAAGTTTCAAACACCTGGGGTTGAAATTTAGATTTACCAGCAGGTTGCACTTCAACAGTGTGATTCATCTGAAAATGGAAGTGCAATTTATTTGGGATTAAGTCCACCTTCAACCATATTGTACTGACAAACAGCACCACATGATTAAATACCTAGGCATACTTATTTCTTTTTCAGAAAGTGAAAACTTTGGTGACAAAGAATAGAGGAGCACCTTCGATTTGGTTCATGGACCATTACAACCAGATTGCATAACTACAACATGGCAATTTAATGTGAACAAGTTCCAAATTACATACAAAACTGGGCAAGAACCATAGCATAATATGCAAAATAAATTACCAAGTTGCAAGACTAGAAGTGCACGTAGACAAGGATTGTGTTTTTAAATAAACGCCTTGCCGATAAACAAATGTGCCACTTCAGCAGGATATGGAATACTAGGCTTGATTTTCAAGCAAATACAACCAATTTCAAAATACAAACATTGAGTTTGTCCGAGTTGGCTGTCACATAACCAAAATTACATTGTTTGATGATTCCAAAATATCAATTCAAGATTACAGATACAAATCAAGGTGATAAAATTTGCTAACATGTGCTTCTATTGAGTGTCACTGAGTAAGTGAAGTCATTGCCCAATGTTTAACCCACATTCACACTGCTGAACTGAAAAACTGGTCAAATATCTTTTTGGTTAATTCAAAGCAGCCAACACATAATCTAGAGCTAGGTCATGCTTCATCAACCCTATTGAGTGCTTTTTATAGAATTAGTGAGTGTGATGGACGTGGCATTTCCCAAAACTTGGCAGCATATTGCACGAGACAAGCATGGGGAAAATAATGGGTGGGGAATTAGAGAAAGAATCACAAATTACTTCATTCTCGCAACTACATTTTAAATCCAGAAATAGCCACTGTTGGTAATCTCTGAACTGGTACATATGAAGGTAAACACATCGATAGTGTCAAATCTTGATCAGTTTTAACATTCTCAGAGTTAAAAGTTAACAATTTCAAAACTCATTCTTGTAGCCTCAACATATTACCTAGACTGACACACTAGGGCAATATTGTTTAAGTGCTGAAATGTCTAAAATATTTCCTTTCAGTTTAAAATTTAAAGCTGAAGCCCATCCGTCTTCTCAGGTGTCAATAAAAGATTGTGGTATTATTTGAAAAAACAGCAGGGCAGTTCTCAATGTCCTGATTATTTACCATGTAATTCTAATTTGTAGGATCTTCCAGTGCCGTTTCAATCTTTTGCTGTTATAATTGCGACTCCACTTGCATATAATTTTAGCTACCGAGACCTTCAACTTGTGAAAAACACCTTTTGAAAGTTTGTTCTTTTCTGCAGGCCACTAATCATTTAAGCAATTACAATTAATGCCACATTAGATGAAATTTTAATTTAGTTCAGTTTACCAACCATTTACGACCCAAATGGGAATCAGCAGGTGCTTAATTCTCCAAAGATAAATGTGTCATAAGATATAATCAATTAAAACAGCACATCCATGTTGAGTGTTGCCATAATGTCACTTGACCATAAACTCTCAGGTCTTTTGCTCTTTCTTGGGCTTCCTCCAAAGTCTATTTACTCAAATTTCTTCAACAAACTGCATTTCCACCCACTTTTTGTTTTAAAAGATCTGTGACTTTCTTTTGCCAATTTTATCATCTTACCAAAATACTTTCTTTGCCACTCAGTATATCTTTTATAAGCAGTTGCATGTCTGCACACCTTTCAGCCCTATATCAATTCAACAGTAAGCAAAAGCAGCCATAAAAGAACCATGTGGAATACCCAATCACCAAGAGATTCCCCAAGGTTTCCTGCATTATAACTCTTATCCAAATTCCCTCCTTATTCATTCCCCTCCACAAATCAAACCACAGCCTCCAGCCCTGAAAATCAGCTTATGTATGGTACCTTAGAGTTTTGAAAGTCCATGTCCAAGACATGTACTCTACTTCCAACATTTCTCTACCCAATTTCCTTAAAACAAAGCTTAATCAGATTCCCTTCCAAGTTCTCCGTTGGTTGCTTTTAACCTTTTAATTATTTACATTCAATAAAATTCTCACTCCAGCATGCTATCTAGGAATATCACGCTGCTATTCCTAGATATTTAGGAATACTCTACTAGAGGATTTCAGCAATAAACCTTGACTGCCATGGAAACTAGACCCAAACTGGATCTTTTTTTAGGCAGTGGAGAATTTTTAAACTCTATACACATCATAAATGATTAAGGCGCATGGGTTGCATGGTGACTTGGTAGATTGGATTCAAAGATGGCTTGGCCATTGAAGACAGAGGTAGTAGTGGAGGGGTGTTATTCTGACTGTAGGCTTGTGACCAGTGGTGTTCCTCAAAGATCAGTGCTGAGACATCAGTTTGTGATATATACAAAACGATTTGCATGAAAATGTAGATGGGCTGATTAGTAGATTTGCAGACGACACAAAAATTAGTGGGGTTGTGAATAGTGAGGAAGGTTGAAGGATTCAGCAAAAGAGAGACCAGTTAGAAACAGTGGGCAGGGAAATGGCAGATGGGAGTTTAATCCAAATAAATGTGAGGTGTTGCACTTTGGGAGGTCAAATGCAAGAGGAAAGTATATTGTAAATGGCAGGATCTTTAGGAGCAATGATGTACAGAGGGATCTTGGGGTGCAAGTGCATAGATCCCTGAAAGTGGCAACAACACAAGTAGATAGGGTGGTAAAGAAAATATATGGCATACTTGCCTTCATCAGTCAAGGTGTGGAGTTTGAAAGCCAGGGAGGTCTGCTGTAGCTGGATAAAATTTGGTCAGGTCACATTTGGAGTATTGTTGGTAGTTCTGGCCACTGCATTACGGGAAGGATGTGGAGGCTTTGGAGAGGGTACAGAAGAGGTTCACCAGTATTTGTTGCCAGAATTGAAGAGTATGAGCTATGAGGAAAGGTTGGACAAATTTGAATTGTCATCTCTGGAACATCAGGTGCTGAGGGGCAACCTGACCAAAGCATATAAAATTATAAGAAGAATAGACGGGGAGATAGTCAGAGTCTTTTTCCCAGGATGAAAATGTCAAATACTGTTCTACGATCCACGTTCATACTTCTTAATAAATTGTAAAACCCCAACAATCCACCATCAAGATGAGAGGGGGGAAGTTTAAAGGAGATTTACATGGCAAGTTTTTGTTTTACACAGAGTGGTAAGTGCTTGGAATATGCTGCCAGGGGAGGTGGTGGAAGTGGATATAATAGCAATGTTTAAGAGACATTTAGACAGGCACATGAGCAGGCAGGGAACTGAGCGACGTAGACTAAGTACAGTCAAACGTGCAGTTTAAATTGGCATTGTGGTCAGCACAGGCATCATGGGCTGGAGGGCCTGTTCTTGTGCTGTATTGTTCTACATTCCATGTTCATATTTCTTAATAAATCGTAAAACTCCAACAATCCACTATCCAACTTTTCAGAAATCCGGACGGTTTGGCATCCAACTCGCCGGTGCCCCAGTTCCCACGATTGCCTTTAAACACACTGTGGCTCCCACATATTTAGTTATTTTGTTTTAAAGAAAATGTGACATAATATTTTCTCTTGAACCCTGTGATTTCAAAAGGGAAGGCAGGAGTCATGGCGATCACAGGAACCACAGCCCCAATGAGCAGGTGCTGAACCATTGGGATTTCCAAAATGTTATATGGCAAATTGTCAAAGTTGTATTAAGAAATTTGTCTTTGTAAATTTAAAAAATCTCCACCACCTCAAAGAGGATCAGGTTCGGTGCAGTTTCCATGATAGACACTATTTGCCAAAAAAAAACTTGAGTATTCCTAAAGTTAAATTTTCTTTAAACTAGCAATAACGTGCAAATATAAGCACTTTAAAGAGATTACCACAGAACATTTTCAATTCCAAGGGTACATTGTGATGACTCACTAATGCAACAGCTTTCTAGAAATTCATGTCATCTAATTTAAATGCAGGTGCACTGCAAAGTGGATCTCCAGGAGGACATCACCTTTATTGAATTTGTTGAAAATAGATTTGATTATTTAATTCACATGACTTTCATATCAAAAAACATTCTGGTATTTAGAACTGAATAAATATCATCTCTCCTTTTTACTGATTACTCATAGAGATTTCATTTAATTTAAGTAGAGAAGTAAACAAATACAACCTCAACTCTTATTTCATGATGTGGTCTCTTTGAACTACTCAAGTCATTACAGGTGGCACAGCGAGAGGAGCTGCTGCCTCGCAGTTCATGCAACCCTCGACCAATCCTGACTTCCAGTACTGACTGAAGTTTGCATGTTCTCCCTGTAATCAACTGGGTTTCCTTCAGGTGTGCCAGTTTCCCAATTTCCACTGCAATTTGCCTCTTATGTAGGTGGGTAGTGGAATTAATGGGAATGTGGAGAGGATAAATTACAAAAAAAAAATCAGGAAATGGGATTTCCCAGTGAGCCAGCATAGATTCAAAGGGCTAAATGACCTTTTTCTATGTTAGAAGGAAATCTTTATTAATAGGTTTGTATAAAAGAAAAGTTACAATTGATCTTACCCAAGCTGTGGTTAACTGGTGATAAGGTACTTGGCGACATTTCTGCAGGAGACCCTAAAGATGAAAACATTGGTCATTTTAGAAATATCCAAAACAAAGCAATTGCACCAACCTCAATTTTATACAATTCAGTTCCTTCACTATTTATTACAGATTAAATTTACGTATCTTAAACTAAATTTTTGTCACGTCTAGCATAAGGTCCAAAGAGTTAAAAATACATTTCTCTTTATGGTGAATTAGCAGAAAAGTACCACAATCTATAGTTTTCTTTTAAATGCAAAACCAAGGTTAATGGTCTTAATATATTAGCATAAATAAACTGATTGTAAATTCACTAACAGAAAATAGATGCCAACCTGTATCCATACTTTGGTTCATTTGTTGATCACTGGTCTCTCCATCTTCACTGATGTAGCCTGGGGGTGGTGTTTCTATTATAGTGAAAGAGGAGCTATCTTATTGTTGTTGAAGTGATCAGATGCCACTTTAAACTGCGTCCAGTAAGAGAACAATTTACTACAATATTAACACCTGTAAAGTCCGAATTACATTCAACTGTTTTAAATATCAAACTAGATTAAATATCCCAGAGTTTTGAAAGAGGGAGTTACAGAAATAGCAAATGCTCTGGTCATCTTCCAAAATTCTATAGATTCTGGAATTGTCCCTGTGGATTGGAGGGTCTCAAACACAACCCCACTATTTAATGACGTAGTAAAAATATCAGTAGGCAGCAAAATATTGCTGGAATCTATAACATATCATATCATAACAGAACACAAATGAACAAGAGGATTGAGCAGTCACCTTGGATTTATGACAGTGTAGCGGCTAGCTACACATTACGAAATGAAGACACAGAGTCGCTGGTTTGAAATCAGAAGTCGAATGAACGACAGGGGCGCAGTGTGCCTTTAATATCCGAAAACTTCCCGCGCTACAGTTCCCGCACTGACGTCACGCGCGGGTCACCTGACCTTCCCGCGCTCGGGCTTTCCTAGCCCGACGATGGGGAAGAAGGAGGGCCCCGCGCCATCTTGGATCGGGGCCTCCGACGACGTTTGCTACGTCGGGAGCTGGTTCCATGTCGATGTGGTGAGTTGCTACATAACCCCCCCGGCCCCAGAACCGGCGATACCGTCGCGAAAACCAGAATTAAATAAACTATGACTTGGGTGGCCTGCCCCTGCGTCGCACTCACTGGACCACCACAGGTTGGTCCAAGTCTAAATGAGCCGGCTTCAGCCGGTCAATTGTAAAAACCTCCTTGCGCACCACCCCCCCACCAATGTCCAGCACAAATGTGGACCCATTGCTCCTGACGACCCGGAATGGCCTTTCATATGGCTGCTGCAGCGGTGTTCGGTGCACACCCCTCCTGACAAAGACAAACTTACAGTCTTGGAGGGAAGTCGGCATACAGGTCGGGGCCTGTCCGTGTCGCGAGGTGGGTATCAGGGCCAGGTTTCCAAGACGCTCGCGCAGCCGGTCGAGCGCCGCAGCAGGTATTCCTCTGGCCCCCAAAGGGCTGGTAGGAACTCGCCCAGGATGACTAAGGGCGTCCCGTAGACCATCTCCACAGACAAGGCATACAGGTCCTCTTTCGGCACGGTGCGTATCCCCAGCAGGGCCCAGGGGAGTTCGTCTACCCAGTTGGGCCCCTTAAGGCGGGCCATGAGTGCTGACTTCAGGTGTCGATGGAACCTCTCCACCAGCCCATTAGATTGCAGGTGATAGGCCGTGGCGAGGTGGATCCGGGAACCCCACAAGTCGGTGACGGCAGACCACAGGCCGGAGGTGAATTGAGCTCCCCTATCTGAGGTGATATGCGCCAGGACACCGAAACGGGCCACCCAAGTTGACAAAAGGGCCCGTGCACAGGACTGGGTGGAGGTGTCTGCAAGGGGAATGGCTTCAGGCCAGCGGGTAAAACTGTTGACAATCGTGAGGAGGTACCGCGCTCCTCGGGAGACTGGGAGGGGGCCGACCAGGTCGACATGGATATGGTGGAACCTCTGGCGGGTAGGTTGAAAATCCATTCGGAAACCTGCTTACGCAGACCATGCCAGACGAACTTGTCGGACACCATCCGGACAGTAGTCTAGATGGATGGGTGTGCGAGGCTGTGGATGGATTCAAACACCCGTCGGCGCCAGACAACTGGGACGATGGGGCGGTGTCTACCTGTGGAGATATCGCAGAGCAGGGTGCACTCACCGGGGCCTACCAGTAGGTCTTGCAGTTGCAGGCCCGAGACTGTGGTGCGATAGCTGGGCATCTCCATGTCCGTTCGCTGTGCCTCTGCCAAGGTGCCAAAATCCACCCCCAGGACAAAACTTGGATGGTGGGCCGTGACAGTGCATCCGTGACCACGTTCTCTTTCCCAGACAGATGGCGGATGTCAGTGGTGAACTCTGAGATGTATGACAAGTGCCACTGCTGCCGTGCTGACCAGGGATCTGAGACCTTGTTGAAAGCGAAGGTCAACGGCTTGTTGTCGGTGAAGGCTGTAAACGGCCTGCCCTCCAAAAAGTGTCGGAACTGTCTGACGGCCAGGTACAACGCCAACAGCTCGCGGTTGAAGGCGCTATATTTGAGCTCTGGTGGTCGAAGGTGCTGCTGAAGAACGCCAGCGGTTGCCAACGCCCTTCGATAAGCTGCTCTAGAACCCCTCCGACTACTGTGCTGGAGGCAGCGACCGTGAGGGCATTCGGGATGTCCGTACGAGGATGCACCAACATGACCGCGTCCGCCAAGGCCTGCTTGGTTTCGACGAATGTGGTGCGAGCCTCTTCCGACCAAACAATGTCCTTGCTTCCGCCCGACAGGAGAGCGGACAACGGGCGCATGATGCGGGCCACGGATGGTATGAACCGGTGATAAAAGCTTACCATACCGAGGAATTCCTGCAGGCCCTTGATGGAGATGGGTCTGGTGAAATGGCGGATGGCGTCGACCTTTGCAGGCAGGGGCATGGCGCTGTGTTTGTCAATCTGATGGCCCAGGAAATCGATTGTCTCAAGCCCGAACTGGCATTTGGCTGGGTTGACGGTCAGGCCGAAATCCCTCAGGCGAGGAACAAGTTGGTGGAGGTGCGTGAAATGTCCCTGGCGGCTGCTGCTGGCGATCAAGATGTCGTCGAGGTACATGAAGGCGAAGTCAAGGTCGCGCCCGACCACGTCCATCAGTCGTTGGAAGGACTGATCAGCGTTCTCGAGGCCAAAGGGCATCCGGACGAATTCAGAGGCCGAAAGGTGTGATCAGCACTGTCTTTGGAATGTCGTCCGGATGCACGGGGATCAGGCCATACCCGCGGACGAGGTTGACCTTGGAAAAAATGGACCGCCCATGCAGGTTGGCAGTGAAGTCCTGAATATGCGGCACGGGGTACCGGTCCGGAGTAGAAATGTCGTTCAGGTGTTGGTAATCACCACAGGGTCGCCAGCCTCTGGTTCCCTTGGGGACCATGTGTAACAGAGAGGCCCATGGGCTGTCCGACCTGCAGATGATCCCCAACTCCTCCATTTTCTTGAATTCCTCTTTCGCGAGGTGCAGCTTGTCCGGGGGTAGCCACCGGGCGCGAGTGTGGAGGGTAGAGCCCTGGGTGGGGATGTGATGCTGGACGCCGTGCTTGGGCAAGGTGGAGGAGAACTGGGGCGTTAGTACTGACGGAAACTCTGCCAGGACTCTGGCAAACTCGTTGGTCGACGTGGTGACGGAGTCAAGATGTGGGGCTGGTAGCTTGGCCTCACCCAACGAGAACATTTGGAAGGTCCTGGCATGTATCAAACGCTTACCCCGCAGGTCAACCGGCAGACTGTTGGCGCGAAGGAAGTCTGTCCCAAGGAGTGGTTGTGTGACAGCGGCCAGGATGAACTTCCAAGTAAAGTTGCAGGTGCCGAACTGGAGGTGCACCAAACAGGTGCCAAAGGTCCGAATGGCGCTACCGTTGGCAGCTCTGAGGGCGGGTCCTGGTGTGCAGTTGCGAGTCTCGTGGCTGTTGGGAGGCACGACGCTGACTTCAGCTCCGGTGTCCACTAGGAAACGACGTCCGGAACGCCTGTCCCACACATGCAAGTGGCTATCCAGGTGGCCAGCCGCCGTAGCCATCAGCGGCAGCTGGCTCTGGCGTTTCCTGGAAACCTACACGGTGGCCGGCACCTGCGGGCGTCAGCGCCCCACCGCTGGTAGTAGAAACACCATTGGTCGGTTGGTGTCTCAGATCTGGTGGCGGGTGGGGTGCGTTCGATAGCCGGGTCTGGCCTGCTGGACCACTGGGTACGTGGCATGGCAAAGCGCTCAACAGACACCCCGCTCTCCTTTCTCGGCCGCCAAAGGACATCCGCCCGGGCAGCCACCTTCCGGGGGTCGCTGAAATCAGCATCTGCCAGGAGCAGGTGGATATCATCGGGTAACTACTCCAGGAAAGCCTGCTCAAACATCAGGCAGGGTTTGTGGTCGTCAGCCAGAGCCAACATCTCGTTCATGAGCGCAGAGGGGGGGTCTGTCACCCAACCCACCGAGGTAGAGGCAGCGGGAGGCTCATTTGCGTCGGGAAAGGCCGAAAGTCTCGAGAAGGAAGGTCTTGAACTTATCGTACTTCTCCTCCTCCAGGGGCACCTGAATGAAGTCCTCGACCTGGGCTGCGGTGTCTTGGACAGATCTTTAAGTTCTCAGGCTTTGATTAATAGGGTACTGCAGGAGTACTTGAGGTGCAGTTATTGACAATTTTAGCTGAGGGAACCAATTGTTATATTTCCAGGTTTACTGATGATACTAAGCTAAGTGGTTTGAGTGTAGGACTGAGAGGAGCAAAAATTTCTTAATGAAAAGTATGATTAATCTTTGGAATTCTTTACCCTGGAGGCTCAGTTTCCAAAAATTGGTCCTAGTTTTAAATTAACTCAAGGTGGTGGTTGTAGGTTTTGGAGGTACTGTCAAAAACATGGTGAGTTCCTGCAGTGCATCCTGTAAACTGAGCACACTCTAACCATGCCACAGAAGAAAAAAGGTTATGCTGGTGAAATGGAATCCAATAATGCAGGCAACTTTTTTTCCTGTATGGTATTCAGTTTAGAGTGTCGTTGATGTCACTCTCAAAAGGAAAGAGTACAATATTCCATCATCTCCCACTTAAACGTCAGAAACAGAAATGTGTCAATCGGCCCCTCAAGTCTTCTGCACCCATTAAACAATTTCATGGCTGATCCTATCCTGGCCTTAGCACCAACTCCCCATTTTCTCTGCCTATCCCTCTACTTCCTCAGCTCATGACTAGTGCCTGGGGTAGTTGCATTCTCTCATTGGAGATTCATGCACCACACAATGTCTCTTTCCATTCATCAACCCATGTTTACACAGGAATTGGAACTTGTACAGGAATTTGGAAGACAAGGTATGATACATTACCTGTAATACAATTTGTCCAACTATACAGTCACTGCAAACCAACAAATTTCCTTTTTATATATCAATACACTGAATGAATTGCATTCTGAATGGATTAACTTTACCCAAACTTTAAATAACTTTTAAAGAAATGCAGTCTTTTCATCAAAATTTAAGAAAAATCTATACATTTTCAGCATTTCAAAAACCATTTTCATTTCCTTTGGTATAATCATATGGATTTTCATTCTTTCCAACGCACCGAAGATAGCAATGAAATCTACATGACCAATTACTAAATGTATGATTTGCAACAAAATGCCTTTGATGTAACGTCAGACCAGAATTCCCACCCTCCACCATCTCAAACCTCCTTCCTTCTCTCCTCCACTTCTAGCAATAGAAAGTAATTCCATATGAAATACTATCTTCCCAATAATATGTGTTATCTTGTACTTCATCACATTTAACTTCCATTTGTTCATTTGCATAATTTATATTCATAATTTAGCTTTTTTTTTAAAAGATTTTCACTAGAAACAATTATTTTATCAAGGACAATTTTGAACATTGTACCCACCTCAAAGTTGCATACATTGTCCCTCAAAAGAGCACATACCAGTTAAACTCTTCACCTTTGCTTTCTAATTCTCAAGATCAACTTGCTACTTATCCTTCATTTCGCTAGTAATTTAAATCACTTTAAAACTTTAAGACAAATGCAGACCCTCACATCTTTTGAAAACACTGGAATATTTTCATCCACTACTTTGTCCATCTTTTCATTGTTGAACAGAGACCCATTTCATCCAAACCATAACTTCCCTTTCTAACATTAAAAAAACCTAACAAAACTTAAAATGGAACAGAATTTAGAATTCAAGTTATCAATAACTATTCCTGATGTGGTACATCAAGCTGCATTCCCTTCATGCTGAAACAAGGTTGCTCAGAGTGCAAAGCAGTTAACTCCACTGTAGTTAGTGGAACTGTTTTAAAAAAAAATTAATACCTGGGATATAGTTGCTCTGTGGTTCTATTCCAGATGGAAAATTAGTGTTTTCAGGGATGGAATGAGTGTAGTCATCAAGTGGGGGCAATTCTGCTGGAATTTCAGTGTGTCGTGGCACCAGTACAGGAGGCAAAACTGAAACCAATAGTACAAATAATTAATAATGCTGAAACTTTATATTCTGTTCTGGAACTTAGATTTTCTGTTTAACAGTAACAGTAGCAAGATAGCTGCAGCATAATCTAGTTAAAGAATTTATCCATTCTTCCCATTTACATAAATGATAAATCAGTGCCATATAGAAAAATCAAAGAGTACCTGAAGGTGGTAGTGTTTCATTTATTGGCTAGGTGTTTTCTCTTTTTTCCCCCCACGAGGTGGTTGGGGGGGGTGGTGGTGGTGGGGGAAGGAAGAGAGATTTCTCCAACTCCAGTGTCAGGAGGGATATGCACTGAACAGCCATTTTCATTTCTATGCAAATCTAGTTGCTAAGAGACTTTTTTTTTAAAAAGAGTAAAATATCTTCCAGCACAAAATTCTTGCAACTGAAGACAAATAAAGAGCATCTCCATTCCTATGAACCTTTTGGGTTGAAGTGCCTTTAGAGCAACCTACCAACCCCAAATGGTTCAAATATATCCATGGAACACTCCTTAGAGTCTAATATTCCAGATGTATAAACGTATAATGAATTGAAATTGCATTGGGTCTTCAAAAGAAACAAAATTGATTACTGGTATTCACCAGCAAATCAAAATACAAAAAAGGCACACAATATGAAGTTTCCTTGTTTAAATACAAGACAAACACATTATATAATATTAAAAAAAGAACTTCATGTTCAGCAAGTCCAATTTAAGATGTTATCCCTGGGAATAGCTTCTTCCTGTTTTATCAGGGCACTTTTATTCCAGTTGCAAGAGTTTAAAAAATAAACCAGTACAAGTCCCTGCAGGTACTAATATTGTCTGCATGGGTCTAACTCAATATGCATTATTAATCTGAAAGGTGACATACTGGTATTATTAGAACATAAAATAGTATTCTGTGTTCTAATAATACCTTCGGCCCACAATATTGTGCCGACCTTTAAACCGCGCCTAAGACTATCTAACTTCTTCCTCCCACATATCCCTCTATTTTAAATTCCTCCATATGCTTATCTAACAATCTCTTGAATTTGACCAATGTACCTGCCTCCACCACCACCCCAGGCACATTCCATGCCCCAACCACTCTCTGGGTAAAAAATCTCCCTTTGATATCTCCCTTGAACTTCCCACCCATTACTTTAAAGCCATGCCCTCTTGTATTGAGCATTGGTGCCCTGGGGAAGAGGTGCTGGCTGTCCACTCTATCTATTCATCTTAATATTTTGTATACCTCTATCATGTCTCCCCTCATCCTCCTCCTCTCCAAAGCCCTAGCTCCCTTAGTCTCTCCTCATAATGCATACTCTCTAAACCAGGCAGCATCCTGGTAAATCTCCTCTGCACCCTTTCCAATGCTTCCACATCCTTCCTATAATAAGGCAACCAGAACTGGACACAGTACTCTAACTGTGGTCTAACTAGAGTTTTATAGAGCTTCATCATTACCTCACAGCTCTTAAACTCAATCCCTCAATTTATGAAAGCTAACATCCCATAAGCTTTCTTAACTACCCTATCCACCAGTGAGGCAACTTTCAGGGATCTGTGGATATGGACCCCCAGACCCCTCTGCTCCTCCACACTACGAAGAATCCTACCATTAACATTGTGCTCTGCTTTGGAGTTTGTCCTTCCAAAGTGTACCACCTCAGACTTCTCCAGATTGAACTCCATCTGCCACTTCTCAGCTCTGCATCCTACCAATGTCCCTCTGCAGTCTTCGACAATCCTCTACACTATCCACAACACTACCAACCTTTGTGTCGTCTGCAAACTTGCCAATACACCCTTTACCCCATCATCCAAGTTATAAATAAAAATCATGAAAAGCAGAGGTCCCAGAACCGATCCTTGTGGGACACCGCCAGTCACAGCCCTCCAATCTGAATGCACTCCCTCCATCACAACCCTCTGCTTTCTAAACGCAAGCCAATTCTGAATCCACATGGCCAAGCTTCCCTGGATCCTATGTCCTCTGACCTTCTGAAGAAGCCTACCATGTGGAACCTTGTCAAATGCCTTACTATAATCCATGTAGACCACATCTACTGCACTACCCTCATCAGTCTTCCTGGTCACCTCCTCAAAGAACACTATCAGGCATGAGAGACATGATCTGCCCTTCACAAAGCCATGCTAGCTGTTCCTGATCAGACCATGATTTTCTAAATGCCCATAGGTCCTATCTCTAAGGATCCTTTCCAACAGCTTGCCCACCACATACGTAAGGCTCACTGGTCTATAATTCCCTGGACTATCCCTACTACTTTTTTTGAATAAGGGACAACATTTGCCACCCTCCAATCCTTTGGTACCATTCCCGTGGACAACGAGGACTCAAAGATCCTAGTCAAAGGCTCAGCAATCTCCTCCCTCGCCTCGCAGAGCAGCCTGGGGAATATTCCATCAGGCCCCGGGGACTTATCTGTCCTAATATTTTCTAGCAGCTCCAACACATCCTCTCTCTTGATATCAAGACACTCTAGAACATTAACCTTACCAACACTGTCCTCAGCGTCATCAAGGCCCCCCTCATTGGTGAATACTGAAGAGAAGTATTCATTGAGGACCTCACCCACTTCCACAGCTTCCAGGCACATCCTCCCACCTTTATCCCTAATCGGTCCTACCTTTACTCTCGTCATCCTTCTGCTCTTCACATAAGTGAAAAATGCCTTGGGGTTTTCCTTAACACTACTCGCCAAGGCCTTTTCATGTCCCCTTCTTGTTCTCCTCAGCTCCTTTTTAAGTTCCTTCCTTGCTTCCCTATATTCCCCAAGAGACCTAGCTGATCCTTGCTGCCTAAACATGTATGCTGCCTTCTTCCTCCTAACTAGAAGTTCCACCTCTCTTGTCACCCATGGTTCCTTCACCCTGCCATTCTTTCTCTGCCTCACCAGGACAAATTTATCCCTAACATCCTGCAGGAGATCCCTGAACAACCACCACATCTCTATAGTATATTTCCCTTCAAAAATGTCATCCCAATTCACACTCAAGTTCTAGCCTTATAGCCTCATAATTTGCCCTTCCCCAATTAAATATTTTCCTGTCTTCTTTGTTCCTATCCTTGCCCATGACAATGCTAAAGGTTAGGGAGCAGTGGTCACTGTCCCCCAAATGCTCACCCACTGAGAGATCTGTCACCTGACCCGGTTCATTACCTAATACTAGATCTAATATGGCATTCCCTCTAGTCGGCCTGTCAAAATACTGTGACAGGAATCCATCCTGGATATACTTAACAAACTCTGCCCCATCTAAACCTTTGGTACTAAGCAGGTGCCAATCAATATTTGGGAAGCTGAAGTCTCCCATGATAACAACCCTGTATTCTTGCACCTTTCCAAAATCTGCCTCCCGATCTGCTCCTCAGTATCCTTGCTGCTACCAGGGGGCCTATAGAATACTCCCAGTAGAGTAACTGCTCCTCTCTTGTTCCTAACTTCCACTCATACTGACTCTAGAGAGAATCCTGCTACATTATCCACCCTTTCTACAGTTGTAATAGTATCCCTGACCAGTAACGCCACCCCTCCTCCTCTTCTCTCCCCCTCCCTGTCCCTTTTAAAACACTGAAATCTGGGAATATTCAGTATCCATTCCTGCCCTGGTGACAGCCAAGTCTCTGCAAGAGCCACAATATCATAGTTCCATGTATTTATCTAAGTTCTCAGTTCATCACCCTTACTCCTGATGCTTCTTGCATTTAAGTAAATGTACTTTAGCCCATTCACCTTACTACTTTTATACCCTATACTCTACTTCTCCTTCCTTAAAGCCTCTCTATATGTCAGATCTGGCTTTACTCCATGCACTTCTTCCACTGACCTATCCCTCCTGTTCCCATCCCCCTCGCAAACTAGTTTAAACCCTCCCGAACCACCCTAGCAAACCTGCCTGCAAGGATATTGCTCCCCCTCGAGTTCAGGTGTAACCCATCCAATCTGTCCAGGTCCCACTTTCCCCAGAAGAGATCCCAATGATCCAAAAATCTAAAACCTTGCCCCCTGCACCAACTCCTCAGCCACACATTCATCTGCCATCTCCTCCTATTCTTACCTTCACTATCACGTGGCACTGGCAGCAATCCTGAGATTGCTACCCTTGAGGTCCTGTTCTTCAGCCTTCTGCCTAGCTCCCTAAACTCACTCTTGAGGACCTCATTCCTCTTTCTACCTATGTCATTGGTACCAATGTGTACGACGACTTCTGGCTGTTTTCCTTCCTGCACAAGAATGCTGTGGACCTGATCAGAGACATCCTGGACCCTAGCACCTGGGAGACAACAAACCATCTGGGATTCTCGCTCATGTCCACAGAACCTGACTATCGAGTCCCCTATCACTATTGCCCTTCTCTTCTCCTCCCTTCCCTTCTGAGCAGCAGGACCAGTCCCAGTGCCAGGGACCTGGCTTCTGCCACTTGATCCCTGTAGGTCATCCTCCTCAACAGCATCCAAAGCAGAATACCTATTTTTGAGGGGAGCATCCGCTGGGGTCCTCTGCTCTGTCTGCCTGTTCCCTTTCTCTTCCCTGACAGTCACCCGTTTATCTGCCTTCAGGACCCTAGAAGTACCTGCCCTAAAAGAAAAAGGGGTGGGGGGGGGGGGGGGGGGGGTGGTGGTGATTGCCTCCCAATGCACAGCATCTACATAACTCTCTCCCTCCCTGATGCTTCGCAGTGTTTGAAGCTGCGACTCCAGCTCATCAATTCTGAGCCGAAGTTCCTCCAGCCTCAAGCACTTACTGCAGATGTGGTCACCGTGCACCAACTTTATCAATTATTGACACCAACTTTGTCGTCTTGCCAATTCCTTTGGCTTGTACAATTTCTGAGGATCATCTGACAACAATTAATTCAAGCACATCCTGATTCATCATTTGCAGAGTTAACACAGGAGGCAATTGGCATAACTGTTTATCAAAGTGAACTTTGTGCAATCAATGCAATATGTATTTAAAGTGACTTCTGGAAAAACCATTTTTTCCAACATGAATTATACAAGCTTTGAAAATGCAAGTTTGGGAAAAGCAACTATTTCTTTCTCAAGTACCTGTGGACACACTCTTAGCATTAACACAAACTATCATTCCAATGCTAAAGTTCATCCAAAATCAGTCATATTTTCTGCTTCATGTTGTGTGCACTTTTTCCACCATGAAAACAAAGAGGTTTTCTATTTAAGTGTCATCTTGGCTGTTCATATTTTATGAATTTTAATTGCCTCAACTTTTTCTACAAGCAAAATTGTCCACATGGAACCTAATAATCAGCTGTGCTGCCTTTAGATATACAAAAGGGAAATTAAATTTAGTTTTAAAAATTCTTTTCTTCAAGTCCAACAAAAGCTTTCACTAACCTGGCGTTTCCACCCTCTGATAGTGGTATGGGTTAACGCACACTTCATCCTTCTTAAGATTGAAAGCATATTCACAAGTTTCAATTGCTCGTAGCTCATGGTGACTATGAAGATCAGGCCAGCGCCACAAGCGACAGTAAATAACATGAGGCAATCCTTTACGATGTGAAACTTGCAGCCGGCCATCAAGTGATCTGCACGTAAAGAAGAGATACGATCTGGAATGCTTAGGATACAGTTTACAAGTTTTATCATTATACATTTTATTTTTGAATTAAATCACAGTTAACAAAATTTCTTAATGAAGAAACTTACTCAAATTCAAAATTAACCAACCATTCTCCAGCATCTGGAGGATGGGAACAGGGATAATGTAGTGAGTAAATAAGATAATTAAGCTTCTCACAATTTGCATTTGTATAATTACAGAATATTCCCTGAACAGCATGTGCTGAAGAACCATCAAAAGATATCATTCCACCCATCCTAAAGTTAGAATTATCCCCTGAAGATAAAATTAGTCGCCAAAAAACTACAACTTGGATTGTGTTTTTTTTAAAAAAATATGACAACCTTGCCCTGGTTAAATTCAAAAGACATCTTTGACTCCAGTTACAAAAAAACAGAACATGCTGGAAACAGCAATCAGGTCAAACTGCATCGTGGCATGATCTTCATCAGTTCTGATGAAGGGTCATCAACCTTAAATGTTAACTCATTTTGTTTCTCTTTCCACAGATGCTGCCCAAATTGCTGGGCATTTCTAACAAGGAACTGCAGTTGGACTGTTATGGCACATGGAACCATTTTTCTCAACCAAGATCACAAAAAAATTAAATGTCATTTATTTCATTGCCATTTACAGTTAGCTGCACAGAAATATCTTCTATGTTTGATGATACCACTATCATTTATCTTCAATGTAAGTAAAAGACACTAGAAATTCCTAGATTTAATTTTTGGCCACAGATGAATTATTGGATCTCACAAAAAGATGTAGCCAACATTATAGTTGCTGAAATAGTCTGCAAGCAAACCCTAACTTCCAATTGCCCAATAACTTTTAATTCTCAGCCATACTCTAAACTCTCCAACTTGGTCTTTTGCAATAAACTTCATTGGAGCAATGCAAAAAAAAAATTGAGAAACCCCTTTTTACTTGGAAATTCAAATTGCATAAATGCTGATTTGGTTTCAGCATTGTGCAACTGAATTTTTTTTCATGAATTAAACATGGTAACCATCAGCTCCAATTTGTTTCTCTTCACTCTTAAAATTCAACTGGTTGTTGCCAAATTTGACATTCCAGGGCATTTTCTGCTTTTGGGGTTCACCCAACGATGTAACCCCTGATACAACACTTTTGCAACAATGCAGCAGAATGTAGATTATATTTTGGGGTGGGGGGTGGTTTGCAGATGCCCATCATGAACTATCCAAGACAGCATACTCCCACAGTGCCAACATGGGAGGCAAGTTATTAACATACATTCTTACCCACCAAATTAAAATTACTTCCTCCAATATCCATTGATCTCCAAGCAACACTCTGACCCAAACATTTATTACTCCACTCCCCACCTGACCTTGATTCTCTCTTCCTCCCAATCTTCAATCACTTTCCCACACACATCTGCTTATATCTACAAACATCATTTGCCACCCAACCCATCCCCTTTCCCTGATCGCTGGTCTCCTCCTCAGCTATACTCCCATTCCCAAAACCAAGGCTCCAAGACTGAATGGGTCTTCTGGAATATCTAGCTTTTCTTTTAATAATGCAATTTATAGCCTATCAGACTCAATGGATTTAGCAAGGTAATGTACTCCCAATTACACCCTTTGTTTCTTTATACATCCCATTAATATCGCTTGCAGCATCATTTAACTCGTTTATTTGATCACAAATCTTCTCGTCTGTTCCTTTTGGTCTTCTGCTTTTCTAGAAATTTAAAAATTTATCTATTTTTCTATTCCAGTTCATACAGCAGTTGTTGACCCAAAACATTAAGACTGCTCCCTCCTCCACAGGCAATCAGATTTGATGATTATTTCCAGTATTTTCTACTTGCATTTCAGATATTGTGAAGTTAGGGATAGAAAAATAAAGATTAGTCTGTGTTATGGCTCCTGATTACTATGAAGTATTCATGAATGGTTATTAAAAATGATTCACCAGACCACCAGTCATTTACCAGCAAACTGATACTAATAGTGGAAACTTTTGGGGATGCGGCAGCTTTCACTGAAAAGAAAGGAGGGGGAAGACCAGGACAGGAAAGCAAACAATTCAATTCACATACAGGTTTACCCCAAAGCAAATTAAAATTCAAGCTCAAACAGTTAAACAATGTAGATTGGATTCTGACATCAATGTGACAGTAACTCAACAACACCAAAGTATCCATTTTTAGCCCATCAATAGACAAAACATCCAACCCCACAAGCCTAAAATTATTTCTAGTCGGAGAATCATAGAATCATTTTTCTCTACTTCTGATTAAAACAGTTGATTTGAATATAAAGCGTGAAGGCTAAAGATAGTAGACTTCTTTGTCATGGTTAAATGCAGAATCAATGAAAAGAACTTGTTTTGTCTTATTGGAGGGTTAAAGATAAAACTGCTTTACCACACTCAAATGTGAAGGCAAAATAAAACAAACGCTAAAAATCAGAAACACTTATGGAAAATGCAGCAAGCACACAACAGATCAATTGGCATGTGTGAAAAAACAGGGTTAACATTCCAGAATTGCACTTTTTTGTCAAAACAGGTCAATGCTTAAGAATGCATGAAGTTTTAAACACAGAGGCATGGAAAATTAGAAGAACAGAAAGGGGAAGGCAGCAATGATTAAACAATAAAAAGGCTAATGGTGCAAAGCAAATAGTAATGATTAAAGTTTACAAATAACTGAATAGTTCCAGAAGAGGTGCAAAAAGCCAATACCAGGATCATTGTCAAAAGCTATCAGTAAAAAAAAATGGAAATTATGATTTGAAACTGATGAATTCAATGTTGAGTTGCAAAGTACAAAGTGACTTCAAGGAAAGTTCCATCAACCTTGTTTCAAAATTTCTACCCCTCCCTCCCCTTTAGATGTTTTTAAGTCTCTTCCCTTATCTTCCACTTCGCCATCAAAAAAAAGATCAGGGAGCTGTCGTATGAAAAAGAGAATTATTTCCAGTTGATGATCACCCATCAGAACTGGACAGCCACCCAACAACCCATCCCCCTAAAACCTCTCCACTTTCACCAATCTGAATGAAATATTTCCTCCACAACTCATTGGTTCTGTCTTCCATCTCCATCAATGCTTACTCACTGCACTTTCCTATGCAATTCATGTCCTTTTTGCTCCTTTCCCACCATAGAGGAACCCAAATATTCCTTCCAGGTGAAGCAGCAACTCATTTATTTCAATTTAATGTACTGCATTCTAGCCTCACAGCATTGTCCCCTCTACACTGAAGAAATCAAACACAACTTAAATTGACTGCTTCGTGGAACTCCTCCCTTCACTCAGCAAAGGTGACTCTGAACTTCCAGTGGTCTATCACTTTAATTCTCCATCCTAGTCCAAAACCTGTCTTTGGCCTCTTGCATTGTTCCAGTGAAACCCACATAATTCCTGAGAACAGCATGACCTAGCACTTTACATCCCTCAGGTCTTAATGAATTCAATAATTTCAGATATTTTTATTGGTATAATCAGTCTTTCCAGGTTATCTTTCTTTAAACTGGCCATTTCCGATATAATTGTGTCTTGCATGCGCGCTCTCTCAACCCAAATAGTATTTCTAACATCTGCAGTTCTAGCACTTTCTTTATCTCAATTGCCTCTTCCCATTTACAGATCCTCTTGACAAATCAGCTGTGATTAACAACCATTCATATCCACAACTTCTGTCATTCAGTCTCCATCCTATTACAGACATTCCCTTTATGCTCTCCTTCCTCCCCCTTCATTGCAGGTTCAAACATGTTCAAGCTGTACCCTTTCCTGGTTCTGATGAAAAGTCATTCATCTGAACTAGTATCCGCTTCTTTCTATAAATGCTGCCTGATCTGCTGAGTATTTCCAGCATTTTCTGTTTTTGTATTGTCGCTCAGTAGGACCTCAATAATTCCCACAACAATCTTGAATGCGTTTTCTCGCACCCAATTCCAAATCCCTTCACCCAGCTTCCCCACAGTACAATGCTCCAAACATATGCTTCTGATGATTCAGACTGATTAAAGGTGGCCTCTGCATAACCATTTTTCACATATCAAATCTTTTGCCTCCTCCTCTCTATATCCACTCCCCCAGCATGAATGGATTTCTAGCATCCTTACCTTCTACTCCACCAGCTCCTATGTTCAACAGATTTTAAACACCTCCATCATCTTCAGCAGGATTGTTAAACACCCAAACACTTCTGAGCACTTCTGTTCACTCAAGAATGCATTTTGAATATTCTAGGCTTGGTTCTAGATAAATAGAAGCTGAAGGCTCAGAATTTTTTTACTGGGCACTTTACAGCCTTCTAAGCTCAATTTCAAGCCAACAATTTCAGATCTGAACCACTACACCTCACTGTTGCACCTTACAGCATCACCTTCTATATTTTTTGTCCCATTACCTACCCTTTTATCTTGCACCACGTACCTTTTACCCTACCATAGATTAACCACCTTATGCTTCCTGCCCCAATCACTAATTTCTTAAAACCTTTTTACATCCATAACATATTCTAATTCTGAAACAGTAACTGCTTCTCTTCACAGATTCTGACTAACCTGACTACTCCAATAATTTTCTGTTCACGTAGATTATGCTTGTTTATTACTACCCAAAGTGGTAGATGATTGGACATGCTGTCCTCCTTTATTAAATACCATCGAGACAAGCATGTAGCTTGCGTGGGCTGTTGGCTTGCAATCCAGAGATTCCCAACTTTAATTATTGCCCCCCTCCATTTCTACCAACACTCGTACTGACCAACACACTCGAGACAAATGGGATTGGTTAGTAGAACTTTGCATGTCCTGGAAAGCAAATGCAGCATTCAAATTGTAAAATTTGTATGGGTTGGCACATTTTATTTGTGAAGGAAAATAGAAACGTTTCCTAGTAGGCCTTCAAGAATCTTTATATTAAAATTCATTAACACTGAAAAATTCAAGCCCTAGTTATACACAGCAGTATTTAGTTTTACATCTACTTATACCAACCTCACCATTTCAGAATCCACTCCACACATTTAGTTCATCCAATTTGTTTTGAATACTGAGTATTGCTGTATAAACAGCTTGTCTTTTTAATTATTCATCCAATTTAATTAGTTCTTTTGAAATATCCTCTATTATTTCATCCAATCTCCATTAATGCATTATCACCTTTATTAGATTTTTAGTTTGCTATTCACTCCATGATTCTTGATGTAATTTGCGATTCCTAAGTTCACTATTAATCATTTATTTTTTCCCAAAATCTCCATTCTACAGACTACATGAACCACCTTTCTGTCCCAACAACAATGTTAGTGTCCCATAAAAATAAACAGGATTTCTCCTTCCCACACCATTCTCTTAGCTGTATCTGATCTTGCCCACGTTTGTTCCCTTATTAATTTGCACATAATAAACCAGAGATTATGGGACAAGGACAGCAAACTGTAATGTCATCAGGTTCAGAATAGATATTAGCAAAGGTTGCCTAGAGGAGGAGTTTTAAACTTAAAAAGTCACAGCAAATATACGAAGCCAGAGTTGACTAACGTGGACTGGGAAAATGGATTAAAAGGCAGATCAACAGATAAGTGTGGCAGATATTTGAAGCATTTTATAACTCTCAAAGATATATGCTATTGAGAATTTAAAGGCCCTAATCCAAGGTAAGGAGATGGAACTTCTCTCAAGAACTGTGAATTGTTGGAATTCTCTATTCGGTGAGTTAGAGGTTGAAACACTGAATATACTGACAGCTGAGACAGACAGAGGAGTCTATACAGGAGTCAAGGCTTATGAAGTACTGGAAAGTGGAGCTGAGGCCAAGAACTCACCAAATGGTAGGAGTGAAGCCTACCCATCGTTGTATCTTATGATTTTTGTGTAGGTATGAAAAAGGACAATGTACAATTAGGCATTAAAAGGACAATTAAATACTAAAGGATTTGACTCAGGCAAACTGGAATCAAATACTGGTAGGCAAAATAGCATGAACAAATCAAAGGCCTTCAATGGGAACCAATTTATGTGCAGAGTGGACATGACCCTCTGAAAGGAAAGTAATAATTACTGGTCTCTGAATGACTGAAGATATAGAGGTTAATGTGAAACAAATGAAAGGAGGCCCATGACAATTGCAAGTTTCATAATAGAGAACCAAGGTAAATATGGAAAGTCTAGGAGACTTTAAGAAGAATATTGAGAGAACTAGAGAATTGAAACCACTGCACCAGTTACAAAAAAGAGTGACATTAAATCTGATGAAGAAAATAGGCAACCAAAGGACAAACTTAGCTGCTACTGAGCAAAGAAACCAAAGAATTTGAATGTCAGTCAGATACAAAATGCTTTTATGGAAGGGGCTCACAAGTGTACAGTGGTGATGAGTCTACCATTTGCCCACAAACGTCAAATGTTTGCATATATTTTTTGCCTGCCAGCTAATCTCCACCCTTGCCCCTTTTGTCCTTTCCAATTACCTCAGTTTCCTTCCTCTTAGCTTCTTTGAACATACCATCAAATCCTAACACTTCCACCCAGACCCTCCAGATGAATCCTGCAACTCAACGTTTGAACTTGGCAAAAAGCATATTAGTCCCTGCCACATGAATTACAATACTGAGAACATTTCGATATTACATTAGAAGGACGATTTTTTAAAAAAAAAACAAGAGATTCAGCTGCACCCCTTCCGTGAGGACATTTTCCAAGGGGTCTCTAAGAATGCCAAGACTGTATAATAGTTAAATGAAAGGAAAAAAAAAATCGGTTGTACACTCATTCTACTATCAGCTGAATTTTGAGTAAACTGTTGCAAAGCACAATAGAAATAATAGTGACTGAAAGTTAAGTTGGCAGGCATGTGAATATAATTAAGCTAGTAGCTGCCAGACACTGTAAATTGGCTGAATAATATGCATAACTCATCATTCAAGTATTCTGCAGCAATTACCATGTGACCAAATAACAAATCCAGCCAAGTATCACAAACAAAATTGTTAAATATTTCCAAAAATGAGAATGCAAACTAGGCGACTTGAAGGAAACGCACCTGTCACTCCACAAAAGTGACCCTATAGCTTTAATTTTCTTCCTCTCATTCTAAACTACACTGTTCTTGACCTCTTATAGTATTCTATGATCCAGGAACAGCACCACATATTTCAATTAGTCACGTTAAAGCAGAGTCATAGAACTGTACACAACCAACTTGTCCATGCTGAACGTGATGCCCATCTATACAAATCCATTTTGTCTGCATTAGGCCTGTGTCCCCCTAATTTTATACTCCTCTACCCTGGGACAAAGACTCTACCTACCCTATGTCTCTCAATCTTATAAACCCCTTATAAAAGGTCAGCTTCCCACACTCCAGTGAAAACAAACCCAGCCTATCCAATCACTCCTTATAACTACAGCCCTCCACTCCGGGAAATGTCCCAGTGAATCTCTTCTGCACTCTCTATCATTACCAAATCTTATCTATAGCATGGCAACCAGTAATGTACACAACACTCCAGGTGCTGCCTAACCAATATTTTATATAGCTGCAACATGACATCCCAACACTTGTACTCAATAACTCAGCCTATGAAGTCAAGCATGCCAAATACCTTCTTCACTACTTATCCACCTGTCATCATTTTTGGGGAATTATAAAGTTGTACCCAAAGGTCTCTCTGTACATCAACACCACTAAGGTTCCTGTCATTTAATGTACATGCCCTGCCAGAATTTGATGACCACAAAATGCATTATTTCACACTCATCTGGATTAAATTCCATTTGCCATCACTCCAGCCAACTTTTAAGTTGATCTATGGCCCTCTGTAACCTCAGACAACCTTCTCTGCCAATTTTCATGTTGCCAATAAACTTACTCATCAGACCACCTACATTCTTATGACACAAAGGTCCGAAGCACCGATCCCCATAGGACAGGTTAGACTGGTATTACACTGGTTAGCCTTCCAGTCAGAAAAACAACCCTTCACTACTACGCTCTGCCTCCTAGCACCAAGCCAATTTTGAATCCAGGTGCTTTAACCTTCTGGATTAGCCTACTGTCATGGACCTTGTCAAAAGCCCTGCTAAGTCCATTGTCTATTGTCCCGCCTTCATTGATTTTCTTAGTTGTCGCCTCAAAAACCTCCGATTGGTGCAACAGGATTTTCCTTGCACAAAACATGATGATTTCCTGAATCAGCCCCTGCCTTTCTAAGTGAACATATATCCAATAATTTCTCTACCACCAATGTAATGCTCACTGGCTTGCGCTTCCTTGGTTTATCCCTACTGCCTTTTCCGAATAAGGAAATAACATCACTATCCTCCAGTCTACCGGTACGTCACTAAAGGTTAATGAAGATGCAAAAATCTCTGTCAGCGATGTAGCAATCCCCTCACTTGCTTTCCATGGTATTCTGGGATGGTTGCCATCAGGCTTTGGGGATTTATCTACCTTAATGTGTTAACATGCTCTCCTTCCTGATACAAACATGTTCCAGAATACCAGTGTACCCTTCTCCTAACTCCTTGCTTCACATCCTCCCCCTTGATAAGTATTCATTTAGGACCCCACTCACATCCCCTGGCTCCAGACATAATTTCTCTGTTGGCCTCTGAGGGGACCTACTCTTTCCCCAGCTACCCTCCTGCTTCTAATATATTTATAAAAGGCTTTGTGATTCTCCTTAATGCTGCTTCCCAAGGCCATGTCTCCCTCTTACTCCAACTTTCAAGATTCAACCTTTAACTCAATAATTTCAAATGATTATTGCTACACTTATTTTTACCTCCTCTTAAGCACTTCTTTTGTTGCTGTCACCCTATCATCCCTTAATGCTTTCTACCCATCTTTCTTCCTTAATGCCTCCTTTGGACCCTATAAGAAACCTTCCCCTTTGATCCTTCCTCTTCTCCAGATCTTTGAATTTGTAATTTCCAGTTCCAGTAGTCATCAGTCTGAAATAAACTGTCTTCCACGGATGCTACCTGACCTGCTGAAAATTTCTAGCAATTTTAATTTTCATCTCCAAATTGCAAACAAGCTCCAGCATCAAATTTCCAACATAATCTCAAGTATACTGGTCAGAGTCATACAATACAAACACAGGCCCATTAACTGCCTTGGCAAATCAAGTGCTTGCCCAAATGAGTCTTAAAATGTTGAGTGCCTGCCTCCAACCTTCTCAGGCAGTGCATTTCAGATTGCAACCACCTTCTGGGTGAAAAATTATTTTCTCAGATCCCCTCTAAATCTCTTAACTCTTTACCTTAAATCTATGGCCTCTGGTCTTAAACATTTCTGCCATGGGGAAGAAGTTTCTTACCATCTACCCTATCAATGCCTCTCATAATTTTGTATACCTCCACCAGGTTCCCCCTCAGCCTCCACTACTCCAAGGAAAATAAACCCAGCCTATCCAGTCCCTCCAATTATAATCCTTAAAATAACTAGATAGCTACTCCAAAAAATTAATTCTTCAGGAGAACCTCTTCCAGCAAATTAAGTGCGGAATGATGCTTAGCACGGACAGTGCAAGAAAATGTTCTTGCTTCTTCAGATCACGTAGAGAAATTTAAAGACAAGTCATAACTTTGCTAATCTAGATGTGGACATATTTTTGGAAAAGATATAGATTAACTGATTTTACCAATGATCATTCAAGAATGGTTGATCAGCATAGCAACAATGAACCTCAAAGTCCAAATCTCCTCAAGCCATAATAAAATGAGACGAGAATTTTTCTCGACAAAGACATTTTCCTTCCTTGCACTGAAGGCACTTTTTTGTAGATAATTATAATTTCAGATTGATTAGCAATTGTACATTTAATGATATACACCCAAGATTCACCACAAGTTACTTATTTTCTCAATGCTACTAATAAACAAGTCATGTGGGTCACCTACATGTTGATTTAGTTTTAGAATTTTATCAAGGTGGAATATTTTTAAACCTGTGCCAAAATTTTTTAAATCAGATTGCACCATGACCATAAAGAACGAAATGTGGAATAAAAGGAGCACTAGTAAAGTTGCAGCTTGGAATACGATAAACAATCAAAATCTTAAGCACGTATGAAAAAGCTAAAGAACAAATTAAAAGTCTAAGTACCACAGAAGTCCCCAACAACTGTCAGACTTACCCATTATTCATAAAACAGCCAATGTTATGTAAAAACAGAGTTTGTCCATTATTACATCTATACATTCCCGTTAATCAGAAATAGAAAATAAGTCCAGCAAACATTTTGCTTGAAAAGTTAACCTAAAGTTAACAAAAAGTTATCAGAAGTTTCCAGTAAATTTAGTCCTTTTTGAAAAACTGTTAGTTACACTTACTATTTGCATATAAACTATAGGGATTTTTCAGAGTTTTAAAAAAAGAAAAATCTTATGTAAATATCAGGTACATCTGCATCTGGAAAGCAACAGGTTTACTATCCAAAGTAGACCCACTTTTCAGATGTTGATGGACCTCCATACTTTAACCACTGCTTTTTTTTGCATATTTTTTAATCCACCAAAAGACACCAAGAGTGAATTCAAACATTGACAATTCTTAAATGACCAACACCAGTTAATCCCAACATCCCACTATGTGGAAGAAGAGCTTTTAGTCACTGTATATTCACCTGGTTTGCTCAGGAAAGCTGTAAAGGCCTGTTGTATCCCACTGATCTACTGTACCAGGTGTACTCAGTCCCCAAATTTCAGAGCATGTGCTGTGCATAAAATTAGAAAAAAAAAGGGTAAACATGGGGTATGGTGTAGTGAAAAGCTGATGGAGGATAATACATGTAGACAAACATAAAAATAAATCTCTTTAAATTAAGAAATGTCAAGGTTCCACTCAAACAACGTTATTCAAAAAAAATTGATTTGTTCAACTTACCATGGAAGTTTATTGTACATTGGCCGTTTTACCAACAATGCATGCCAGGAACAAGTGATATTTTCCACCAAATGTACTTCAAAATAATGTTTTTTTACATAAACAAGTAGGCACTTCATTAAAAACCCTTACCCTACCAAATATTGAACAAAGTATTTACTAAAAATGGGCATTAAAATTTTGTTAAATTATGAAAATATCTTTTGAAACATTGCATAAAAGCTATGATTTCTATGGTAATTGCAACATTAAAATAGAAAGCAACTGTAGAAGTGCATCATATTTTTATCCTTTAGTTCAAGTTGTCCACACACATACAAGTATCTTTTCCTCCATTTGCATCTTGCACTGCTTCTTTGAACACTGAGTTTTACTTAGATTTAATCAATATTGGCTTTTTCAGTAGATGATAGATATGCCAAATAAATATCTTTGCCGATTCTTCTGGAGCAATACCATTGAATATTCTAGGCTATTCATCCAAATGGTAGTTGCTAGCACTTGGAGAAAGGAGAATTTTTCTTTTTGACTTTCCTCGTTCTCCAACTGAAATCCTAATAAATTTGATTAAAAACAAATCATATGCAATGCTAGATGAACACAATTAACTTTACAACCAAAAAAAAGGGTGCAGGAACGAGCAAAACAGTTCATGTAAACATTTCTTCTCCCTTTTGCTGCAGGATCTTTCTACCATCTAGTTTGTTCAACTGTGCCTTTTCCAAAAGAGTTTCAGCCTTCCATTCTCTCCTAACAGATCTATTTCCCATCATGTTGACAGAATATTACTTCATTTCTCAGCCAAGCAACAAAATAATTTTCTTCTCTACCAACCTTCCCATTATGATGGCCTCCCAAAAGCTACTATTTTGTCACCACAATTACTTTTAAAACTGGACTTGCTTATTTAAAAAAATACTATCCATTTTGAGATTTGCAGAACTATTTCCCCCACAAGGGAAACACGTTTCTATTGCAAATATTTCATAATTTCAAAAGAGATAGCTCATTACTTGAAGAAACTCTTTAGTGCCGTGATGTAGAAAAACCCAATTTTCAGATGTTCAATTCAATTAGCATTTGATATAGAACTTCAAAAACAAATGCCCAAAGGTCAAGGCCAGAGAGCAAAAAAAGTCATGCAGGTTGTCTTCAAAGCATTTCTCTACAATACAATTTAGTTTATTTACTTTTCTGTATAGTTATAGCAGTTGATTTGTGTGCGGAGCACTGGAGCTAATGACACCTTGCAAAATAAACTCTAACAAGCACTCAGCTGAAGTGTTCAAATGAAAATCTGAAAAATTTACCACTCAGGACAAAAGCTTGAAATATTACAAGTGGAAGAACTAGTTTGAATTAGTCAGCAAAGCACACTTTTAAAAAAATTCTCCCTATCTCCTTCCCAATTTGCTGTCAATTTAAAATATCTGGATAATGATTTCCTTTGCCACATGAAGCTTTAATGCACTGAATTCACAAAGCAAAGTAAAAATGTAATTTCTTAATGCAATTAAAAATGCTGCAAAATGCTAAGAGGTAGTAAAGGATGAAAAACAGTTTATTCATTCCCAGGAATGAAACCACTGAGCACAGGAAGAATTCATTGACCTACTCCACTCATATCTGCATAGCCATGATGATGCTGCTTTTCTCCCCCCAAATATGTATTCAATTCCCCAAAGTTGATCAACTTCCACCACCTTTGAACTGAGTGTATTCCAGTTCATACAACTAATTCAATCCAAGAACTTTATACCCTTTATTTGACAATAAACTTAATAAAAACTAGAATTTAGATTAATTTCCACAGAGTTAATAGGGATGACTAAAGTATTAATTACAAAACATTACCCCCTTGCTTGTACTCTAACTACCCTGAGGTAACAATTGCTTTGATATACTTCTGCAAGGAGCACCTGATTTTCAGTTCAAGTTAGCCTTTCTCCAGGAATAAGGCTTGACATTAATGTCAGTGGGATATGTGATAATAAAATCCTTTTGTTTCAACTCTTAATTCTATTCTTGTCCTAAATATTATCAAAAGGAGGAGTCACTGGATAAGGAACTAGAATCAAGATCTGGATAATATTTTCAGAACTGAAGTTGCTGGGGCTAACTATGGCATCCTTAGGGAGATAATAATAATGGGAACACTCATTCTCGCAGTGGTAATATACAAATTTGAAAGTGGGACTTCATAAGAGAATGAAGGGGGCAGGAGGAGGAGTGACTTAGTGATTTTTTTAAATTTGGACAAAATTCCAAGGGTAGCAAATTGAAATTTAGCAAATAGCTAATAACAAGGGTAGGAAACCACCACTTTTGTCCTGAGCCAGAATTTTCAATCTTCTCTCTCAGGAGGACATAAAAGAATCAGAGCAATGTTTCAAATACTTACACTTCAACATTTCTGAAAGAGATTACCTGCCCATTCTCACAATGGCTATTTCTTGCATTACAACAGTGAAAGTATGTCAAATGTTTCTTAAATGTTTACAAATTATCTTCAATCATCCAGAAGGGGCTATGAAAGGCACTATACAAATGCAATCTCCTGGAAGACCCCAAATTTATTAATCCAAAAAAACTGTACAGCCCTTTAAGCAACTGATTTCACTACTGATGTGAAATGAACATTATGAATAATATTAGAAAACATTTAGCAGAAATCAGGCGACCCCTACATTACCTGGGGATTGGGGGTTTTGCATGTTTGCATTCTTAGTAAACTCTCAATTGATCAATCAACTGACATTTATAGAAGTTTTTCTAGTTTCTTGTTTCTACCATATCCCAATTTTTGGGAATGCAAAGCCACATTATTTGCACATGAATCAAGAAATTCAAATTGAAAAAAAATTATTATTTTCTTTCCTTCCCCCCTCCCCCCGTATCTCAAATTTTTGGGCAGTGATTTGCAAATTCTGCAAGGGCAAATTTCTATTACCCAAACAGCCGTAACACAGGGATCGCCTGTATACAACATCAAGCAGTAAGCAGTTTAGAGCAAATCACTATTATGGGTTACACTCATTTATATATTTATATTATATTTCAAGTACAGCAAGTATCTCAGCAAAATTCAGTTATTTACAATTGGAGTCTTTATAGAGAAAGATAGAGAATTTGAACAGGTCATAACACAAAACATCTCAGAGATTTATACATTACAAATATAATTTAAAGATCTGATAGCATATATTAATTTGCTACTGTTGAATTATATCTGACCTATCGACATAAGGTAGTAAATTTGTGAATAAGAATGTAAAATACAATAAACACTTCCCTTGAGAAAGCAAACAATAATTTGTTCTTCTAATTTTCTATTAAAGCATGGCAAATCAGATGATATCACAAACTCAAAAAATGTATCAAAAAAGACCAAATCACAATGCCACTCAAGTAATTTATTATAGACAGAAATATTCTTAAACCCTACCGTACAGTAATGTCTTTAAATAAACAAAAAATAGTACACATAACAACATGGCCAGTATTAGCGGAACACAACATTAGTGGAAAATTAGTGGAAAGGCACTTTAGTCTACGTGCTAAATATTTAGTCTGTTTTGGTATTTACAATAGAGTATGACAACATCCAGGATACAGAGAAGCTATTAAATCAGCAACACAGCCTAAGTAACATAAGAGTATTGAAAGAAATAATGGCATTAAGAGTGAAACATCCCAAGAACAAGATGGTTTCTATCTTGCATTTTAAATGTAGTAGATGAGAAGACTGGAAGAGAGTTAACATTTTCTTGATTCAGGAATAGTCCCCTTAGATTAGAAAACTAAGCACATCATTCAGCTATTTCAGGCCAGTGAAACAAACAATTGCTACCAGAAGACTAAGAGCTCATAATTTTGGACGGTGACTGCACTCTTTCAAAATTTTTCAGTTGATCAGAGAAACCAAATGGATTTGTGAAGGGCAGGTCAAGCCTGATGAACTTCATATTTCTGAAGATTAGTCTACAGCAGTAGACAGAACATTTGACTAATGTGTACATTCAACACAATCACCCCATCCAAATTTATCAAGCTTCAAGATCTAGGCCTCTGTACCTCCCTCTACAACAGAACCCTTGACTTGCTCATCGGTAGACCTTTGAGGATTGGCAACATCTCCTCCTTACTGACAATCGACACAGGTGCACCTCAAGACTGCGAGCTTAGCCCCCTGTTCCACTCCCTATACATACACAATGTGTGGCTAAGCACAGCTCCAATGCAATATACAAATTCGCCAACAACACCATTGTTGTTGGACAAATCACAGGCAGCGATGAATCAGCATACAAGAACAAGATAGGACACCTAGTTGAGCGGTGCCGCAACAACAACCTCTTACTCAATATCAGTAGAACTGAGGAATTGATTGCTGACTTCAGGAAGGGGAACGTGGGCAAACATGCACCAGTCTACATTGGTGGATGAGCAGTGGAGCACAAAAACCTTTGATCACAGAGAAATCCTGCAAGCAACAAATGAGACTGTCCCACCTCACTAGCTTCCTTTTTGTTCCGCAAGCAATGTCTAACTGAGAACATTATTTTGTGTCTTGATGAGAGATATGTGTAAGGTGAGTGCTTGTACACTGACAACTTCTTAATTGAAAAGACAATTATGTTCCTGATACAAGTTATGAGTGGCACAGCTAGTAGAGCTGCTACCTCACAACCACAATCCTGATCTCTGGTACTGTCCATGTGGAGTTTACACGTCCTTCCTGTAACTACATAGCTTTCCTCTGGGTATTCCAGTTTCCTCCATTATGTCAAAAACATATGAGTTGATAGGTAAGGTGACATTGTAAATTGCCCCTAGGTGTATAGATGAGTTGTAGAATCCAGGGGGTTTAGGTGGGGAGAATAAAATGGGTTAGGGTAGGATTATATAAAATGGTGCTTGGTGGTCAGCACAGTGGGCCAAGAGTCCTATTTCAGTGCTGTATTTGTGACACTCTGACAAGTGTGAATTCAGAAGGAGCTGCTTAAAAGCTCATGGAATACATTTTCCTTCTCCATACCTCTCTGAAATGATGATCATACTGCACAATTTCCTCCTCAGCACTAATGTGCTTGGTTCTGTATAAACCTTCTATTGTTTGCCTCATCTCAACCACATCCCCCTCTTCATCATACATTTTGATATCAGGTAAGTGTGGAGGTGAGCTTAAAGTTTTACTTTCAATTACTCCCTTCCTTCTGACCATAATTCCACAAGTTTAAAGATAGTTATGGATAAGTGGTCCTCAGGTGAAAAAGCTAAATTTGGGGAAGGCTATTTACAACAGTATTAGGCAGAAACTGGAGAAGGTGGCTGTTTGAAGACAAATCCATATCTGCCATATGGGAGTCTTCTAAAGGCCAGTTGATTAGTTCAGGACCAGCATGTTCCTGTTAGGTGAAAGACAAGGATAGCAAGGTTAATAAACCTCGAGATATTGCAAGTTTAGTTAAAAAGAAAAAGGAATCATAAACAAGGTTTAGGAAGTTGTGATCAGCCAAGGCCCTTGAGGATCACAAAGGCAGGAAAGAACTTAAATTAGGAGGGCTAAAAGGAGCTATGAAATGTCTTTGGCAAGAAGGATAAAAGGAGAATCCCAAAGCTTTTGATACATTTATTATGTGTAAGAGAATAGCTAGGAAAAGAGTAGATCCAATCAAGGACAAAGGAGGGAATTTATTCATGGAGGCAGAGGAAGTGGGTGAGGTCCTTAATGAGTTTTCACATCTGTATGCACCAAGGAGAAGAACACAGATGATGGTGAGATTAAAGGAGAGGTACAATGGTATTCTAAGACAGGTGGATATTTTGAAGGTGCTGGTGTTGGGTGTCTTGAAAAACATTAAGGTGGCAAAGGCCCTAAGGCTTGATGAGATCTATCCCATGATACTGATGGAAGCAAGGGAAGAATTGCTGGTGCCTTAACACAAATCTTTGTATCCTGTTTAGCCATGAGCAAGGTGCCATAAGACTGGAGACTAGCCAATGTTGCTCTTCTGTTTAAAGTGGTCAACAAGGACACATCATGAAATTATAGGCCAGTGAGTCTTACATCAGTGGCAGGGAAATTACTGAGAATTCTTAGGAATAGGATCTACATGCATCTGGAAAAGCATGGACTTATTAGGGATAGTCAGCATGGCTTTGTGTGGGAGTTGTCCTGTCTCTCAAGCTTGGTGTTTTGAGGTGATGATGATTACTGACAAAAGCAGGGCAGTGGACGTAGTCTACATGGACGGGATTAAAGCATTTGACAAGGTCCTTCATGGTTGGCTAGTCCAGGAGTTTAAATCACATGGGATTCATAGCGAGTTGGGAAATTGGGTCCTAAATTGTCTTGGTCATAGAAGATAGAAGGTAGTGGTAGAGGGGTGTTTTTTCCAGCTGGAGGTCTGTGACCAGTGGCATTTCACAAGGTTCAGTCCTAAGACCTCTTGTTTGTAATATATATTAATGATTTGGATGAAAAGTGGTCTGATTAGTAA
This sequence comes from Pristis pectinata, assembly GCF_009764475.1. Taxonomy (NCBI): domain Eukaryota; kingdom Metazoa; phylum Chordata; class Chondrichthyes; order Rhinopristiformes; family Pristidae; genus Pristis; species Pristis pectinata. The sequence goes on from NC_067406.1 coordinate 24,984,482, forward strand.
GTCTGCAGACAACATGAAAATTGGTGGACTTGTGGACAGCAAGGAAAGTTGTCAAAGGATACAGTACAATATACATCAGTTGGAAATACAAACAGAAATAAATCTGGGCAATTGTAAGGTGATGCATTTTGGGAGGTCAAATGCAAGAGGAAAGTATACAGTGAATGGCAGGACCCTTAGAAGCATTGATGTACAGAGGGATCTTGGGATGCAAGTCCATGACTCCCTGAAAGTGACAATACAAGCAGATACAATGGTCATGGCAGCATACAGCATGTTTGTCTCCAATCGGTCAAGACAGAGTATAAAAGTCAGCGAGTCATGTTGCAATGCATAAAACTGGTTAGGCTATATTTGGGAATACTGTGTGCATTCCTAGTCACCACACTATAGGAAGGATGTAAAGGCTTTGGAGAGGGTGCAGGTTCATCAGGATTTTGCACAGACTGGAGAGTATTAGTTACAAGGAAAAGTTGAACAAACGGCTTTCTCGAGTGAAGGCTAAGTGGGCAACCTGACAGAAGCATCAGAGAAAACACAGATAGGGTAGATAATCATTTTCCCAGGGTGGAAATGTCAAATACTAGAGGGTGTGGATTTAAAGGTGATGGGGAAGTATAGAGATTTTATAAAAACAATTGCCTGGAATGCACTGCCAGGTAGTAGAAGCAGGTATGATAGCAATGTTTAAGACATTTAGACAAACACATGAAAAGGCAGGGAATAAAGAGATATGGACCATGTGCAGGCAGTTGAGATAGTTTAATTTGGCATCACAGTCAGCATAGAGATGGTGGACTGAAGGGGCTGATCCTATGCTGTACAGTTCTATGTTCGCTTTACACTAATTGCTCATGCCCACATTCTTGCTATCTCTCACAAACAATTGCTTTTTTTCTACTTTTTGGCCATGATCAAATCTTGGCTGTCTTCATACATTTGTAACATGCAAAGAACATGAATACTTGCAAATTTTTGGCAAACCTGAATCAAGCATTTCTTAAACATTTATCATCCAAGAATATGAACTCACAGACCATCATTAAAATGTCTATCATGTTTTATCCACAAATATTTCCATGAAAAAGGAATACATGTTTTCTTAACCCTAAATGAAGTCAATATTTTCGGTCAAGAACCATTCAGAAGTAGAAAGTTTCAAGTTCAGCATCAGGTTTATTATCACTGACATATGTTGAGAAATTTGTCTTGTGACAGCAAGACACAAAAATTACTATAAGTTACAAAAATAAATAACAGTGCAAAAGAGGAATAACGAGGTAGTGCTCATGGACCATTCAGAAATCTAATAGCGGAGAGGAAGAAGCTGTTCCTGATTCTTTGAGTGTGGGTCTTCAGGCTCCTGTGCCTCCTCCCTGATTGTAGTAACATGAAGAGGGCATGTTCCAGGTGGCGAGGGTCCTTAATGATGGATGCCGCCGTTTTGAGACACCGCCTCTTGAAGATGTCCTCAATGGCAGGGGGGGGTTGTGTCCATGACGGAGCTGGCTGAGTCTACAACACTCTGCAGCCTCTCCTGATCCTGTGCATTGCAGCCTCCATACCAGGCTGTGATGCAACCAGTCAGAATACTCTCCACTGTCCTAAGGCGAGCTCAGGAAGGACAGAAACCTCTGTGGAAATTAGCAAGAGTCTTTGGTGACTTACTAAATCTCCTCAAACTTCTAATGAAGTAGAGCCACTGGCGTGCCTTCTTCATGACTACGTCAATGTGTTGGGCCCAATTTAGATCCTTAGATGTTGAGGCCCAAGAACTTGAAGCTGGTCACCCTTTCCACCGCTGAACCCTCAATGAAGACTGGTGTGTGTTCTCCCAACTTCCCCCTCCTAAAGTCCACAATCAATTCCTTGGTCTCGCTGACACTGAGTGCGAGGCTATTGGTATATTATTATCACTTGTACCGAGGTACAGTGAAAAGCTCGTCTTACAAACCAATCATACAGGTCAATTCATTATACAGTGCAGTTACACTGAGTTAGTACAAAGTGCACTGATGTAGTACAGGTAAAAACAGTAACAGTACAAAGTGTCACAGCTACAGAGAAAGTGCAGTGTAATAAGGTGCAAGGTCACAACAAGGTAGATTGTGAAGTCATTGTCCAGCTCATTGTACAAGGGAACTGTTCAACAGTCTTATCACAGTGGGGTAGAAGCTGTCCACAAGTCTGGTGGTACATGCCTTCAGGCTCTCCAATGGAAGAGGAGAGAAGAAAGAATGTCCCGGGTGGGGTCTTTGATTATGCTGTCTGCTTCACCAAGACAACAAGAGGTAAAGACGGAGTCCAAGGAGGGGAGGATGGTGTCCATGATGCGCTGGGCTGAGTCCACAACTCTCTGCAGTTTCTTGCGGTCCTGGGCAGAGCAGTTGCCATACCAAGCTGTGATACATCCAGATAGGATGCTTTCTATGGTGCATCGGCAAAAGTTGGAGAGAGTCAAAGGGGACAAACCAAATTTCTTTAGCCTCCTGAGGAAGTAGAGGCACTGGTGAGCTTTCTTGGCCGTGGCATCTACATGATTTGACCAGGACAGGCTGTTGGTGATGTTCACTCCAAGGAACTTGGAAGCTGTCAACCCTCTCGACCTCAGCACCATTGATGTAGACAGATGCATGTACACTACCCCCTTTCCTGAAGTCAATGACCAGCTCTTGTTGTGACACCACTCAACCAACTGATCCATCTCACTCCTGTACACTTCCTCACTGCTATCTGAGATTCTGCAAACAACAGTGGTGTCATCCATGAATTTGAGCTGTGCCTAGCCACACAGTCACAAGTGTAGAGTAGAGCAGTGGGCTAAGCACGCATCTTTGCACCTGTGTTGATTGTCAGCAAGGAGGAGATATTACTACCAATCCGCACTGACTGTTCTCCCGATAAGGAAGTCAAGGATCCAGTTGCAGAGGGGAGGTACAGAGGCCCAGGTTTTGAAGTTTGTTAATTAGTACTGAGCATATAATGGTGTTGAACAGCAAGCTCTAATCGTTAACAGCAGCCTGACACGTTTTGCTGCTGTCTAGGTGCTCCAAAGCCGAGTGGAGAGCCAGTGAGATTGCATTCGCTGCAGACATGTTGCGGTGGTAGACAAATTGCAGCAGATCCAGGTCCTTGCTCAGACAGGAGTTAATTCTTTGAGCAACGTCTCAAAGCACTTCACAGTAGATGTGAGTGCTATCAGGCGATAGTTGTTGAGGCAGCTCACCCTGCTCTTCTTGGCCACCAGCATGATTGATGCCCTTTTGAAGCAGGTGGGAACCTCCAACTGCAGCAGAGGCTGAAGATGTCCTTGAACATGCCAGCCAGTTGGTTGGCACAGATTTGCAGTACCCTGCTAGGTACACCATCAGGGCCTGACACCTTGCGAGAGTTCACCCTCTTGAAGGATGTTCTGACGTCAGCCTCTGCAACAAAGATCACAGGGTGAACGGGTGCTGTGGGGATTCGCACAGGTGTGGTGTTATTCTCTCTTTCAAAGCATGCATAAGAGGTGTTTAGCTCATCAGGGAGTGAAGCATCACTGTCATTTACATTGTTAGGTTTCGTCTTATAGCAAGTAATAGCATCCAAACCCTGGCACAACTGTTGTGCGTCTGATTGTATCTCTAACTTCACATGGAATTACCTTTTCGCTCTCACGATGGCCTTCCATAGTTGGTACCTGGACTTCCTGTAGGGTTCTGGATTGCTGGTCTTGAACACCACAGATCTAGTCCTGGTTCATTCAGGGATTTGGTTTGGGAAAAATTCGGTATGTTCTCAACGGTACACACTCATCCACGCAGGTCTTGATGAAGTCAGTGACAGCCGTGGCATATTCATTCTGATCTGAAGGGGAATCCCCAAATATGGTCTAGTCCACTGATTCAAAGCAGTCCTGTAAATGTTCCTCTGCCTCCCTTGACCATACCTTCATAATCCTAACCACTGGTGCTACAGTCTTCAGTCTTTGCCTATATGTCGGGAGTAGAAGTACAGCTAGGTGATCGGACTTGCCAAAGTGGGGGCACGGGATGGCACGGTAAACATTCTTGATGGAGGTGCAACAGTGATCAAGTGTGTTGGCTCCTCTGGTTCCACAGGTAATATGTCAGTGGCAGTTTGCCAGAGACTTCAAGCTAGCCTGGTTGAAATCCCGTGATGATCAGGAAGGCATCCGGATGCATTGTCTCATGACTGTTGATCACAGTGCTCAGCTCCTCCAGTGCCAGCTTGACATTTGCCAGGCTGAAATGTACACAGCTACCAGGGTGGAAGCAGAGAACTCCCCTGGCAGATAAAACAGACCACGCTTGACCGCCAGATATTTCAGGTCAGGGAAGGACTGTGACAGAACCGCCATGTCTGTGCACCATGAAGGGTTAATCATGGCGCCACCGCCTTTGCCTTTACCTGATGCCACCATCCGGTCCACACGGTGGATGGTGAAATCCTCGGACTGGAGCATTGCATCCGGAGTGAGCCATGTCACTGTGAAGCGGGGTACACAACAGTCCCTGATGTCCCTCAGGTACAGCAGTCTTGCTTGGCCGTCCTCAATTTTATTTTCCAGAGACTGTACATTAGCCAGGAGGATGGCAGGTTGCAGGGAGCGAGAGCGAGTTTGGAGAAAATGAAAGGGATGTCTGTGATAGAGGTAGACCAAAGTCATCAAGGTAACAATTACTTCAACAAGAGGCAGTTAAAGCTGAAAGAAGTAGAAGTTAAAATGGCGGTACAGCCGTATCTGCAGAGAATAGCAGAAGCTTCAGTTCTCACCACACACCGTTTCTCTGCAACTTATGCATCTCAGATCTTGCGCATAAGCAACAAGTAACATTCTCTAATTTGCCATATGCAAAAATTACTCACCAAGTCTGCATTGACAATATAGGGTAAACCTGTGACCTCAACCACCAATAAGGACAAGGGAAGCAGGCAAATGAGAAAAGCCACCTCCTACAGATTTCTCTGCAAGTCACATTTATCCTGACTTTGAAAGATATCTCAGCTCCTTCATCACTGGCTGGGTCAAAATCCTGAAATTCCAGGGGCAATAAGCACTGTAGGAGTACCTGTATCACCACCTTCTCAAGGGCAATTGAGGATGGCAACAAAAGATAGCCTTCTCAAATGACACACTCATCCCACAGATGGATAGAGAACAGCTTGATCTCTGAATAACCCGCTTTAAATCAAAATTAGTATTAAATCAGTGGATTCTAGTGACACAGCTTGCAAAATCTTTGAATCCAAGGGATTTTCTTCTTTAAACTACTCCTCATCCATTGGTGAACATTAGGTTGCTCGCTGCTGTTTTATGGACATATTGCATTTGCATCTGATCAATGTATACCGAGTTAACAAATTCACTAACTATGACACAGAAAAACAACTTTGTAGCAACATCATTTAAAATATACATCACTTCACACTGTAAATGCAACTTTTTTTTTTAAAAAGCTGAACAAATGGACAAACTCATCCAAAGCCACTAAGTCATGGCTCAATGGAAGCACTTTTAAAATCACTAGATCACAAATGTGCGCATTCAAAATCATATCTCAATTTATCAAGATCGACAAATACAGTACTGATTAAGACTTATACATTGCAACATATGTAACAAGCCACAAAAGGATTATCAGAAGTTAACATTCAAGTCACAAGACAGATAAGAGACTAAGCAAGCAGCAAAAGAATAAGAAACAAGGAGACCGAGAGAATTCCAGAGCTGGGCACTAATACAGCAGAAAGCATGGCCACCAATGATGGAACAAGAACAAAAAGTGATGTGCAAGAAGCCAGATTTGGAAAAGCACAGGGAATCTTGAAGGCTTGTATGGTTAGCAGACGCTGCAGAGATTCAGCAATGAAAGGTCTTGAAAATATTTACAGAGGAAGCCTGAAGTCAGTAATTGCAGATGAAATGGGTGTACAAGGAGAAAATTTAATTGGAGGACTTTTTCAGCATTTTCTATTAAAATTCAAAAAAAAAGTTGCCAGAAATCAAACAAACAAAGAGGATGTATTGGATGGCTTTTAGATGATGTCTTAGATGTCCAATGGGTAGCGTTTAGGAATAAAAGGATGATTACTTTGCTGGGATTATACTAAAAGCTTCCCAACAAGTAATGGGAAAGGTGTAAAACAAAGAAGTACAGCACAAAAACAGGCCCTTCAGCCTACCGTGCCTGTGCCAACCAAGATCCAATCTAACTAATTCCATCTGCCGGCACATGGTCTGTATCTCTCTATTCCCTGCCTTTTTTATTTATTTATTCAAGGCTGAGCCAGCATTCAATTGCCCACCCCTAACAGCCCTTGAGAAGGTGGTGGCAAGATGCCTTCTTGAGGTGTGGAAATTTCCAAAATTTTGATGCAGTGACGTTGAAGGAACAGCAATATGTTTCCAAATCAGGATGGCGTGTGGCTTGGAGGGCAACTTCCAGTTGATGTTCCCATGCTTTTGCTGCCCTTGCCCCTCTACTGGTAGAGGTCATGGGTTTGGAAGGTGCTGCCTAAGGAGTCTTGGTGAGTTGCTGCAATGTATCCTGTAGATGGTACAAACTACCACTACTGTACATTAGTGGTGGAAGGAGTGAATGGTTGCTGATGGGGTGCCTATCAAGCAGGCTGCTATGTCCAGTATGGTATCGAGCTTCTTGAATGTTGTTTAAGCTGCACTCACCCAGGCAAATGGAGAGTATTCTATCACGCTCCCAGTGTGAGACTTGGAGATGGTGAACAGGCTTTGGAGTTAGGAGGCAAGTTACTCACCACAGGATTCCTAGCCTTTGCCCTGGTCTTGTAGGCAGATTGTGTATATGGGTAGTCCAGTTCAGTTTCTAGTCAATGGTAACCCCTGAGATATTGAAAGTGGGGAATTCAGTAATGGTAATGCCATTGAATGTCTGGGGGTGATAGCTGGATTTTCTCGTTGGACGTAGACATTGCCTGGCAGTTGTGTAGCACGTACGTTACTTGTCACTCGTCAGTCCAGGCTTGTATATTGTCCGGGTTTTGCTGCATCAGGATGTGGACTGCTTCATTATCTGAAAAGTCACAAATGGTGCTGAACATTGTGCAATCAACAGCAAACATCCCTACTTCTGACCTTACGATTGAAGGAGCAACTGAAGATGGTCGAGCCTAGGATTAACTTGAGAAACACCTGCAAAGATGTCCTATGGCTGAGATAATTGACTACAACAGACTTCCTTTGTGCTAGGGTTCCCACCGCCACTGCCACCCACCCCACCCTCCCAATTTCCACTGACTCCAGTTCAGCCAGGGCTCCTTGATGTCATATTCGATCAAATGTCAAGGGCAGTTACTCACACTTCACTTCCGGAGTTCAGCTGTTTTGTCCATGTTTGGACCAAGACTGTAATGAAGTCAGGAGCAGAGTGACTTTGATGGAACCCAAACTGAGTTCCTATGAGCAAGTGCCACTTGATAGCACTATTGATTATCCCTTCCGTCACTTTGCTGATGATAGAGTGGTACTTGGCCAGGTTGGATTTGTCCTGCTTCTTGTCCTCCACATTGTCAAGTAGATGTCAGTGCTTTAGCTGTATTGGAACAGCTTGACCAAAGGCATGGCAAGTTCTGGAGCACGAGTCTTCAGTACTACTGTCAGAATGTTGTTGGATCACATACCCTTTGCTGTATGCAATGCCTTTAACTGTTTCTTGATATCAGATGAAGTGAACTAAATTGGCTGAAGACTGGCATCTGTTATGCTGGGGACCATTGCAGGAGCCAAGATAGATCATCCACTCTGCACTTCTGGCTGAAGATTCTTGCAAACGCTTCAGCTTTTTCCTTTGCACTGATGTGATGAGCTCCCCCATTGTTGAGACTGGGGATATTTGTGGAGCCTGGTCTAAGTGTTTAGTTGAACACCACCATTCACAACTGCAAGTGGCAGGACTGCAGAGCTTCCAAATGGTCCCTTCATTACGGGATCACGAAGCTCTGTCTATTGCATGCCATTTATGTTGTTTGGCCTGGAAGCAGTCCTGCCGTGGTTCTTTACCAGGTTGATCCCTCATTCAGAGGTATGCCTGGTGCTGTTCCTGGCATGACATGCTGCACTCTTCATTGAGCCAGGGTTGATCACCTGGTTTGATTGTAATGGTAGAGTGAGGGATAAGTCGGGCCATGAGGTTGCAGACTGTGGTTGAGTACAATTCTGCTGCTGCAAATGCCCACAGTGCCTCACAGATGCCCAGTCCAGAGCTGCTAGATCTGTTCACAGCCTGCCCCATTAAGCTTGTTGGTCTAAATACCTCAAGCATTGTAATTGTTTCTGCTTCTACCACCTCCCCTGGCAACACATTTGAGACACCTACCAGTCTAAAAAACAGTTGCCTCACAAAATCTCCTTTAAATGTTCCCCCTTTCACCTTCCACCCTGAGAAAAACACTTAACTATTCATCCTATCCGTGCCTGTAAAAGGAATTGGTTACAGTGGTAGGGGATTTCAACCTCCCCAATATTAACAGGGATTGCCTTAGTCTGAAAAGATTAGGATGGGGCAGAATTTTTAAAATGCATCCAAGAGAGGTCTAACACTACCCCATTTCTAGTAGGGGTATCTGAATGTGTAATTAGAAAGTCCCACTAGTGATGGGGCAGTTTCAGACCTAATCCTAGGGAATGAAGCTGGCAAGTAGATAGAATGTTAGTGGGCAAGTTATGATCAGCATCCAAAATACTTGGCAAGTTTCAAAGTAGTTACAGAAACGAATAAGAATAGTCTGCAAATCAAGTGTCCAAGTTGGGGGAAGGCCACTTTCAGTATCATTAGACAGAACAAACATGGACTGAGAGCAGCTATCTGCAAGTAAATCTACATTCCGCAAGTGAGAGCACTCTAAAAGTGAACCAGAGAGTGTGTTAAGGGCCAACATGTTCCTGTAGGGGTGAAGGGCAAAGATGACAAATCCAGGGAACCCTGGATGTCAAGGGACAGAGGACTTGATTTTAAAAAAATTCTATGGTAGGTAGAAAGCACCAAAAGCCAGGGAGGGCCTTCGGGAGAGCAGAGGGGCTGCCAAATATCACTGGTAGTTAAACCATAGAACAATACAGCACAATACAGGTGCTTCGGCCCACCATGTTGTGCCGACCTTCAAACCACTCCTAAGACTTTCTAACCCCTTTGTCCCACATATCCCTCTATCTTAAATTCCTCCATATGCTTATCTAACAATCTCTTGAACTTGACCAACCTATCAGCCTCCACCACCACCCCAGGCAGCGCATTCCATGCACCAACCACTCTCTGGGTGAAAAACCTCCCTCTGACGTCTCCCTTGAACTTCCCACCTATTACCTTAAAGCCATGCCCTCTTGTATTGAGCACTGGTGCCCTGGGAAAGAGGCACTGGCTGTCCACTCTGTCTATTCCTCTTAATATCTTGTACACCTCTATCATGTCTCCCCTCATCCTCCTTCTCTCCAATGAGTAAAGCCCTAGCTCCCTTAGTCTCTCCTCATAATCCATACTCTCTAAACCAGGCAGCATCCTGGTAAGTCTCCTTCTGCACTCTTTCCAACACCTCCACATCCTTTCTATGAGGCGACCAGAACTGGACACAGTACTCAGTGTGGTCTAACCAGAGTTTTGTAAAGCTGCATCATTACTTCGCAGCTCTTAAACTCGATCCCACGACTTATGAAAGCTAACATCCCATAAGCTTTCTTAACTACTTAGTGGCAACTTAGTGATCTGTGGATATGAACCCCCACATCCCTCTGCTCCTCTACACTGCCCAGAATCCTGCCATTTACCTTGTACTCTTCCCTGGAGTTTGTCCTTCCAAAGTGTACCAACTCACACTTCTCCGGATTGAACTCCATCTGCCACTTCTCAGCCCAGCTCTGCATCCTATCAATATCCCTCTGTAAGCTTCAACAGCCCTCCACACTATCCACAGCACTGCCGATCTTTGTGTCATCTGCAAACTTGCTAACCCACCCTTCCATCCCCAAGTTATTAATAAATTTAACTTTAAATTTTATTTTATTTACAGCGTGGTAACAGGCCCTTCCAGCCCGACGAGTCCACGCCGCCCATTTGAAACCCCCAAATTAACCTACCCGTACTTCTTTAGAATGTGGGAGGAAACCGGAGCACCCGGAGGAAACCCACGCAGACACAGGAGAATGTACAAACTCCTTACAGACAGCGGCGGGAATCGAACCCCGATCGCTGGTGCTGTAATACCATTGCGCTAACCGCTACGCTACTGTGCCGCAATAAATATCACAAACAGTAGAGGTCCCAGAACCAATCCCTGTGGGATACCACTAGTCACAACCTTCCAATCTGAACGCATTCCCTCCACCACTACCCTCTGCTTTCTACAGGCAAGCCAATTCTGGATCCACACGGCCAAGCCTCCCTGGATCCCTTGGCCTCTGACCAAGCCTACCATGCGGAACCTTGTCACACACCTTACTAAAATCCATGTAGACCACATCTACTGCACTACCCTCATCAATCTTCCTGGTCACCTCCTCAAAGAACCCTATCAGGCTTGTGAGGCAAGATCTTCCCTTCACAAATCCATGCTGGCTGTCCCTAATCAGTCCATGATTCTCTAAATGCTCATGGATCCTATCTCTAGGAATCCTTGCCAACAGCTTGCCCACCACAGACGCAAGGCTCACTGGTCTGTAATTCCCTGGACTATCCCTACTACCTTTTGTGAATAAGGGGACAACATTCGCCACCTTCCAATCCGCCGGTACCATCCTCGTGGCCAAAGAGGACTCAAAGATCCTAGCTAACAGTTCAGCAATCTCCTCTCTTGCCTCACAAAGCAGCCTGGGGAATATTCCGTCAGGCCCCGAGGACTTATCTGTCCTAATATTTTCCAACAACTCCAACACCTCCTCTCTTGATATCTACATACTCTAGAACATTACCCTTACCAACACTGTCCTCAGCGTCATCAAGGCCCCTCTCCTTGGTGAATACTGAAGAGAAGTATTGAGAACCTCATCCACTTCCACAGCTTCCAGGCACATCTTCCCACCTTTATCCCTAATTGGTCCTACCTTTACTCTAGCCATTCTTCTGCTCTTCACGTATGAGTAAAAAGCCTTGGGATTCTCCCTAACCCTACTCGCCAAAGCCTTTTCATGTCCTCTTCTCGCTCTCCTCAGCCCCTTAAGTTCCCTCCTTGCTACCCTATATTCCTCACGAGCCCTATCCGATCCTTGCTGCTTACACCTTATGCATGCTGCCCTCTTCTTCCTAACTAGTTGTACCACCTCTCTCGTCACCCACAGTTCCTTCACCCTGCCATTCCTTCTCTGCCTCACCGGGACAAATTTATCCCTAACATCCTGCAAGAGATCCCTGAACATCGACCATATCTCCATAGTACATTTCCCTTGAAAAATGTCACCCCAATTTACACTCTCAAGTTCTCGCCTCATAGCCCCATAATTCGCCCTTTCCCCAATTAAATATCTTCCCGTCCTCTTTGCTCCTACCCCTGTCCATGACAATTCTAAAGGTTATGGAGCAGTGGTCACTGTCCCCCAAATGCTCACCCACCGATAGATTGGTCACCTGACCCAGTTCATTACCTAAAACTAGATCTAATGTGGCATTCCCTCTAATCAGCCTGTCAACATACTGTGACAGGAATCCATCCTGTACACACTTAAACTCTGCCCCGTCTAAACCTTTGGCACTAAGCAGGTGCCAATCAATATTTGGGAAGTTGAAGTCTCCCACTATAATAACCCTGTTATTGGGAAACAGATATTGCTTGTCCACCCTATCTATGCCCCTCCTAATTTTATACACTTCCAACAGATGACCTCTCAGCCTCCACCGCTCCAGAGAAAAGAGTCCAAGTTTGTCCATCCTCTCCTGATAGCACATGCCCTCTAATTCGGGCAGCACCCTAGTAAACCTCCTCTGCACCCTCTCTAAAGCCTCGACATCCTTCCTGTAGTGAGGTGACCAGAATTGCACGTAATACTCTAAATGCAGCCTAACCAGAGTTCTATAGAGATGCATCATAACTTCTTGACTCTTATAGTCAATACCTTGATTAATAAATGCAAGCATTCCATAAGCCTTCTTAACCACCCTGTCTACCTGTGTAGATGATTCGCCTTTCATAAAACCACGTTGACTAGGTTTGATTATATTCAGCTTTCCTAAATGATTAGTTATTTCTTCTTTGATCATTGACTCTAGCATCTTCCCAACAGTAGACATTAAACTATCTGGCCTATACTTCTCTGCCTTTTTCCCTTTTTGAACAATGGAGTCACATTGACTGTTTTCCAATCTTTTGATAACCTCCTGGAATTTAGCCAGTTTTGAAAAGTTTCAACCAATGGGTCAAAATAAGTCATTACCTTGAAGCCCATTCCTTTAAAACCGTTGGGTGCAAGCCATTGGGTCCTGGTGATTTGCCCACCTTTAGCCACTTGAGTTTCTCTCATACTTCATCCCTTTCTTGCATCTTTCCAAAATCTGCCTCCCAATCTGCTCCTCCGTATCCCTACTGCTACCAGGGGGCCTATAGAATACTCCCAGTAGAGTAACTGCTCCTTTCTTGTTCCTAACTTCTACCCATATTGACTCTAGAGAGATTATTGACCTTAAGATTAAGGAAAATCTCAAGTATAGAGCCAGGGAAAGAGTAGGCCACATAATGGATCAAAGGTGCAATTTGTTCTTAAATCAATACTTTTTCCACCAAGGAGAAAGACATTGTAGTTGGAGATTTCGGTTGGGACAGTGAAATTCTTGAACATGTTAAAAACCAAGGTATTAGATGTCTTAGCTGGCATAAAAGGTAGATCCATTGCCTTCAACAGCAGCCTGGGAATGTAAGACAAGATGCCAGATGACTGGAAGACAGCAATATGGTACCTTTATAAAAAATGGGCAGCAGGGATAAGCCAGGTTATTTCAGACCATGGACAGGATTAATCTACATGTGGAAAAGCAAGGTCTGATCAGGTATAACCAGCACAGATTTACCCTGTCCAACTAATTCAATTGAGTTTTTTTTTTGAAGAGGTGACTAAATATATTGGTGCAGTTGATGTGACTTACATGGACTACATAGACAAGGTCCGAAAGATTAAAAACTCATAGTATTCAAGACAAGTTGGATCCAAAATTGGCTTGGTATTAGGAGGGAGGGTTATGGTGGAGTTATTTTTTGCTAATGGTAGCCTATGACCAGCAGTGTACTACAGGGATGGGTGCTATATCCATTGCTGTTTGTTATATACATTAACTTGGATGTAAAGGTAGGAGATATTGTTAACAAATTGCAAACAATACAACAATTGGTGGTGGAGTTGATAGTGAGAATAATCTTAGGCTACAGAATGATACTGATCAGCTGGTAAATCGAGCAGAGCTTTAGCAGATGGAATTTAATCCTGGCAAGTGTGAAATAATGCATTTTGGGAGATCAAATAAGGGCATGTCATATACCATAAATGATAGGGCCTTTCATTCATGGTAGGAGTATTGAGGAATGATAGGGAGCATTGAGGAACAAAGGAAGCTTGGGGTCCCAGTCCAAAAGACCCTTGAAGGTGACAGCAAAGATAGATAGTGGTGAAGGTGACCAAGAGGGTGCTCAATTTCATTACCTGGAGAACAGAGTAAGAGTAAGAGCAAGGAAGTTGTCATACAAGTTATACAGAAGAGATTCAGAGGGATGCTGCCTAGGATGTAATGTTTCAGTAAAATGAGACTAGGTAAGCCGAGTTTGTTTTCCTTAGAGCTGAGGTAGCCAAGGAAGGACCAGACAGAGGTATACAAGATTATAACAGGCATAGATAGGGTAGATTAAGAAACTTTTCCCCATGGCAGAAAGACCAGAAAGCATAGGTTTAAAGGTGAGATGCAAGAGGAGATCAGAGGAAGAATTTTTCCACCTAGGGAGGGTGATTGCTATCTGGAACACACTGCCCAGGGAAGACTAACAAAATTTAAGAACCTAGACAAACAAGTGCTGGTAAAATGGATTAGTACTTGGTCAGCATAAATGGGGTTAGCCCAAGGTTCTGTCCTGTGATGTATGACTATGAGAAAGACTGGTGGTTAAAGGCAGTCAACTATTAAATAAAGACTACAGTAAATAAAGTTGTAAGGGCTTGTGGTTGATTGACCAGAGTTCTGGGAATTGTACAGAACCAACAGCGAGAGACTAAGTTAACAAGGAGGGAGAAAACTGATTACAAGAGAAAACTGGCAAGCCAGGAATCAAGTAAATGACAGACAAGTCAAATCAATACTTTGCAGCTGTCTTCACACTGGATATCACTGCCAATATCCAAAGAGATGTGATGGGCTAGTTTCAAACCGTGTGCAAGAACCTGTAACAATCACATCATGAGGGACAAGGTATTGGAAAAATTAAATGGGACTAAAGGCCGACAGGTCATCAGGTCCCAGTGGTCAGAACCCTAGGATTTTAAAGGAGCAGCTGCAGAGATAGTGGAGCCACTGTCCAAAGTTTTTCTAAACAGAGTTCCAGAAAAGTACAGGTGGATTGGAAAAAAAACAAATGCAACTCTATTGTTCAAAGCAGCAGGCAGGCAAATGGTGGATAACAGTGTTGGCAAGATGCTGGGATCTATAATCAAGGAAGAAATAATACGTCATGTAGAGAAGTTTAATATCAATTCAACAGTTTTAAGAAAGGTACGTCATGGTTTACAAACATGCTAGAATTCATTGAGGATATGACAGGGAGAGTTGATAGAGGGAAATCTGTAGTAGTAGTTTATTTGGATTTTCAGAAGGCATTTGACAAGGCGCCATATAAATAGTTGGTGCACAAGAGCTTGTGGTATGGGGGAAGAATGGTTATGACACAGAAGACAGCAAGTTAGAATAAAATATTTTTTAGTCTGGAAGGATGCAAGTAGTAAAGTGTCTCAATGATTGATTCTTGGCCCTCAATTATTTACAATTTATATTAGTGACCTGGAGGGGAGTGAGTGCAAGGTACCCAAGTTTGCTTATGACACAAATAAGTGGGAGAGCACATTGTGATGAGAATATAGACAAATTGAATGAGTGGGTGAAAACTTGGCAAATGGAGTTTAATGTGGGGAAAATGAGATTCTACACTTTGGCAAGAGAAATCTTAAACAGACTATTATTTAAATTGACAGATTGCAGATAAGCCAAATACAAAGGCTTCCAAGTGCTGTGCACAAATCACCAAGTTAGCAGACAGATGCAGCAACTGGTTAGGAACTGGTTAAATGGCACATTGGCCCTTATTGCAAGGGAGTTAGAGCTTAGAAATAGGGAAGTACTGTTATGATTATACAAGGTACTGGTGAGGCCAAACCCGAAGTATGATGCAGTTTTGATCCTTTTACTTAGGAATGATTATATGGCATTGGAAGTAGACTAAATGAAACTCACTAGGCTAATTCATGGGAAGAGAGGGTTGTCCTATCACAAGCAGCTGAAATTAGATTTGTATCCTTAGACAATGGCGAGGCACAACAGGGCAGATATCAAGATGTTTCCATTAGCAGGAAAACCTCAAACAAGGGGACATACAAAATTGGGGCCAGTTACTTAAAACTGAGGCGCACAGGAACTTCACACAGAAAGTGATGAATGTCTTGAATTCTTTACCCCAAGTGTTGCAGAGGCTAGATCACTAGTGGTATTTGATGTAGATAAATTTTTGAAAGATCAGAAATTGAGGGCTATGGGGCATAGACAAAGACCCGAGGCCTGGGACAGATCAGCCATGATCATATTGATTGGTAGAGCAGGCTTTAGGAGCCAAGTACCTACTCCTGCTTCTATTTTATGTCCATATGGATCAGCCAGAATCTAACTAAGTTATTTAGGGGGGTGGGGGGGCAGGGGCACCCAGGATGGGTGAATGACCCAATCCTGTTTCTAGGTTCTTGTGTAAATGCCTGCTGGCCTTGTAGAGGGTGCTATTATAAACAGTTTTAAAAATGGTATTATCGTTCTTTATGTCTCAGCTTAATTATCAACACCCTCAAATCCCACCTCAAGCACCACATACCACAATGTCAAGCTCAATTCCTTATGCTCACTCTCAGTAGAGAAGGACTGCATAAGCAGTATTTCTACCAGAACATGAAAGTTTGCATTTCTGACATACTGCTGGTTTTCGATTCTACAGTTTGAAGATTTTTTTTTAAGAACATTTTCCCAGTCTAAATATTAGATTATCAGTCTTGCTTCCATTAAGCTCAGACACGCAATTCACCTACCACTGTCATTGAAAGAATGGAGTTGGATTCCCCAACCTCCAGGCATAGGGATAGTTATGTCTGCCCAAAATCTCTCTGAAGTTTTTCTTACTCCGATAGCTGCAATGTTTGCAACAGATTAAATACGGAAGTTGTATTGGCCCAATTGCCTCCTGTGAACAAGTTAGGTACTTGCCCTGCCTCCATTAAATTTGAACTGGGTGGGTTAGCCTCGGATAAGATTAGGTGACCAGATGCTGGCACAGTGGCTCAGCACTCCACAATGCTGCCTCACAGCTAAAACTACCAAGAATCAATCCAGACCTTGGGTGCCATCAGCTAGGTAAAAGTTTTTCCCATGATAATATTGTTTGTGCCAAGTGCTGTTTTCTTCCACATTGGGACTGGTGGGATTGCTCTGGAGTGAGCAGAATTAAGACTGATGGGTCAAATGGCCTCCTCCTGTATTACATTGAGACTCTGGTACTCCCACCATAATCCCATAAACAAGATGCTTGCTACTCTTTGTTGTAGTGTCTAAAACAGCAAATCAATTATTAGACTCTCTGCCTTCAAAGTCACACACTTCTGCCTTCTGTTGATTTCTGCATTTTAAAGAGTAATTAGTTTGCCAAATATTCAGAGATGTTGCAGATGAAAACACTGTAAAGAAAACAAGAAACTTGAGACTTGCACTGATATAACACCCTTCATACTACTGTCACCCAAAACAAGAATAAAGTGTTTTCAAATTATAGTCACCAGTTATGTAGGGAACTCAGCAACTAGTTTGGACATAGCAATTTGATAATGACTAGCTTAAACCAAATGAGTACAACTTGGGCCTCAATATTAGGGATGTTACAGTCATTCAGTACAAGAAACAAG
The DNA here is from genome assembly GCF_009764475.1 of Pristis pectinata. Lineage (NCBI taxonomy): Eukaryota > Metazoa > Chordata > Chondrichthyes > Rhinopristiformes > Pristidae > Pristis > Pristis pectinata. The sequence goes on from NC_067406.1 coordinate 25,001,631, forward strand.
AACATAGAAGGCCATTAGGTCCCTCAACCCTTCTTTGCCATTCAATACAATCATAGCTGATCTATGCCTGGAACTCCTCTTTTAATAAGTTCTGCATAACCCTCAATTCTTCAATCTTTCAAATATTTATCTATCTACACCTTCAATGTATCTAATGACCTTACCTCCACAGTCCAAAGCAAAGAATTCCAGGGATTCACTACCCCCAGAAGAAATTTCTACACAACCCAATTTTAAATGACCAGCCCTTTATTTTGCAGCTGTCAAACAGATCCTTCTGCCCATCAAGTCTGCACCAACCATCAAACACTAATTTTTTATACTCCCCATCAGAAGTTTTCTGTAACACAAAGCTGAGGGTTTAGCTGGCTTTTGCATCTGGCCTCTCAGCTTACCAGCAACAGATTGTTATTTTTTAAATTTTACTTATTTTGAAGTTTTTCTGGCATTTCTAAATGCCTCTGATCAACAGACATTTGAAAGTAGTGAATGGGCCTGACAACACAAGCCGTCAAATGACCAAAAGGATCAACTGTGAGCAGAGCCAAGATTATGCTGATGGAAGCCTATTCACTGCTCATGGCCTGCTCCACATCCGAGTAGCCATATTGGTGAGGATACAAGTAGCCACATTGTCTCAGGAGGTTAGTACAGCCACAAGGCATGGGCTGAGTCCAGCATGTTCTCAGCTGGTGAAATAACACATTGCAAACTGGTAGCAAAAAGCAGCCTCATTTCAAAAACTACAAAATGAAAGCAGTAACAAAAATCAATCTAGGCCATGCAAGAAATATATTACATGTAGCTTTGGAGTCAAAGTTATACAGCACAGAAAGGGTCCAACTAACAATCTGCTGGAAGAACTCAGCAGGTCGAGCAGCATCTGTGGGATGAAAGGAAATGTTGATATTTCATGTCAAAATTCTGCATCAGGACTGGGAGCAGAAAGGCAAGATGGCCAGTACGAGGGGGGTGAAGCAGCACAGTGCAGTGACATGGGCCAGAAGTGATTGGTGGACTGAGATGGGGTACAAGATGATAGGCAGGCTGTGCAAGGTAGGGGAGGGGAGCAAGGGTGGAGTTGGGGGACAGTGGCAGGTGAATGATGGAGAGCGCGAGAGCAAAAATTGGAGACAGCTACTGGAGGGAAGTAAGCAGGAACAATGGCTACCAGTGCTGGATTCAGTTAAGGTGAGAATGGGAACCATTGATGGAGAGATGAATGGCAGTTGGAACCAGAAACAGATAGGGGAGAAACAGGCCCTTCAGTTCACTACATTCATACCAACCTTTATCTCCTTCCTCCCCCCCCATCCCCCCCCCCCCCCCCCCCCCCATCTACACTAATCCTACTTGCTTGCATTAGGACCACATCCTCCACGCCTTGTCTTTTTAACTGTCTAAAAACCTCTAAAATGTAGTAATTGTATCAGATTCCACCATCTCTGGCAGCACGTTCCACATATCAACTAGTCACAATGTAGAAAACTTGCCCCAGAGGTTCCCTTTAAACTTCTTCCTCTATGGATTTTTGATACCCTTATCATGGGGGATAAAAGAGATTTTGACTATGTACCCCATCTATGCCTCCATAATCTTATGTACTTCTCTATCAGGTCACCCCTTAGCCTCCTTCACTCCAAGGAGGACAAGCTCAGCTTTTCCAGCCTCTCCCCATAACTAAAGTCCTCCAATCCAGGTGAATGGCAAATTCCTAGTGAATCTTCTTTGCACTTATGCAACCACATTCTTCCTATAGTGTGGCAGGCAGGGCTGCACACAATACTGCAAGGGCAACCCAACAGGTATTTTGCAGAGTTGGGACATAACATCCCAACTTTTATATTCTACGTCCCAACCTATGAAGGCAAGCATGCCATATGCCTTCATCACCACCCCATCAAGCTGTGTTGCCACTGTCAGGGAACAATGGACTTGAACCCCTAGGTCTGTGTTCATCAACATTCCTTAGTGCCCCACCATTTGCTGTTATATGTCCTACCTCTATTTGACTTCCCAAAATGCATCACTACGAAAGGTAGCATCACTGCCTAAATTATAAACAATTCTCCATAACCTGAAAAACAATTTTCAAAGTTGTCAATATTACAAATCAGCCAGGCTCTTTAATGCATCCCCGTGAAAAGACACAATATGATCCGAGATCGTATATAACTGAAAACAGAATTCAAATACTTCAAAATATTTTAGGTATCAAGTAATAAGGTGCAACTTGTCAAAAGCTGGTCCTAAGTAACGTGCTTCAAATATATTTTGTGAATACCACATAATAACCAAAATCAGGTTAAAAAAAGACATTTGTTTTGGGTCAATAGTCCATCATAAACTAAATTTGAGCACTGACAATCCTGATATTTGAGTTTAGGGCCATAATCATGACTTTAAAATTGAAGTCTTGTGTATTCAAGAAATATTTAATAAAGGATATGCCACCAACATTTTTTAAATTGGAGAATCCAAGAGACTCTACTATAAAGAATGCAAGGTCATAAAATATACTTGCATTCTAGAACACCACAGTAAGTTCTCTCATTTTGAGTGGTCTCAGGTAAGTAGAAGCAAAGCTCTCTTTTCATTCATTCAAGTTCTACAAATAAAAACATAGTATGAAATTGGATAGAGGGATTCAAAAACTTATGTTCAGCAAGTCTGAAGCACAACAGTGCTCAAATATATTCAACCACCAAATCAATACAATTGCTTCAGATAGTTACTTTACAGACAAGAAAAACCATGACTCTGCACCTTAGCCAAAGCAGTCACTGTACAAAGACCATAAACTTAATTTCTCAAACAGCTTAATTTTGCCTTAAAATTTTTCACACTATCTGCCACCACCGACTTGTGAATAGATCCTACAACTATGCCAGTTTCTGTATAAAACAGTAAAATCAAAACTATCAATACATCTTTCTTAGCTTCTTGTGCCAATTTCCAACATACCACCACAGATCAATTAACTCAGTAATTTTGAGTATACTTGCCCCAAGGATTCTGTCCCCCCATGCCAAGCTTTTAACCTCAATCACAGTATCAACTACACTTTGACTATATCACTCAGTTTCCTTTTCTCCATGTCCTCTACTGGCCCTAATGATTACTGTATCATTTTTGTGATCCTTTGGTATAGAAATACAATTTTACTTAAACCACTTTATCAAGTCTGGCATGTTCAATTTTCATTTCATCGAAGAATCTTGCTGAAGATTCTTGCATACGTCAACATGGCCCCATTTCTTGAATTTCACAAATTTAGAACAGGTCTTCCTCTTGAAATGGACATTTCATTCTTCCTTCCTTTAGGATATTTTACAATACCTCACCTACAATTGATGGGCACAATTTGTGTCTCTGCCTGACCCATCCTGCATTTGATTTCTTCAAATTACAGGATATGACATTGTGAATATCAAAATGAAATATACTAGTTTGCAAGTGCATGCATGCAAAATGCTGCTTTACTATGGGAGAACTGGACAGAATAGAGTTCACCTGGGTTCTCACATTCCATTCAATGGATCATCCTTTATGATCTCCCCCTACCCTTTAAACATTTTGAAGGGACTATTCCCTTCAAGACTCCCTAATCCACTTCTCCATCTCCACCAACTACTGCCTCATGCAAATACAAGAGATGCAACACTTTCCTTTTACCTCATCACTTCCCTCCATTCAGGAACCCAATTATTCCTTCAGATGAAGCAACAATTCATTTGCACTTCTTCCAAGAGAGTATATTGCATCTGAACATAGAACAATACAACACATGAAAAGGTCCTTCGGTCCACAATGTTGTGCTGAACTAATTAAGCTAATGACGCCTAATTAAACTGCCTACAGATAGTCCTCATCCCTCCATTCTCTGTATATTCATGTGCCTATTCAAGAGCCTCTTAAATAACCATCATATCTGCCTCCACCACTCTAAGTAACAACTTGCCCCGCACATCTCCTTTGAACTTCCCCCCCCTCACCTTAAACACATGCCTTCTAGAATTAGATCTTTCGACCCTGGAGAAAAAGATATCAACTGTTCACTCTATCTTTGCCTCTCATAATATTATAACTTCTATCAGGTCTCCCCTCAGCCACTGCTGCTCCAGAGGGAACCCAAGTTTGTCCAACCTCTTCTTAGAGCACATGCCCGCTAATCCAGCCAGCATTCTGGTAAACATCTTCTGCACACTCTCCAAAGCCTCCACATCCTTCCTATAATGGGACAACCAGAATTGAATACAATATTCCAGATGCGGCTTAACCAGAGTTTTATAAAGCTGCAGCATTACTTCCGGACTAACTCCATGTCGCAACTAATAAAGGCAAGCATGCCATACATCTTCTTTACCACCCTATTGACTTGTGCGGCCATTTTCAAGGAGCTATGGACTTGGATTCCAAGATCCCTCTGTACATCAATGCTATTAAGGGTACTGTCATTTGGTGTTCACAACTTGGTCTCTTCTACATTAGAGAAAACAAATGCAGATTGGGTGAACACGGAGCACTTGTGTTCACTCCACAGGGGTGATTCTATGCTCCCATTTGCCTGCCAATTTAATTTGATATCCCACTCAGACTTGTCTGTGACTTTCTGCACTACAATAATGAGACCTAGTGCAAGTTTAAAGAACATCATCCTCAGTCTGGGCATATAGCGGCCCATGGACTTAACACCAAATTCTACAACTTCACTTGAACTGTATTGTCGCTGTATCAGAATTAGTCCTTTCTGCTCAGGATTCTCTCTCTCCATTAGCACAACGTGACCTGCAGTCCAAAGGACTGCAGATGCTGGAATCTGGAGCAACTCAGCAGGTCGAGCAGCATCTGTGGGAGGAAAGAAATTGTTGACATTTCAGATCAAAACCCCACATCAGGACTGACCTGCAGCCCTGAATTTTGCAAGTTTAAAATGTTGCTTTGTTTGTATTCGCAACTGCCCTCATTAGCCTATCAGATGACCTCCATGACTTATCCCCATGGCATCTCTGTCCACATCGCAAAGATATTCCTTTTATCTTATCCATCCTCCTGCATCCTCTCTGCAACTTAAAACAAACTATCCCAGTTCTGTTCAAGAATCTTCAACTCGAAACATAAATTGTTTCTCTTTCCATAGATGCTGAAATAAGAGCATTTGTTTTTATTTCAGATTTCCAGTATCTGCAGTTTTTTTTAAAAAGATTTTTAGAGCAAAAAAATTTACTCAAATGTTGTGCAAGTTGAAAGACTGATCCATGGAGAGATCAGGAAAACTAATTTGAAGAGCTTAGATCTTCGAGTGATTGGAAAATTTATTTTCTTTGCTGGAAAGGTTGATGACCAAGCGTATAGTTTTAAGGCAACCGGAAACAAGACCAAACAAAATGAACAAAAAAAGTGCTTTACACAGCAAAATGTTATGGTCAGATACAAAAGGGTGGCAATACTGAGTAGATATATACTTGAAAGGTTTAAAAATACGGAGAGAGCAAGAGCAAGGGTGTGGGACTAGCTGGACAGCAATGATGGGCCAAATACCCTATGCTATAACATTCTATGATTCTATGAAACTGAAATATTCACACTACATAAAAATATACAAAATTCCATCTACACCAGATCCAATTCACAATTGTCAATGAACCAACTACAATACCAAGTATCTTCAGAAAAAGACAACACAAAATACATTATGAACAATCACTTCCCCTTTTTCAGCCTGATAAAAAAAATGGTACTGTAGCGGTTGCTACCGCGGAATAAAACAAGACTCTACTCGGAGGATTGCCAAACAGAACTGGTTTATTTTCCCGCCTTGTGCGGGCCCTTTAAGGGAGAAAAACTCCCGCCCAAAAAAACCGGCAATGACGTAAGTCCTACGTCATCAGGACTTTCCCGCGCGCGGGTTCTCCCCGTCGCTCGGAAAGACGAGGCCCGCCGCCATCTTGGGCCTCGTCGCTCCGACGCCGCGCGACCCGACTGCCGAGCCGGTTCGCCCGACTAGATGGTGAGTCGCCACAGTACAGCATTTATGAATCAATACTACATCAAGCCTCTTAACAACATTAAGTCAAAATGCATATTATGGCTGCACACTGTCATTCAATTCTTGCTCACCAAATCCAGGATAATAAATGCATCTTGTTTGAATCTAAGTTAAAAGGAATGAAATTTGAGTGATAATTAACAGTTTCAATAATTATTCATTTTGTTGCAACTGGGAAAAATGCAAAGTGCCAAACTACATCAGTAGTTTCAGCTGAAATGGAAAAATTTTGACTCCATTCCTCAGAGCTAACAACCCTTTTTTAAAAATATAACATACGACCTACTTTCAGTATTTTCTCAATGCATTTCAAATATCCAATAATGGCCACCAAATGCAAAATTAAAAATGCTCAGTTTGCAAAGTACAAAAATTTGCAGTGTTATTTTCAAATCTGTTTCCCAGCATACAAATACAATGAGTGAATTACTATTTCAACAGAAACCCATCAAAAAAAAGGGAAAATGTCTATCAGAATTTTCATGGCCAGCAGTTCTGCTGAGGATTGCTGGCCAGCAACTGTCAGCTAATTCTGGATTTCTGTGCCTGCACACTTCAGCACAGAATTACACCTGCAAGCAGTTTCCAGCTAGTTTTGTATCTAACCTCCTGCTCCATTCTGTTCCAGAGCTGGAGAGTCTAAGCACATTCCACAACACAGTGCCAAAGGGACAGATGTTCTACTATGGTGCCATTCAATTGAATAGGGTTGCTGACCTTCAGAAAAAAGGCAAGTGTGGTTTGTTTCTTCAAAAAAAAACTTTAGTGTGTTAATGAGAAACATCCAAGTTGAATATACTTTTAAACATAGTTGTCATTTTTAATGTAATAAATAATTACAGCTACAAATATATTTTGGCTCTTCTTTATAAGCTATTTTTAGTATTTTCTGTACATGTTTCAAATATCCAATGTGGTTACCAAATGCAACAATTAAAATGCTCAATATGGCATCAGAGACGTTCAGAATCGCAGAATAAGAACATAATAGTAGGCTATTTAACCCGTCATGCCTGCTCTGCTACTCAGTATGATCACAGCTAATAATTTACCTCAGTGTTATTTTCTTGTATTAACTTCATATCCCTGGATTTACTTAATAATTGAAGAAAATTGTCTTCCATTTGCTGAACAACTGAGACTCCATAGCCCCCAGGTGGATTAATTTAATCTTGTGTCTATGCAGAACAGCCAACTGCTTGTTGGGAGTGTGACCCCTAGTTTTGGGGAACACAGCCAGGGAAACCAACATTGTATCTACCCCATCAAGCCCTATAAAAATTTTGTACATTACAATGAGATCAACTTTAATCCTTCTAAACTCGAGAGTATAGTCCCAGTCTGCTTAATCTCTCCTCATATGACAAACCTGGCATCAACAAATCCTGGATTGAAACAAACCTGACAGCATGAGCCAAGAGTGTGGTTGTTGGGTGGGGCTTTGGCATCCCCCAGCTGCAAATAAATTGCTCAAGAGCTACTTTGCCTATCAGATTGGCTGAAGCAGCGAGGTCAGCAGTGTGTGAGGAGCCAAGTAGCAGCAAAAAGGCAAATGTAGCTCTGGAAATCCTGCAACAGGTGATCACAAAGCTCAGGCCAGGTCCAGTTCAATCTTGTCCATTATCTATCACCCATAATAGGTGCACCACTAGGCTTAGGGAATTAGAAAATAGAGATAGCTATGTGTCCCCAACTTTGGATATTGCAGAAAAATAGATAGCACCCCAGGTATTAGTGTGCTATAATATTTTGGGGGCATTTTCAAAATTATTGGTATCCTAGTATTGTTCAAAATTGCAACTCCTTTAAGTTATTCAACAGCCCTAATAGTTATGGTAAAGAATAGATGTCCTACTTTTATGTGTCAGATTAAAACAATTAACACTTAATATATTGGCAAAGAAGGTATCAATCATATTTATAACCAGCAGGAACAGAGGCCTGAAGAACACAAATACACCATTTAATCCCTTGAGCCTTCCTGCTATTCCAAAGGCTGTGGCCGTGCATCATCACCATTCTAGCCCACCCTCACAATGGAGACGCGAGAAAGTGCAGATACCGTAATCTGGAGCAAAAAGCAAATTGCTGAAAGTCAGTGGATCTGTAGAGGTACAGAACTGTTGACATTTCAGGTCAAGACCCTGCATCAGGACTGAGTGGAGAGGGGAGACAGCCAGTATAAAGAGCTGAGAGGGAGGGGTGAAGCAGAGGCTGGCAGGTGATAGGTGGGATCAGGTGAGGAGGGAGATGATGGGCAGATGGAACCAAGTGTGCTGGCCCTGGAGAGAGTCCAGAGGAGGTTCAGAAGAATGATTCTGGGAATGAAAGGCTTAACGTACAAGGAGTGTTTGACGGCTCTGAGCCTGCATCCGATGGAATTCAGATGGATGAGGGGAGGATCCCACTGAAACCTACCGAATACTGAAAGGCCTGGATAGAGTGGATATGAAGAGGATGCTTCCATAAGGAGAATCTAGGATCCAAGGGCACAGCCTCAGAATAAAGGGTGCCCCTTTAGGACTGAGATGAGGAGGTATTTTTTCAGCCAGAGGGTGGTGAATCTGTGGAATTCATTGCCACAGAAGGCTGTGGAGTCCAAGTCACTGAGGGCATTTAAGACAGAGATTGATAGGTTCTGATAAGGGAGTTAAGGGGAGAAGGCTGAAGAATGAGGTTGAAAAAAAATCAGCCATGATTATATGGCAGAGCAGACTCAATGGGCCAAATGGCCTAATTCTGCTCCTATATCTTTATGGTCCTAAAGATTGGGGGGGGGGGGGGGGGTGGAAAAAGAGGGTGGTATGGTGGAGTTGGGAAACAGGATGGTGGGTGAAGAACAACACCTCATTCTCTGCTTCAGTAGTCTACAACCCAATGGTAAGAACATTGAATTTTTCAATTTCAGGTAACCCATACTCCCTGTGCACCTTTCTTTCTCCTTCAGATCCACACAGATACTCCCCTCCCCCACCTGGTTCCATCTGCCCATCACCCACACAGTAAACCTATTGGGTCTCATAGCCCCTTCCACAATTGGTTCATCGTTCCCTTATCACTTCCCTTACTTATCAGATTCCAGCATCTGTGTGTCTCCACTAATCACCTGGTTTCTTAGACTGAAGGCCTCGAACTAGTGGAGTGTCACAGGGATTGTTTCTGGGACCCTTGTTTGTTATTTATATAAACAATTTGGATATACATACACAATGCATACTTAGTAAGTTTGCAGATGATACTTAAATAGGTGGTATCATAGACAGTTAAAAAGGTTATCAAAAACTACAGGGAGATCTTGATCAGCTAGGTAAATGGCTTTCAATTTAGATAAGTACAAGTGATGCATTGTGAAATCAAACCAGGGTAGAACTTGTACTGCGAATGGTCAGGCCCTGAAGAGTGTTGTGGAACAAAGGGACCGAGCAGTACATGGTTCACTGAAAGTGGCACCAAAGGTAGATAGGGATGGGAAGGCAGCATATGGCACACTGGCCTTCATTAGTCAGTACACCAAGTATAGGAGTTGGGATGTTAAGTTCCAGCTGTACAAGACTGAGGATGTACTTCGAGTATTGTGTACAGTTTTGATTGCCCTGATATAGGAAAGACATCATTAAACTGGAAATAGTGCAGAGAAAATTTACAAGGATGCTGCCAGGCCTTGAGGGCCTGAGTTGTAGGGAAGAGGTTGGACAGGCTAGGACATAATTTCTTGGAATGTAATGAGATTGAGGGGTGACCTTATAGAGGTGGTAAAATCATGAGGGACACAGATAGGGTGAATGCCCATAGTCCCCCTTCCCAGGGAAAAAGACAGAACTAGAGGGCATAGGTTTAAGGTGAGAGGTGAAAGATTCAAAAGGGACCAGAGGGGAAAACTTCTTCACACAGAGGGTGGTGAATGGATGGTATGAACTGTCAAAGAAAGTGGTTGAGGCAAGTGCAATAACATATAAAAGACATCTGGATAAGTACATGGCTAGGAGGGGTTTAGAGAGATATGGGCCAAATGGGACTAGCTTGGTAGGCACCAATGGATGGCTGGGCTGAAGGGCCTGTTTCTATGCTGTATTACTTTATGACTCTAAAGGATTACAGAAAGCAGCACTGTAGGAAAATGATCAGCCATGACATGTTGGACAAGGTTCAAATGGCCTACTCCTATTATTTTTAATGTTATGTCCTCTTTTCTGGCAGGTATAGATATATTGGGCCAAATGGTATTAGTCTATACTCTAGAATTCAAAAAGTAGCATGCATAATCTAATACCCTCTGCACCATAATACAAACCCAAGAACTACACTTAAAAATGTGTAAAAATGTAATTCAATTAGTGGCATACTGAATTAATACCAATTATTGATGAATGGTGATTAAACTGTATCCTTGATTAGTGAACCACATCATTTGCAGTCAAATGAATCCAGAGAAATAGCTGTCTTATACAGCAGAAGGCGTGATACATTCTATACATTTACAAACATAACATAGTAGAAAATGCTTTTCCAGTTGAATTTCTGGTTGCTTGACATCATACGTCAACATAACATCTTCTGGTCACAATAGGTTGGCATTTGCACCAACTGAATATAGCCAAGTGCTGATCAGCATAGTGATATTTACAAGAGCTGTCACCTTTGTGATGCAAATATATTACACTGTATGCAAGAGTACTCACTACCAAAAAGTATTCCCATCAAGCTGAAGATGGTGCTGGACAAAGCTGTTAAGATAGTAAAATTTACAGAAATTTAACTCTTAATTTCAGAGTATTTTCTGCACCATATAACAATATAGAAAGCACATCAATTAATTGCTTCATAAGCCAGCAATCACATGCCAAGATCTCAGCATGTTTCTTTCAACTTCATTCCAAGGTCACATTATTCCATACTGGCCATAGATTTTCATTCTCCCACTACCTGCATGGCACAGCCTAGTTATCACAAGGTGGCCACTCATCGTATGTATTCAAGAATCAAAGCTCATTTTGTGGAAGAAGCCTACAATTATAAAAACTTTTCCAAAAGCGTGAATTACTGACAATGGACCAGAGCTGCTGAGCAGCTTAAAGGTAACAACAAACAGCTTACTACAATGGCTGGGCAAATATACAATCTTATTCCTTCAATGGAAAAAAGTTAAATCTGCTCCACTTTCACAAAGTTTATGCAATACCCACATTGCAAGACAAACTGAACATCTCAAATGTCAGTGAGCTTCATCACCATAGACTTTTTAAACAGGTAGAGCTCTCCTTCCCCCTGCATTCTCCCCCCCCCCCCCCCCCCGCAAGGAACACAAAATGCTTCAGTGTCTTCAAATAATTTTATGAAGACCTCAAATCCTGTTTCAATTAGTGTCCATACACCACTTTCCTTCCAAATACCTTTTGTGTTTGCATATTTGCATTAGGTATTATGTACAAGGACACCCAGATCCCCTTGAACATTAGCGGTTCCCAATATCCAGTCATGCTTGCAGGAGTGGCTAACTGTGCATACATTAAGCAGGGCCACGTGACAAAGACTTGTGCCCACAAACCCAACAAATGACAAATCTATAAAATTCCAACAAGAGAGAACCAAGGACTATGAAGGCAAAAAGACGCAAAAAATAGTGAGGAGACATGCATTTAGCCTCATGGTTTTTGTCTGTTCACATGGCTATAGCATTTACATTGTTGTTGAATAGGCTCCACAGTCAGAAATTATTGAATTATAAATCATCAGGGAAGCACTGCAGCTGTGCATCCGAAGGATTTTTGCTTACACATGACGTTTCATGTCACTACACAGTTAGATGGTTTCAACAACAAAGCAGATGCAGGGAAATATTGAAGTCTGTATTTTTCTACCTGAAATGAAACCTCATTGTGAATCTGTAATTTCAAAATTGCTTCCCAGTGGAAACCCCCAAAGTCAGTACAACTGAAATTGTCTTTGATCACCACAAATGTAATTCAATACAGCCTTTGTAACTTTTATATATAAAAAAGCACAGCTTACTGGTGAGGGGAAAGGTAAAGCCACATTGCCTCATGCTGGGGATAGAATTGAAAATAGTATTACATCAAAGGGAAAGTTTCAATTACAGTTGTTTACGGCTAGTGGTATTTTTACCTTAAAGGCTTATCAGCCATTAAGATACCAATTTAGAGAAAAGGTAGCATGGTCAGTCATCACAGGTTGTGTCTCACTGGATAATCAGCAGATTGACCCCGGTATGGTGAGTATATTCAAAGCTCAGATACTCTTAAGTCAACTGGCCTAAATTTAGAAACTTTGTGGGTATTTTGTACTTTGCTTTTAAACAATGTTTATTTGATATCATGGTTACTATTAGATAAATACTCACATATTAGCCTATTCAAGCAGTAGCCTATTAGTGAAATCTGGCTCATTACTAAATCTAGTATGGTTTGCTACCTTGATTGGAAGAAATCTGTCGCAGAACAAACAAATTCAGGAAAAGTCTCCTATTAAAACCACTGTTTTTGCAAATTGCTTATAAAATTCCACATTTCTCAATCATATCACTTCACTGCTACTCCAGGGAAATCAATACACAAATCCCACAATGTTAAACCCTTTTGTACTTTGTAATTCTACCCATAAAATCTTCATTACCTGCTTCTCCCTCACCACGTCTTCATCATTGAAGTGATCCTTAATCACAACCATCTACCTCCTCTATTGTTTTCTTCATATTTTCTTTAGACCATGTATATGTAGTTCTCAGACTTGTCTCAGTAATGGTTACCATGGAATACCAACCAAGATGAATAAAATGCAGTGAAATTCTATTTATCTGTGTGTCCAATGAATTTGAATCAACAATACTTATTCCTGCCACTGAACCCAAGCTGTTCTTTCTCTCTAAAAACATTAATCATTTCCCTCGGTTTAATTACTTTATACGTTTAGGGTTTTTTTTGCTTGTAGCATCTATACATTTTCTATTCATCTGCACCAGAAGCTTTTAAACTATGGTAGCTAAGAGCAGAGGGAGGTGGTATACAGGAGAAGTTGTGCACAGGCAGAGATTTGTAATGCCGTGTATTTACTATGCATTAGAACATCGGTTATCAGAGACAGAATCTTGGGAGATGGTCAGGCAGATGAACCATCATACTGATGGCTAAGCAATACCATTGAAAAGATGACACAGCACACTGCACATAGATGTTAAACAGCAAAACAAACCTGGATGATTTTAAAGATTTAGTGGTTAAAAACAAAATGGCATTCAAGGAACTGAAATGTTTGTAGAGGTATAGGACTGCTGGTAAATCTGGAGGCTGTGCAATAAAAAAGTAGGGGAACCTGTGCTCTGAACCCTTCTCCGCTGATGTCCTGTGTCTCCTTGTACTTTAGTTCTTGTAACTGCCCTACTTATCCTTTCCTTTAGGACCCAAATTCCTGTTTAGGTGGAAACTGTCAAGTCGACTCCTCTTTCCAATTCCACTCCTTTAGCCATGTGTTCAGCGCCCTAATATTATTCTGACATTAATGTGCACATGACTCTTAATAATCTAGAAATTATAAATTATAGTCCTCCTTCTTTATTTTTCCTCCTTACACTCCCAACAAGACCTATTGATTCAACTAAAGTAATACACTACAAATGCTGGAAATCTGAAATAAAAACAGAAAATGCTGGACAGAAATCTTCAATGGCCCTTAATCTGATATGCAAGCAGGGAAAAGAATAAAATAACAGTTTGCCAAGCCCTTGAGAGGATGCAGAGGAGATTTACCAGATTTTAGCCATATGGTAAGGATGGAGAAGTCAGGGTTGTTCTCCTGGAAACAAAAGAGGATGAGGGGAGATTTAATAGCGGTGTGCAAAATTATTGCCATTAGCTGGTGGTTTAAAATAAAGACACAGATTTTAGGTTTTGAGTTACAGTGGAATGAAAGATTTTTTTAAATATGGCATGTGGTAATGATTTGAAACAGTATGGTAAAAACAGCAACAATCAATGATTTTAAAAGTAAATTGGATAGGTTCTTGAGGGGAAATGAACTTTCAGTTCTGAAAGAACAGAGCAATGAAATGCTCTAAAGAGGGCCGCAAGGATTAAACAAGACAAGCGTCCTCCTATGCCTTAATAACTATGTCTTTGATTAGGAAGGAAATATTAAATGCCAAAAGGACACTTGCATTTCTGCCCTCAACTTCCAACATTGTTCAAATGATTCTCAAAGTACACTCAAGGAACTATTCAGCTAAGTACTACTTCCACACTCAATACAGAGCTCAACAATTTTGGATCATAACCACTGCTTTCAATTTTTCCTCCACAACTGCTACTGTTAGTTAATGCTATTGTTCCTTTTTACCCTTAACAAATCATTCCTTTTTAACTAGAAACATCATCCCTTTGCCATTCACCTCTTTCCCAAGACCCTATCACAGAACTTTGTTCATTCGTCTCCTTCCACGTTTGCTTAAAACTTATTTCTGGCCCACCACCCATGAGTCTGCTCCACAACTGAATAAGATCATGGCTTAGCCTCAACGCCACTTTCCTTAACCCTTGTAGATCAATGTTTGTCAATATCTGCCTTGCCCAAATTCAATCACATCTTCACAGCTTTTGAAAATTCAAAAGATTCATGACACTCAAAACAATTCATTCTCATCCACATCTCATAATTAAACAGTGAACCCCTTATTTTGAAACTATGACCCTAAATTCTAGATACCCCAACTAGGGGAAACATCCTCAAAGCATCAACCCTCATAATCTTGTAAGTTTCAATAAGATCACATCTCATTCTATGCTCCAGTGGTAGAGGCCAAATTTGCTCAACCTTTCTTCAAATGTCAACCCTTACACCCATATATCTAGTAAACATTCATTGCATGGCTCCATATTTAAGGATGGATGTACAGGCAATGAAGACCAAAACCTGCAAGTAGAACTCCAGATGGTCTCCTAGCACCCTGTAAGTTTGCCACAAACCGTGTCTATGTTTATACCCCATACCCCTTGCAATGAACAACATTCCATCAGCCTTCCTAATGACTTGCTGTACCTGCATGCTAACTTGTTGCATTTCATACACCAGGACTCCCAGATACCTTTGTCCCATAAAATATCTTCTATCTCACTTCACTTAAATACTAATTTTACTTTCTCATTATCTAGTTTGGAAGGAACATCATGTTTAATGGTTCCAATATGGACAACACAAAGGTTTTGCCCCTCTTCTCCAATACCATATCAAAATATCCCTCAACAGGGCATTAGGGCAAGGTACCTTACGACAACCTTGATTACTGAGTGGCCTATAATTACATTAGGTTTTCCGTCATCTTTTTCCCTGTTAGTCATCGTTCAGCTCCAGTGTACAACGTCTAGCCGTACTTCCCCCACTATTTTATCCTGATCCTACCTGTTGGTGGTACGTATCAGCGGCTCCTCATTCTCTTAATCTGCAACAAACCTCTCCAGAGTTGCAATTTGTAAAGTCAGGAAAAAAAACCGAAAGGGCCAGGGTTGGCCTTAGTCAGGTGATTGAAGGTAAAGATTTAACTACAAACAGGAAGAAATTAGGTCTGCAGTAACTTGAGGAAAGGTGTGTGTGTGTGTGAGAGAGAGAGAGAGTGAAGGGAGGCCTGGCGGGTGGGGAGCCAGGAGCTGGCAGTTGGTCCCTTACCTGGGGATGGTGACACACTTGGTGTTGCAGCTCTGAGTGGTGATGGCCTTCTCCAGCTCGTCCAGCTGCCCGGTTTTCTTCAGCTTCTTCACCAGGCTCTTGACGGCTTTCTCGCACCACTTGTCGTCCTGCCCGTTGTTCTGTTGCTGCTGCTGGTTCGGCGACTGAGAGGAGGGCGACTGCGACTCGCCTCCTTTCTTCCAGCCCAGCAAACGCTTGACGATGGGCGGCGTGAACGGCAAGATGGACATGGTGGAGCCGGGAAGGGGGTGGGGGGGGGGGGGGGGGGGGGGGGGTGGGGGGGGGGAAGAGAGAAGGTGGACTGGAGGAGGAGGAGGAGGAGGAGGGTGGTGGGGCGGAGGAGAGGGGAGGCAGGGGGAGGGGGTTGGGGGGGGGAAAAACAAGAGGGAGCAAAAGAGGGGAAATAATAAAAAGGAAGCTGAAGGCGAGTCCCAGCAGAGGTAAAGGGGTGAGGGGAAGGGGAAGGGGGGACAACGGCAACCACGATTCAAAAATTCAAACAATTGTGCCTCGCGCTGCTCGCTAACCGCCGCTTACATCAATCAAAACGATTAGAATCGCGAGAGATAAACCAGGGCTTCCCTTCAAATATGTCGCTGTTGCTCTCTGTCAATTTATTAATAATTATCACATCCTCCTACAAGGAGATTTGATTTTTTATTTTTTTTCTCTCCTTGCGTCGCTCGCTCCCTTTTTTTGATTGACGGCCAGAAACGAGCATCAACCGCGCCGCGACCTCTCAACCCAACGTGGTCTTTTTTTTCGCCCTTTTTTCAAAACGCTCCTGCTGGAAATCCTGCCCTAAACCCGCTTCTTGCGCGTCCATTGGGGCACGGGTGCAGGCTTCTTCCCCATTGGATGTGGGTGCGAGCGGCTACTGGACAGCGTCGACGTCAATCATTCTAGCTCAGAGGGAACGTCCGGCTAAGAGGTTTGGTTGAAGCAGCAGTAAAACTTTTTTTCTCCCTGTGGGGGTGGGGGAGGAAGAGGGAGAGCAAATCAGGACGCGTGTCCTTCCACCAGGCTTAAAAATAGTTCAGGGGACTATCTTTAAATGATTCCGGGGGTGTTTTGAATGAGAAAATGTCTTGATTTGGAGTAAGAAAAAATAATTATGTTCGTATAAAATTATTGTTGTTATTTCGGGCCACTTAGTTAAGGTTCATAGTTGCCAAACTCATTGTTTAATTGGCGTTAGTGGTATTCTTCCGCCAGACCACCTTAAATACAAATAAACCCCACAACTGAATTGTCAACTGAGGTGAAATTGTTTGGATTTTAATGCACTTTTTTTTTAATTTAGAGTTTGTTAATGAAGATTTACTTAAAATAATAATTCACGTTGCTTCCCAGTAGAGGAAAAATTCACGAATAATTCACTGTTAACTCAAGACAAATGTGGTTTGAAAACTTTGTTGTAAAACTAAAATTGTCCTGCCTCCAGGCCTGTGTGGGGTGAATTCCTAACACCGATTCTAGTGGAAAATCAAATTATATCTTCGTATTTAAAGTCAAATCCATGGATTCAATCCTGATGTTTTTCAAACTTACACTAATTTGTACTGAATTACTGGTAAAAATAAGCTTCCAAAACCTACCTTTAACTGCCAGTTCTCTCCAAGTATTAATAAAAACAGACTAAAATACTTCAGGAACGTACACGTCTTGAAGTTCAAAGTAATATAGAAAATACCTAATACTTTGCTCTGATTAAATTTGACTTTATGGGTTATGTTTTCTTACTAATTTGGTAAATTGGCTTCTTATTGTCACGTGCCGAGGTACGGTGAAAAACATCTTGCATATCGTTCATACAAATCAATTCATTACAACAGTGCATTGAGGTAGTACAAGGTAAAACAATAACAGAGTGCAGAATAAAGTGTTACAGTCACAGAGAAAGTGCAGTGCAGGTTATTATATTCCAAAACATTTTTGTTATTAGAGGAACTTTGTGAAAGAAGCTTTAATATTTGTCATGCTTTTTATTTTGCACACTTTATTAATTCACAAAAGATTGAACAGCAGCAGATTAAATTTGAGAAAGTGGGGAATATGCAAACCAGAAGGAAGATAACTGCTAGGCATTTACTAATGATCTATTAAAGAATCAAAAATAACTAAAATTTAAACCATATGAGCTTTTAAGACTATCTGACAGTTGCAAGATCATCATTGCTGATAATGTCTCTTTTTTCAGACTAATATAATTTACAATTTAAATTCCAAAGCTCCAGTGCTTGAATTTGAACACTTGTATCTGGATTGTTAGTCCAACCTTCTGGATTACTGGTCTATAACCAATAAGTTTCCATACCTCTCAGTGAAGGTAACTTTTTAAGAACTTGCCTGTCTCTGTTCCTGCTTCAGTTTGTTGCTGAAACACTGATCTGCCTTTTTTTTACCTCGAGACCTGACAGTTTGAACAGAAAACAGCTCCCTGCACCTCGCCCACTGAAAACTTGAGGGCAACAAAAACTCTGTATTTAAAGTTGCACCTAGTCCCACTGACATGTATCCCTTTTGCTCACTAATCCATATTGGCACCTAGTTAAGCAATATTTTCATTTTGAATTCTCATACTTATCTTCCAGCCTTTCCAAGGTCTTGGGCTCCCTTTACAGGTCTACAGCAGATGCCATCTCCCTAGCCCTACACTCATCTCTGGAGCATCTGGACAGTAAAGACAGCTACGTTAGACTATTGTTTATTGACTACAGTTCCACCTTCAATACTATAATTCCAAGCAAGTCCATCACCAAACTCCAAGATCTGGGACTCAACACCTCCCTTTGCGACTGGAACCTTGACTTCCTGACCAACAGACCGCAATCAGTGAGGATACACAGCAAAACCTCTGCCACAATTATTCTCAACACTGGTGCCCCACTACGCTGCATCCACAGCCCCCTACTTTACTCCCTATACACTCATGATTGCATGGCCAGATTCTGCTCTAATTCATCTACAAGTTTGCAGATGATACAACCGTAGTGGGCCATATCTCAAATAATGATGAGTTGAAGTACAGGAAGGAGATAGAGAGCTTAGTGATATGGTGTCATGACAACAACCTTTCTCTCAATGTCAGAAAAACAAAAGAGCTGGTCATTGACTTCAGGAAGGGAGGGGGGGGGGTTGGTGCACATGCTCCTGTCTACATCAACAGTGCTCAGGTCGAGAGGGTTGAAAGCTTCAAGTTCCTAGGAGTGAACATCACCAATAGCCTATCTGGTCCAACCACATAGATGCCACAGCCAAGAAAGCTCAGCAGCGCCTCTACTTCCTCGAGGCTAAAGAAATTTTTCATGTACCCTTTGACCCTCACCAATTTTTATCAATGCACCATAGAAAGCATCCTATCTAAATTCATCACAGCTTGGTATGGCAAATGCTCTGCCCATGACCATAAGAAACTGCAGAGAGTTGTGGACACAGCTCAGCACATCATGGAAACCAGCCTCCCTTCCATGGACTCTGCTTATACTTCTTGCTGCCTCGGTAAAGCATAATCAAATCCTCCAGCCACCCCAGACATTCTCTCTTCTCCCCTCCCATCGGGTAGAAGATACAAAAGCATGAAAGCACATACCACCAGGCTCAAGGACAGCTTCTATCCTGCTGTTATAAGACTACTGAACAGTTCCCTCATATGATAAGATGGACTCACAATCTACCTCATTATGACCTTGCACCTTATTGTCTACATGCTCTGCACTTTCTCTGAGGCTGTTACACTTTATTCTGCATTCTGTATTGCTTTACCTTCTACTACCTCAAATGCACTGAGTAATGAATTGATCTGTATGAATGGTAATGCAAGACAAGTTTTTCACTGTACCTCAGTACATGTGACAATAATAAACCAATTCCAATTCTCTGTTGACTCCATCAGCACTGTAAGCCTCCAAGATATCGCCACCTCTCTAGTTCTAAATCATCCCTAAATTCAATCAAACTACATCATTGGTGCCTGTGCTTTCAACTACCAAGTCCCCAACTGCTGGAATTCCATGCATAAAACCTCTCTATCTCTATTTCCTCATTTAGGGCAATACTGAAATTCTAACACTTCAATCATATTTTCTGTGGTTCATTGTCAAATTTTGTTAGATAACACTCTACTAAAGTGTTTTTGGACATTTTACTATATTAAAGGCACTACATAAATGTAACTAATTGAATAAACACACTTAAGAATCCATTGACTTTTAGTTTTTTCGAACTATAATAATTGACAGCTCGTGTTTCAATTTGTGAAGCCAAAAGTTCCAAATCCCACTAGGGAGATTGCAAAACCACAACAGAAGTAAAATTCTTCTGCTCTGTACATTAGAGATAACATGCAGGGTGCAGTAGAAATTCTCCCATGCCTCTTAAGGTGTGTTTTTTGTGTGCCCTCATCCACCCTCCACAACCACAACAATATTCTATCACCTCCAAGATCCAAACAGTTGTCCACAAAAGGCTTTGGATGAAAGCCCACAGGTCTTGAATCATTTCAAGGGGTTGGTGAGGAGGAGGAGGAGGAGAAGGCAAGGTTGGGATGTCGGAGGTCAAGCTGAGAATTTGAATGATAGGAATGTGTTCGGATGGGAGGAAATCAGAGATGCCAGGAAAGTGGATGGAGGGGTGGATGTAATTTCAGAGAAATGATTGAACAGTGATGGTGTTTGACAGAGTGCAGGAGAGTCATGGGATGCCCAAATAACATTGACGGGAAGGGATGGAATGGACAGGGAGAAGAATATAAATGGAATGACTGAACAAATGATTGATCCCTTGGACTCAAGTGAGGTCAGTCCCCTTTAAGTAATGCAGTAGCAGGCCTCAAATGTCTTGTTAACACATGCTTCTATGTGAGTAATCCACAATTGAATTTTATTTATACAAGTCAAAACAATTTGCACACAATTTGACCACACTGCATATCCAGTAACCTCTATTTATTTTCACTTATTCATTGTATGGGACCTGTGTGTTCCAAGGCACACTGCTAGTTGTCCTTGAGAAGGTGGTGGTGAGCTGTCATCTTGAATTACTGCAGTCAGTGGAGAAGGGCACAGTAGTGCAGCGGTTAGCGTAATGCTATTACGGCGCCAGAAACCTGGGTTCAATTCTGGCCACTGTCTGCAAGGAGTTTGTACGTTCTCCCCGTGTCTGCATGGGTTCCCTCTGGGTGCTCGGGCTTCCTCCCACATGCCAAAGACGTATGGGTTAGGAAGTTGTGGGTATGCTATGTTGGCATCGGAAGCGTGGCAACACTTGCTTGGCTGTCCCCAGAACACACTACGCAAAGATGCATTTCACTGTGCATTTCAATGTACAATTGACTAATAAAGATATCTTAGGGATTGCAGCAGCAAAGAAGGAATGGCAATATATTGGGAATACAATGGGAACAAGAGGCAGTTTTCAACAGAGGTGAATCTCTGTGCTTGGTGTTCATCTTCAGTGAGCGGGAGCTGGGACTTGGAACGAGAGGTGGGAGTTTTCAAAGGAGGTGAGTCTCTGTGCTTGGTGTTCTTTTTCAGTGAGCAGAACCTTTAAAGAGGCACACTTGCATATTGTTAGTAATAATTGGCTGATTAGCTAATTGGCAATAGCCAATAAAACGAAGCTAGGGTTAAGTGGAGTAACCATTGTTGGAGTGGTTCAATGTTAGAGTGGGGGACTGAGGCTTAGTAAGTGACCTAGGTGAGGGGAGTGTGAGCAGCTCTTTCTAAAAAAAAAGGTTTCAGTAAGCATGGTAGCATAGTGGTTAGCACGACGCTATTGCAGCGCCAGCGATCGGGGTTTGATTGCCGTTGCTGTCTGTAAGGAGATTATATGTTCTCCAGTGTCTGTGTGGGTTTCCTCCGGGAGCTCCAGTTTCCTCCCACGTTCCAAAGAAGTACGGGTAGGTTAATTTGGGTTTAAAAAATGGGTGGTGCGGACTCGTTGGGCCGGAAGGGCCTGTTACCACGCTGTAAATAAAACTTTAAAAAAAATTTTAAAAAAGAAGGCACAGTTAAGGTCTTTATAGTGTTGTCTGTAAATTCTTAGTCATTGATTCAGTGTAGGCAGGATGGCATTTGAGGCAGTGGAATGCTCCTCCTGTAAGATGTGGGATGTCAGAAAACCTTGCAGTCTCCTTGATGACTACATTTGCAGGAAGTGCACTTAGCTGTAGCTCCTGACTGACTAGGTCAAGGAAGTGGAGCTGGAGTTGGATATACTCAGGACCATCTGGGAAGCTGAAAACCTCAAATGAGACTTTTACTGAGGTTGTCACACCCAGGGTACTGGCTTCAGATAGATGGGTGACTACCAGGAGAAGTAAGGGGAATAAGCAGTCAGTGTAGGGTTCCCCTGTGGCTATACCCCTCAGCAACAAGTATACCCTTTTGGATACTGCTGGGGGGGGGGGGGTGAAGAATGACTTATCATGGCACAGCAGCAGCAACCAGGTCAATGCATTGTGGTCAGCTCAGCAGGGAAGGGTAAAGTCAGGCAGAGCAATAGTGATAGGGGATCAGACAGGAAATTCTGTGGCTGCAAAAGAGACACCAGGATGGTGTGTTGCTTCCCAGGTGCTAGGGTCCAGGATGTCTGAGTGGCTGCAGAATATTCTCAAGGGGGAGGGTGAGCAGCCAGAGGTTGTGGTGCACATTGGCACCAATGATATAGGTAGAAAGGGGGAAGAGGTTCTGCACGGTGAGTATAGGGAGAGAAAAGAGGCTGAAGAGTAGGACTTCCAAGGCAGTAATCTCTGGATTACTCCTGGTGCCACGTGCTAGTCAGGGCAGGAATAGGATGGTAGAACAGATGAATGAGTGGCAGAGGAACTGGTGCGGGGGGCAGGGTTTCAGGTTGTTGGATCATTGGAACCTCTTCTAGGGCAGGGGTGACCTGTACATGAAGGACAGGTTGCACCTCAACTGGAGGGGAGCCAATATCCTGGCTGGGAGGTTTGCTAGTGCTTCTCAGGAGGGTTTAACTAGTTTGGCAGGTGGATGGGAACCGGAGCACCAGGTCAGAGAGTGGAGGGATTGAGAGGAAGGTAGATGTCAGGGTCAGCAAAAAACAGGCAGGAGCAAAGTAATAGACATGATGGGACAGACAGTTTGAAGTGTGTGTATTTGGATGCTATGAGTACTATGGGTAAGGGTAATGAACTTAGAGCATGGATCAGTACATGGGACTATGATGTTGTGGCCATAACAGAGACTTGGTTGAGAGAGGGAGAGGAATAAGTGCTTAATGTTCCAGGGTTTTGATATTTTAGAAAAGATTGGGGGGGGGGGTTAGTTGCACTGCTGATCAGGGACAATATCACAGCTGCGCTCAGAGGGGACATAATGGAGGGCTTGTCTATATGGGTAGAACTCAAAAATAAAGAGGGTGCAATCACTCTTATGGGATTACACTACAGACCCCTCAACAGCCACCAGGACATTGAGGAACAGATATGCAGGCAGATTAGGGAAAGGTGTAAAACTAATCGGGTTATTGTCATGGGGGATTTCAACTTCAAGAAGAAAAAGGAAAAGTATGTAAAGCTTGGGAACCTAGGATTAAACAGAGCATTTAAGGATTATGAGGAAGCCAGAAAGGAATTCAAGAAGGGAATTAGGAAATCCAGGAGGGGCCATGAAAAGTCCTTGGCAAATAGGATTAAAGAGAATCCCAAGGCACTCTATACACACATCAAGAGTAAGGAGATAAGTAGGGAGAGGGTAGGACCATGCGGCAACATGCGCTTGGAAGCAAAGGTTGTGGGTGCGGTCTTTAATGAGTACTTTGCATCAGTATTTACCAAGGAGAAGGACATGGCGGATAGGGAGATCTGTGTGGAGCATGCTAATATGCGAGATAAAGGAGGAGGTAGTGTTGGGTCTCTTAAAGAGCATTAAGGTAGATAAGTCCCCAAGGCCTGATGGGATATACCCCAGGTTATTGAGAGAGGCATGAGATGAGATTGCTGGGGCCTTGACCAATATCTTTGTCCCCTCTAACCTCAGGCGAGGTCCTGACCAAAGTAATGGTGCTGCCTGCTGAAAGAGGGTGGTAAACGTTAGTGGGCAACAAATAGCACGTGTGTAAATAGAAAGCAAATTAAATCCAACATTATCAGGAGAGAGAAAAACACTCAGGAAATGCAAGATACCAGGCTTATGACTGATTATCTGAAATTATATTCATTATCGAGTCTGGAAGACCTAGTTGAAAGATGAGGTGCTGTTCCTCAAGCTTGTGTTGTGCTTCATTGGAATTGGAGATGTTAGGATAGGAATGGTTTTATGTTTCAAAAAGAGTCTTCAGATCAAACTTTCAAGCTAAATGGTAGGACACTGACCCATTTTCAGTCGAGTCTGAAGAGAAACTTCCAAGGCTGACCTTGACCTCATTATGAATCTCATTTCTTGCATGTTTACTTCACTCTGACTCCAACTCAGATCTGAATTTTGACCTTTTTTGCTCTGTTTTTACTGTGACTTAATGTGAAAAGTGTGAGTTCATGCACTTTGGGTTAAAGGAATCAAAAGGCAGATTATTATCTAAACAGAAAGAGATAGCAAATGTACGGTGAGATCTAGATGTTCTTGTGCGTGAGTCACACAAATCAGCAAGCAAGTACAGCAAGTAGTTAAGGGGGCAAATGGCATATTGACCTTTATTGCAAAGTGTTAGAGTTTAGAAATGGGAAGTTTTGTTACGATTGTGCAGGAAGTTAGTGAAGCCACATCTGAAGTACTGCACATAGTTTTTAGTCCCTTACATAAAGGACATAGTGGAAACAAAAACAGAAATGCAGGAAGAACTTAGCCAGGCAAGCATCAGTTCTAAGGATGGGTCCCTAACCGAAATGTTAACTGGTTTCTCTTTCCACAAATGCTACTTGACTGAATGAGTTCTTCCAGCATTTATGTTTTTGTTTTAGATGCCAGCATCTGCAGATTTGCTTGTTTTCCGAAGGATCTGGTAGCATTGGAGGCAGCCCAAAGGAGATCTGCCAGGCTAATTCCTGGGATTAGAGGACTGTCCTATCAAGAGAGGCTAGACATGTTAGGTCTTTTTTCCTTGGAGTTCAGAAGAATGAGGGGTGCTCTTATTAAAACATACATGACCCGGTAGTGCAGCAGTTAGCGTAATACTATTATAGCACCAGTGATCCGGGTTCAATTCCAGCCGCTGTCTGTAAGGAGTTTGTACGTTCTCTTCATGATTGCGTGGGTTTCCTCCAGATGCTCTGGTTTCCTCCCACATTGCAAAGACGTACGGATTAGGAAGTTGTGGGCATGCTATGTTGGCACTGGAAGTGTGGTGATACTTGAGGGCTGCCCCTGAACATTCTACGCAAAGATGCATTTCACTGTTTTGATGTACATGTGACTAATAAAGAAATCTTAAGGGGGGGATGACAGGATAGATGTCAAGATGTTACCACTGGTGGCAGAGTCTCAAATGAGGGAACATAGTTTCACAATAAGAAGCTGGTCATTTAAAACCAAGGTACATAGAAATTTCTACTTGCAGAGAGCAGTTAATCTCTGGAATTATCTACTACAGTGAGTTGTGGAGGCTGACTGATTGGAAGCATTTAAAGTGGAGGTAGATACAATTTTGTAAGATCAGGGGGTTGAGGGCTATGGACGTCTGGCACAGAGGAGGAGTTGAGGCCTGGGGTAAATCAGCCGTGATCATACTGAATGATGGGGCAGGGTTGAGGGACCAGGTGGCCCACACCTGCTCCTATTTTTTTTGTGTTGTGTTGAGTTAACTACCGATACTTCAATTGTAACCAGGCTACCTTGCCCATTAGGATAAATTGGTTTATTATTGTCTAATGTATTGAGGCACAGGGAAAAACTTTTGCATGCCATCCATACAGATCATTTTATTACAACAGTGCATTGAGGTAGTACAAGAGAAAACGATAACAGAATGCAGAGTAAAGTGTTACAGTTACAGAAGATCAGATCAGGTAGACAATAAGGTGCAAGGCCATAATGAGGTAGACTGTGAGTCAAGAATCCATCTTATCATACTAGGGGACTGTTCAATAGTTAATTTTACAGTTAACTGATAACTTAGTTCATCACAACTTTGACCTGCATGGATTAAATATGATCAATACACAGAAACCTGATCATACCACTTCCAAACATCTTTACCAAGTGAGGACCATCAATTTTGAAAACTATTCTAGGTCACCTCCTCAGCCAGATATGATGGTGGTTTTCACTTCAACCTTTTGGTTCATTTCAGATGTTTTCCCCTAATTCTGCTTGTATCATGATTCTTTCTGTTTTGTTCATTTCTCTTCAACTGACTGAAGCCAAATTTGGCACAACAATGAGAACTTTGTTCATTGCTGTCTTCTTCTGAGAAGACAGCAGTTGAGCTGTTTATCAGAAGTATTGTGAGGAGTGTTTTGAGAAGGTATCAGAAGATTTGCCAGAGAATAATAATGTTTCTTTGAATTTTGATCTAGCATCTGCTTGACAATTAAATAATCTGTGTTCAGTCGTTCTTACAGAAGCAAAATAATATGGTGAAAATATTACACCATTTTTACTGATGAATTATACAAATTCTCTTGAATAAAACTGTCTATTATCAATTTTTTCTGAAAGCCCATATAAGGCAATTAAACTACAAAAAGTTTAAATGTTTGCTCGTAATTGTTTGATTCATCAGAATCATTTCCACCAACCTTGGATCACTTCTACGATGAATGATAGTTGCGATTCCGACGTGAACTCTTGATCTCCCAATCTACTTTGTTGTGGCCCTTGCACTTTATTTGTCTACCTACACTGCACTTTCTCTGTAACTGTAACACTATATTCTGCATACTGTTTTCTTTTTTTACCACCTTGATGTAATTATGTATGGCATGGGCTGTCTGAATTGCACACAAACAAAAGCTTTTCACTGTATCTTGGTATATGTGACAATAATAATAAATCAAACCAAACAACCCTCAACCATCATTCTGTCTCCTATCACAAAGCCGATATCAGATCCAATTTACTAAATTGCCCTGGTTATCGTGGGCTCCTACCTTTTGGACCAGTCACCCATGTGGGACCTTACAAAAAGCCTTACTGGAGTTCATATGGACTACATCAACTGCACTTCCCTCAATGATGCACTTGGTCATCAGGTCAAAAAATTCTCCCCTCATCAAAGCCTGATCAATTCCTGCCTCTTCAAGTAACATGCTGCAACTTCAGAATATCTCATCAAGGTGAAGGGTGACCTGATGCTTTTGCAAGAGTACAGCTTACTACCCCTCAGCCACTAGCAGCGGTCATGATGGTGGTCCCATAAGCAATAAATAAGGCCATAAAGCAATGATAACCTTTTCTGCTTGTTAGCTCTGCTTCTCTTTCCACAGATGCTGCCTGACCTGCTGAGTATTATGGGCATTTTCTGTTTAAATTTCAGGTTACCATCATCTGTTTTTTTTATTATCATTGGTCTAGTAAACCTTCTCTGATCTGCTTCCATCACATTAACATCCTTCCTTGTTAATGTGTTGGACACAGTACTTCAGATGCATTCTAGCCAATGTCCTATAATTGAAGCATAAATTCACTGCTTTTGTATTCAATTAGCGAAGAAGAAACAATAATAATCTATTATCTTTCTTAATTACATGTGTGACCTTAATAGCCTTCTGAAAATCATGCATTCAGAAAACCAGCGCCCCCTGTATCTCAGAGCTCTGAAATCTCTCAGAATTTAGGTAATATGCTTCTCCTCTGCCAAAATGGGCAATGTCACATTTACCCACATTATATGCCATATCCCAAATTTTTGCCCAGTTACTTAACCTATCTGCATCCCTTTGTAGCCCCCTTGTCACAGTGTGCAGGAGCGAGATAGGACACCTGGTTGAGTGGTGCCACAACAACAACCTCTCGCTCAACGTCAGCAAAACTAAAGAACTGACCGTTGACTTCAGGAGGGGGAAGGAGGGTGAATCTCTGCCAGAATACATTGATGGATTGGCGGTGGACAGGGTCAGCAGCTTTAAATTCCTGGGCGTTAACATATCAGAAGTCGTGTCCCGGACCAGCACATAGATGCAATCACAAGGAAGGCACACCAGCGTCTCTACTTTTCAGAAGGTTAAGGAGGTTCAGCTTGTCACTGAACACTCTGGGAAAATTTCTACAGATGTACTGTTGAAAGTGTCCTGACCGGTTGCATCTTGGTCCGATAGAGAAATCCAAATGTGCAGGAATGTAAGTAGCCATAGAGAGTAGTGGACTCAGCCCAACACATCACAGGCATATCCCTCCCCACTATCAGAAGTATCTACGTGAGGCACTGCCTCAAGAAGGCAGCACCTATCATTAAAATCCCCGTCATCCGGGCCATGCCATCTCCTCACAACTACCATTGGGCAGGACGTACAGAAGCCTGAAGTTCTATACCACCAGACTGAGGAACAGCTATTTCCCTTCAACCATGCGGTTTATGAACTAACCTGTATAAACCTAATCACTATCTCAGTACAGCAACATCATGAGCACTTTGACCACTTTTCACTACACTCATGATTGACCCATTCACTACTGTTTTTTTTTTGTTCTTTCTTGTATAATTTTGTCTAAGTTATGTTTTTCTTGTTAATGTTGTGTTTCTAAGACTATGTGCCTGTGATGCTGCTGCAAGTAAATTTTTCATTGCATCTATGCATACATGTACTTGTGTATCTGACAATAAACTCAACTTGACTTGTTATGTCCTTTTCACAATTTTGTTTCCTATCTATATTTCTGTCATCAGCAAACTTAGCAATCATATCTTCGGTGCCTTCATCCAAGTCTTTTGTATAAGTTATAAAAAGTTGAGCCCCCAGCACTGATCCCTATAACAGACATCTTGCCAACCAGAAATAGACCCACTTCTGCCTCCTCTCTGTATCCTACTAGCCTGTCAATCTTCTGCCCTTGCCTATATGGTACCTTCAACAATTTGAGCTCTTACTTTCTGCAAAACCTTTGATGCGTTGCTTTAGGAAATGCCTTCTGGATATCTATGTGTAGCACATTCACCAGTTCCCCTTTATTCAAAGCACTTGTTACTACTTCAAGGAACTCCAGTAGCTTGGTCAAACTTAATTTCCTTTTCACAAAACCACATTGACTTTGATTTTTTTTTCTAGATGCCCTGACATAGCATCTTTAATAATAATTCCTAGCACTTTTCTAACTAACTGGCCTGTCATCGTCTGCTCTCTGTCTCTCTTCCTTTTTGAATAATGAAGTTACATTTGTATTTCCAAGTCTTTTGTATAAATTATAAAAAAGTTTAACCACCAGCAGTAATTTCTGTGACACACATCTTGCCAGCCAGAAATAGACCCATTTAATCCAACTGTCCATTTCCTACTAACCAGATAATTGGCCCATGCCAATATGTTACCTTCTATACTGTGAGCTCTTACTTTCTAATGGAATCTTCCCCAAATCAAGGGAATTTTAGAAAATTAAACCAAAGATCAATTATCTCATATCACTTCTTTTAAGACCTAAGGATGAAGTTCATCAGGACCCAGAGACTTATCAGCTCACAGCTCCAGTAATTGACGGTTCTGTGATTGCAGTTTTCCTGAGGTTCTCCCTCCTTTCTAATTCCCAGTTTTCAGCTATTTCTGGAATGTTACTCATACCGACTACAGTAAAGGGTGATGCAAAATCCATTTAATTCACCCTGCCATCTATAATTCCAAGCAAACTCATCACCAAACTCCGAGACCTGGGACTCAACACATCCTTCTGTAACTGTATCCTTGACTTTCTGACCAACAGACTGCAATCAGTGAGGATAGGCAGCAACACCTCCAGCACGATTATTCTCAACACTGGTGCCCCACAAAGCTGTGTCCTCTGCCCTCTACTCTCTATATACTCATGACAGTGAGCCAGATTCTGCTCTAACTCCATCTACAAATTTGCAGATGATACCACTGTAGTAGGCTGTATCTCAAATAACGATGAGTCAGAGTACGGAAGGAGATAGAGAGCCTAGTGACAGTGTCATGACAACAACCTTTCTCTCAATGTCAGCAAAACAAAGGAGCTGGTCATTGACTTCAGCAAAGGGAGCGGTGTACATGCACTTATCTTCATCAACAGTGATGAGGTAGAGCGGGTTGAGAGCTTCAGGATCCTAGGAGTGAACATAACCAATATCCTGTCCTGGTCCAACCACGTATACGCAATGGCCAAGAAAGCTCACCAGCACCTCTACTTCCTCAGGAGGCTAAAGAAATTTGGCATGTCCCCTTTGACTATCACCAATTTTTAATCGATGCACCATAGAAAGCACCCTATCTGGATGCATCACGGCTTGATATTGCAACTGCTCTGCCCAGGACCGCAAGAAAGTGCACAGAATTGTGGACACAGCCCAGCGCATCACGGAAACCAGCCTCCCCTCCATGGATTCTGTCTATACCTCCCACTGCCTTGGTGAAGCAACCAGCATAATCAAAGACAACACCCACCCGGGTCAGTCTCTCTTCTCTCCTCTCCCATCAGGCAGAAGATACAGGAGCCTGAGGGCACATACCACCAGGCTCAAGGACAGCTTCTATCCCACGGTGATAAGACTATTGAATGGTTCCCTTATATGATGAGATGGACTCTTAACCTCACAATCTACCTTGTTATGACCTTGCACCTTATTGTCTACCTGCAATGCACTTCCCTGTAGCTGTGACACTTTACTCTGTACTCTGTTATTGTGTTTACCTGTACTACCTCAATGCACTCTGTACTAACTCAATGTATCTGCACTGTGTAATGAATTGATCTGTACAAACGGTATGCAAGACAAGTTTTTCACTGTACCTCGGTACAAGTGACAGTAATAAACCAATACCAACCTTCTTGTTTTCCATTATTAGTTCTGCAGATTTACTTTCTAAAGGACTAATGCTAACTTTGTTATCCTCTCTTTTTCAAGTATCTGTAGAAACTCCCAACTATCTTTTTTTATTTCTGACTGGTTTTATCTATTTTTTCCTTCTCTGTTAATCTTTTAGTCATTCATTGCTCTTTTTCATATTCTGTCTAATTTTCTGACTTGCCACCTGTCTTTGCACTTTTATTTGCTTTTTTTTTAAAAACCATTTAATTAATCACATATGGTGGGCCACCCCCTTGGATTTTTTCTCTCATTGGATTGTATCCATAAACTTAAAGTAAGATGATAATGTGAAAATAATGATTATAAAGTAACTGTTAATAAAATCTTTGAATGATACTTTACCAAAAGTACAAGATTTGTTCACAACCTTGACAAGAGTTCTTGAAAGTTAGATTTTCTAATGAAGAGTCACTGACTTGGAACATTAACTCCTTTTCTCTTTCCATGCATGCTGTCTGACCTGGAGAATATTTCCAACATTTTCTGTTTATATTTTAGATCTCAAAAATGCTTACCTTCAACTTGAGTTGGATTAAAGTTCTAAGTCACACATAACTATCGATACACACTGGTAGCTGTGGAATGGGAAGGAGAATTAAAATGGCTTGCAACCGGGAGCCGCAGATTTCCATTGCAGACAGATCGCAGACTAAATGGCCAATTTGCCAAGCACCAGTCTCTGTCCACAATGGCCATCTGGAGCTCCTGGTTGCAAGCCATTTTAATTTCCCTTCACATTGGCCGAGTAAGTATCTTGTTCAAAGCTAGTATAACATAACTGATCTTGTATTCTACACATTGGCTATTAAAGGAAAGTTTTCTTTATGTCTTCTTAAGCATTTTGTCTGCCTGCCTAACCACCTTTAAGAATCCATGAACAAATGCTCAAGAAGAATGATTTGGAGCAGGACGTTTGAAAAGAGGTGAGTCTCTGTATCTGTACTTGTGAGTTTCACCTGGCAAGAGTCTAAACGAGGCACATTTGCAAATTGTTACAAGTTGATTGGCTTATTAACAGCAGCAAATAAAGGGAAGGGAGGTATAAGCAGTGCAGCTATTTTGGGAGTGGCCGGTGTTAGAGTGGGGGGTCTGAGGCTTTGGCAAGAGGAGACAAAGGTAAGTCTTTAGTAAGTTCCTTTCTTTCTTGGCTTTGGTGTTCTTTAGTGCCAGGCCAAAGTAGTGAGAGTGGCTCCAGGGTCAGTGGTGTGTTCAGGTTGTGAGATGTGGGTGTTCTGGGAGATATCCAGTTGCCCTGATGACTACATCTGCATGAGGTGCATCCAGCTGCAGCTCCTTTCAAACCGTGTTAGGGAACTGGAGCTGCAGCTGGATGACCTTTGGCTCCTACAGGATAACAAGGAGTACATAGATAAGAGCTACAGGGAGGTAGTCACTCCTAAACTGTGAGAGGCAGGTAGCTGGGTGACTGTCAGGAGAAGGATGGAGAATAGGCAGGTAGTACAGAGTACCCTGTGGCCATTCCCCTCAATAACAGGTATTCTGCTTTAGATACTGTTTGGGGGGGTGATGACCTACCAGGGTAAAGTTGCAGTGACCAGGTCTCTGGCACTGAGCCAGGTCATGTGGTGCAGAAAGGAAGGGGGAGAAGAGGAGGGTGGTAGTGATAGGGTATTCCATAGTAAGGAGGGGGGCAGACAGGAGATTCTGTGGATGTGGAAGAGACTCCTGGATGGTATGTTGCCTCCTGGGTGCCAGTGTCAGGGTTGTCTCAGATTGGGCCCACTGCATCCTGAGGGGGAGGGTGAACAGCCAGAGGTTGAGGTACATATTGGTACCAATGACAAGGGTAGGAAAAGAGATGAGGTCCTGAAGAGGGAATATAGGGAGTTAGGTAGGAAGCTGAAAAGCAGGACCTCAAGGGTAGTAATCTCTGGATTGCTGCCTGTGCCAGTGAGGGTAAGAATAGGAAGATTTGGCAGATGAATGTGTGGCTGAGAAATTAGTGTAGGGGGTAGGGTTTCAGACTTATTGATCATTGAGGTATCTTCTGGGGAAGGTATGGCCTGTACAAAAGGGATGGGTTACACCTGAACTGGAGGGGGACTAATATTCTTGCAGGTAGGTTTGCTAGAACTGTTGGGGAGGGTTTAAACTAGTTTGGCAGGGGGATGGGAACCAGAGTGATAGGGCTGAGGTTGGTGCATTTAGTGTACAAGTAAATGCGAAGTGTAGAAAGACTGTGAGGAAGGATAGGCATTTGAAAAGGCAAGATTGCAGTCAGCTGGATGGGCTGAAATGTGTCTAATGTGCGAAGTATCAGGAACAAGGGTGATGAAGTTGGAGCGTGGGTAAGTATGTGGAATTATGATGTGGTGGCCATTACAGAGGCTTGGCTGTCGCAAGGGCAGAAAAAGCTGCTGGATATTCTGGGGTTTAGATGTTTCAAAAGGGACAGGGATGGAGGTAAAAGAGGTGGGGGAGTGGCTTTGCTGATCAGGGACAGTATCACAGCTGTAGAAAGAGAGGATGTCCTGGAGGGATTGTCCACTGAGTCAGTGTGGGTGGAAGTCAGAAACAGGAAGGGAGCGATCTCTCTATTGGGAGTATTCTACAGACACCACCCCCCCCCCCCCCCCCCCCAATAACAGCAGAGATGCTGAGGAGCAGATTGGGAGGCAGATTTTAGTGAGTGGCAAAAATAACAGGGTTGTTGTCATGGGTGATTTCAACTTCCCTAATATTGATTGTCATCCCCTTAGTGTAAAGGGGATAGATGGGGCAGAGTTTGTTAGGAGTGTCCAGGAAGGATTCCTGATGCAGTAGGTGGACAGGCTGACTAGAGCAGAGGCCATACTGGACCTGGTACTAGGCAATGAGCCTGATCAGGTTTCAGATCTCTCGGTGGGAGAGCATTTTGGAGATAGTGACCATAATGCCTTGACCTTTACCATAGCCTTGGAGAGGGATAGGAGCAGATGATATGGAAAAGTATTTAACTGGGGGAGGGGGAATTATGATGCTATTAGGCAGCAACTTGGGAGTGTAAATTGGGAACAGGTGTTCTTGGAAGTGCACAGCGGAAATGTGGAGGTTGTTTAGGAGGTACTTACATGGGGTTCTGGATAGGTTTGTCCCATTGAGGCAGGGTAAGGATGGTAGAGAGAAGGAACCATGGTTGACGAGATGTAGAATATCTTGTCAAGAGGAAGAAAGAAGCTTACCTGAGGTTTAGAAAGCATGGATCAGACAGGGCTCTGGAGGGTTACAAGGTAGCCAGGAGGGAGCTTAAGAATGGACTTAGGAGAGCTAGAAGGGGGCATGAGAAGACCTTGGCAAGTAGGATCAAGGAAAACCCCAAGTTGTTCTACATGTATATGAAGAATAGGAGGATGACTGGAGTGAGGGTAGGACTGATCAGGGATAAAAAAGGAAACATGTGCCTGGAGTTGGAAGAGGTAGGGGAGGTCCTTCAGAAAGTCAGGAGGCATGGGATCCAGGGCAACTTGACTGTGTGGATTCAGGATTGGCTCGCTCATAGAAGACAGGGTCGTGGTAGATGGAGCCTATTCTACTTGGGTGATAATGGCTAACACAAGGGGACATAAGTTTAAGGTGATTGGAGGAAGATACAAGGGGGATGTCAGGGGTAAGTTTTTACACAGAGTGGTGGGTGCGTGGAACGCACTGCCAGCAGAGGTTGTGGGGGCAGATACACTAGGGACATTTGAGGGACTCTTAGATAGACACGTGAATGATAGAAATGGAGGTCTTTATGGGAGGGAAGGGTTAGATAGATCTTAGAGCAGAATAAAAGGTCGACACAACATTGTGGGCCGAAGGGCCTGTACTGTGTTGCAATGTTCTATGTAATTCCCATATCCATCTACACCTCTCAGTATCCTCCCATTTATTGTGCATTCCCTTTCCCTTCTGCCCTCCCAAAACACATTACCTTACATTTGTCTTGATTGAATTTTTTTTGGCATTTTTTGCCCAGCTCAAGATTTTTGACTTCCTGCAGTGCATAACTCTCTTCCTCACTATTAACTGTACTACTAATTTTTCTGTCACCTACAAGCTTCTTCCATTAGGCTCCAACATTTGTCTAAATCATTGATAATATATATTAGTAAAAGCAAGAGGCAGAGAACTGAGCTTTGCAGAGGGCCATGGCAAAAACTTGCCAGTCACATTAGCATCCTTAAATTCTTCTAGTACCAGAGGATTGAAAAATTACAATCCAAGCCTCCACCTATAATCCTCTTACTTCTCAGTAGCCTTGAAAAGATCTTTGCTGGCCTAGTGATTTATCTACTTTTACAGAAGCTAAATCCATAAATATAATCTTTATTTTAAAAAAACTATTTATACTACACAGTAACAGGCCCTTCTGTCCCAACAATCCTGCGCCACCCAATTATGCCCATGTTAACCTACTATCCCGTAAGTCTTTAGAATGTCGGAGGAAACTGGAGCACCCGGAGTAAACTCATGCAGTCATGGGGAGAATGTACAAACTCCTTACAGACAGCAGCAGGAATTGAACCTCAATTGCCAGTGCTGTAATAGCATTATACTAACCACTATGCTACCGTGTGTATATTTTTATCATCTCTATTTCAGTTTTCATTCTCTGAAGATAGACATAAAGCATACAGTTAGAACAACACCCATATCCATCTCTGCTCCCTTTGGCTTCTAATATGCCCTACTCTGTCCTTCATTATTTTCTTCCCCTTTATATATTTGTATAAGCTATCAGGTTTTTCTCAATTTTAATTGCTTTTATTTTTGTGTGATTTCTTTGCCATTTTCATTCCTTTTTTAGTTGCTCCAGGCTTTCTGCAACAATAAAAGTTTAATATCAGACATTACTGTCCTTTCTTTGCATTATATCACACTTTATGTTCCTTCATACATGTGTGGGGGCCAGATTTTGAAATTCTACCCTTTCTCATAGTGGTAATTAGGAACATCTTTATCTGAATAATAACCATTCCCTCATGAAATCATACTATGCTCTGCAGGCCTTCACACTGTTGTTTCTATTCCATTTTTGCTAAATCATATATTCGCCTAGAACAACTAGCCTTACAGAAACTCTGAACTTCTATTCCTGGACTAACCTTGTCCTTTTACATATGCCAATCCTTACTGTTATATGATCACTGGCTTCAAAATGTTCTCCCACTGATACTTAGATTTCTGATTTCATTTGCTAAAACTAAGTCCCTTGTTGGTCTCCCAAAAGTACATAAAGAATTTTGCATTATCTCTTTTAAAACTATTCTTCTCTCAGTGAAAATTAAAGTGTTTGAATTCTACTATTATCACAATCCTACTGTTTTGCGCTTCTCAGAAATCTAAAGTTTGTTTTATTTCAAGGCACGGTTGTCACAAGCAAGGCAAGCATTTGTTGTCCATCCTTAAGTGTCCTTGAACTGAGTGTCATGCTAGGACATTTAAGAGACAACCACATTGCTAAGCATCGGGAGTCACTTTTAGGCCAGACGAAGCAAGGAAAGCAGACTTCCTCCCCTGAAGGACATTAGTGAACCAGATAGGTTCTTACAACAAGTCAGTAGTTTCATGGTCATCTTGACTTGCACTCTTTTTAAAATCTAGATTATTGAATTCCATGGTTGCCGTGGTGGGATTTGAACAAACATCTCTGAATGATTAGTCCAGGCCCCTGGGTTACTAGCCTAGCAACTAAACAATACCATGTATATGTTCTTTCACCTCTATTTGGCTTTCTGTGGACCATTAATACTCACACAGTAATGTGATTGTCCCATTTTCCCCTCAGTTCATATCATACCCTCATTTAGAACATAGAACAGTACAGCACAGGAACAGGCCCTTTGGCCCACAATGTTGTGCTGAACTAATTGCATTAGTAATAAAACACCCAGTGAAACTAATCCCTTCTGCCTACACAATGTCCATTTCCCTCGCATTCATGTGCCTATCTAAGAGTTTCTTGAACACCCCTATCGTATTTGCCTCCACCATCACCCCAGGTAGCACATTCAAGGCACCCACCACTCCATTTCTTAAACAAAAAAGTTGCCCTGCACATCTCCTTTGAACTTGCCCCCTATCACCTTAAATGCATGCCCTCTGGTATTAGACATTTCAACCCTGGGGAAAAGATGCTGCCTGTACTCTATGTATGTCTTTCAAAGTCTTATAAACCTCTATCAAATCTCCCCTCAGCCTCCACTGCTCCAGAGAGAGCAACCCAAGTTTGTCCAACCTATCCTCATAGCACATGCCCTCCAATCCAGGCAGCATCTTGGTAAACCTCTTCTTCACCCTCTCCAAAGCCTCAACATCCTTTCTACAGTGGGGTGACCAGAACTGAATGCAATACTCCAGACCCGGCTGAACTAGAGTTTTATAAAGCAGCAGCATAACTTTTTGACTCTTGAACTCAATGCCTCGACTAATGAAGGCAAGCATGCCATATGCCTTCTTTACCATCCTATCAACCTGTGTAGCCTCTTTCAGGGAGCTATGAACTTGGACACCAAGATCCCTTTGTTGATCTAATTCATCAATTGTATAATTAAAAGGTTGTATAATAGCCTTGATCTCTCAATCTACCTCATTGTGGCTCTTGCACCTTACTGTACTTTGTCTGTAACAGTAACTGTAACACTATATTCTGCATTCTCTTATTGCCTTTCCCTTTATACCTCTTCATTGTACATATGTTTTGGAATAATCTGTAAGGATGGCATGCAAAACAAAGTTTTTTCACTGTGTGTTTGTACATGTGACAATAATAAACCAATTACCATTCCTGCTTGCGGCTGAAATGTTTCTTTAACTTGCATTGCTATCATTCCCTCTTTTATCCCTGTAGCCAGAAATGCTGAGATGTCATTCCTACCCATCTCTAAGTCATTTTTCAATTTTAGTGATGATATCGACTGCTACCTAACTGTCAGCGAATCTGTTAGTACGGTGAAACTCATCAAATTAAAGTGTGTATCATTAGGTACTGACAGATCACTTTTTGTTTATTTCCTCTGTCTTCCACTCTCGTTTATTAATTTGTTACCATCCATATTCAACTTTTCTTTTTTAACCTATGCCATGGTAACCCATCCACGGTCAAGCTGGTTTAAAATGATAACAAACTTCCCTATAATTTCATTGGTCCTGCCCCGTTAAATGCAACTCATCCAGTTTGGTCAGTTCCACCTTCTGTAGAGATAGTCCCAATTGTCCAGAAATCTAAATGAGAGACTGCAGGTGCTGGAAATCTGGAAAAAACACTGATTTATTACATCCAGTACTCTTGGTGCAGCCTCCTCTACATCGGTGAGACCTGACACAGATTGGGGATCGCTTTGTCAAGCACCTTCACTCCTTCTGCTGAAACAAACAAGATCTCCTGGCGGCCAGCCATTTTAATTCCACTTCCCATTCTTACACTGACATGTCTGTCCACGGCCTCCTCTCTTGCCAAGTTGAGGCTAGACACAGATTAAAGAAACAACACCTCATTCCGTCTGGGTGGTCTCCAACCTGACTCCATCAACATCAATTGCTCTAACTTCCGGTAACCATTCTCCTCTGTTCCCTGCCCCCTTTTGTTTTCCCTTATCCCTCTGGCCCCTTTAGCCCTTCCCTTTCCCCTCACCCTCATGACCTGCCTATTACCCACACCTTCCTCCCTCTGGTTCCCCACCTCCTTCCCTTTATTCCAATGTCTACTGTCCTCTCCTATGTCCTCGCCAGCTCATGCTCCTCCTCCTCCTCCCCCCCCCCCCCCCCCCCCCCACCCTTTTATTCTGGCTTCTGCCCTCTTCCTTTCCAGTCCTGGTCTCAGCCTGAAACGTCAACTGTTAATCTGCTCCCATAGCTGCCGCCTGGCCTGCTGAGTTCCTTCCACATTCTGTGTGTTGTCTAAAGCCCTCTTTCTGGCACTGCCTCTTCACTCATGATGGATATTCACTAATTTCTTATATTTGTCCTCACTGGCAAAATTACTTAATGTTTACCATAGAACAGTACAGCACAATACAGGCCCTTTGGCCCACAATGTTGTGCCAACCTTTAAACCTCACCTAATTCTATCTAACTCCTTCCTCCCACATATCCCCCTAATTTAAATTCCTCCATATGCTTATCTAACAATCTCTTGAATTTGACCAATGTACCTGCCTCCACCACCACCCCAGGCAGCGCATTCCATGCCCCAACCACACTTTGGGCAAAAACAAAACCTCCTGATATCTCCCTTAAACTTCCCACCCATTACTTTAAAGCCATACCCTCTTGTATTGAGCATTGGTGCAGTGGGAAAGAGGTGCTGACTGTCTACTCTATTTTAACACACAAAATATTCCAGTCTCATTTTGAGCATTTGTGTCTATGTTACCATTGAGATTGTGATATCAATCCACAGGACAGACTAAGCTTGAACAGTTTTGTCTCATTCTACAGATTGTTTTGCTCTTATCATGCTCCAGAGCTGATTTCCACTTGTTGGAGACTATTAACAGACTTTCATCACAAACTTTCACAACACTGTCGAGGATACAGTATCATGCATATTCCTGTACAAAGTGCTAACAGATGGAAAAGAATTCTTGAAAATCATTTTATTCAGCATTTCAAAACAACGCAGAATCCTGCAAAATCCAATTCGACTATCATAAATCCCAAAATGGAAAAACTTGTGTACAGAGAGACAGATTGGGCTAAATTACCTCGCCTATTTATTTATTTATAAAAATACAGTTGTACTCATAGCCTGGGCATTGCAGATAAGGCCTGTATTTATTGAAAATCTTATTTTTGCCCTCATCTTATACAACTGTGTGACTTGCTTGATCTCTTTAGAAAGCAGTTAACGTTCACCTATTTTAGTGAGTCTGGGCAGACAAGTAAGGGTAGACTGTCTCCTTTTACTGATGATAGCTTTTCATTTTTAGGTTGAAATCAAGATTTTCAATTGCGGGATTTGAGCTTACAGCTTCTTCTTCAGCAGTCCCTTGGGATGGAGGATGACTTGCTTACACTCCAGTTCTGTGGGTTCTGAGATGGCTGATGAGGCCAACGTGGGAGCTGCTTTCTCTTCCACAGATGGGGCAGGAGGTTGGCGAACCCTCCTGGAGTGATGTGCTCTTTCTGCCGCATACAAAGGCTTCTGTGTTCTTGATGCATGACATCTAGTTCTCAATACCTTCTTGAATACTCCTTCTCCACTTTGAGCCATCATGGGCCAAAGGCTCCAAGGAGTCAGTGAGAATGTTGCACTTCTTCAAGGAAGCTTTGAGCACATCCTTGTCTTTTTTGCTATACTGAATTGCTTACACTCAGAACCTCTTGGCCATTACCATGTCAAAATTTTAAATTTTTTGTGAAATTTGAACTCACTCACTGGATTATATGTCCAGGTCCTACATTTTTTATGTAGCATAAAAAGAGTGGTCACAATCCCCTGCATTGCAGCAATGGCTGTACTTCAAAAAGTACTTTGGAAAGCCAGCACTTAAGGCTCATCCCTATTTTCATGATTGAGTACAATTGTTAGTAGAGAACAAAGAATATTGTGCAGAGCTTGAGCAATTTATTTTATAACAAATACACAATAAAAGCCTAGAAATTCATTTGCATAATTTCAAAAGAATAGTGTTGTGTGGTTGAAAGTTGGCTGGATCTGCAGTGAAACAATTCTGGGTGTCCCAGTACCCACTGGGAGATGCAACTCCTGACTTAGTAGGATTTTCATTTACCTTATCACATTTTATCTGGCATAAAATTCCCCTAAATGACGTCAATGGTAGTGCAGCTCACAAAATTTGTCTGCTGAGATTTTCAACCTCACTGGCCTGCAAAAAAAAAAATGACAGCTCTTATTTAATCGCAGAGCAATCATGTTTTACTAACTTGTCTGTTTGTTTCCCCAAGACCCTTGTGGTTTCCTCTGTGGGCTCCAGTTTCCTCCCACATCCCAAAAATGGGTAGATTGGTCAGTTACTTAGTTGCTGTGAAGTGCCCATTGTGTGTGATTGAGTCGTAGAATCTGGGG
Source organism: Pristis pectinata (assembly GCF_009764475.1). Taxonomy (NCBI): domain Eukaryota; kingdom Metazoa; phylum Chordata; class Chondrichthyes; order Rhinopristiformes; family Pristidae; genus Pristis; species Pristis pectinata. Next base: position 25,042,316 of record NC_067406.1, read on the forward strand.
TCAGTTGATGAGAATGTGGGGAGAATAAAAAATGGGATTAATGCAGGATTAGTGTAAATGGGTGATTGATGGTCAGTGCAGATTCAGTGGGCTGAAGGGCCTATTTCCATGCTGTATTTCTCTGACTCTATTGCAGGGTTTTTCCCAGGGTGGAAATGTCAAATTCTAGAGGGCATAGTTTTAAGTTGAGGGGGTAAAGTTTAAAGGAGATTTACGAGGCTATTATTTTTACAGAGGGTGGTGGGTGACTGGAACACACTACCAGGGAAGTGGTGGAACATAGAACAGTACAACACAGGAACAGGCCCTTTGGCGCACCATATCTGCACCAAACATGATGCCAAATTAAAGTAAATCTCTTCTGTATGCACATGATTCATATCCCTCCTTTCCCTGCATAGTTAGGTGTCTTTCTAACAGCCTCTTAAAAGCTACTATTGTATTTGCTTCCACCACTACCCCAGCAACCCATTCCTGGCACCTACCATTTTTCTTTTTTAAAAAAAAATTTGCCCTGCACATCTCCTTTAAATTTTCCCCCTCTCACCTTAAATGAATGTTCTCTAATATTTGACAATTCTACCCTGGGGGAAAAAGATGTTGACTATCTACCCTAGCTGTGCCACTCATCATTTTATATACTTCTATCAGGTCTCCCCTCAGCCTCTGATGTTCCAGAGAAAACAATCCAAGTTTGTCCAACCTCTCTTCATGGCTGGAAGCAGATACAATAGCAACAGTTAAGAGGCATTTAGACAGGCACATGAACAGGCAACAAATGGAGGGATATAGACCATGTGCAGGCAGATGGGATTTGTTTGGTTTGGCATCATGTTTGGCACAGACATTGTCTGCTGAAGGGCCTGTTTCTGTGCTGTACTGTTCTATGTTCTATGATTCATTTCCTCTGAAACTGCGCAATTTAACAATCAGCAGTCATACTATACTCATTGTTCTCACTAAATTCTGTGACCTCCTATAACCTTAAATGTAGTTTCATCCACTGAGACTTCCTGGCTTCAGGATAACTCCAGGTGGTGGCGGCTGCTGCTACACTAGAAAGATAACTAAAATTTCTGTATTTGGGGAGGAGAAGACTTCATCTCCTTTTCCTTTGGTCCACAGAAGTAGGCAGAGCAGCCATGTGCATTTGAATGCATTGCAGGCCTTTGCAAAGTAAGATAAGATATCTTTATTAGTCACATGTACATCGAAACACCCAGTGAAATGTATCTTTTGCATAGAGTGTTCTAGTGGCAGCCCACAAGTGTTGCCACGCTTCTGGCGCCAACATAGCATGCCCATAACTTCCTAACCCATACGTCTTTGGAATGTGGGAGGAAACCATAGTATGGACATTAAGGGATTGCATTAATATCCTTGAAGAGATCTCCCAGATCACCTCCTGCCAGGAACATTTGGCTGTAGAGCTGGAGGTGCACACAAATCATGCCTCCTGTAAGCACAGTTCTTCACCAGCCTAATTCCCTTCTGACATCCTTGGAGCAGTTTTCATCATCATTCCCTGACCCTCTCCTCCCCCACAACACCCTCATCATGGCAGGAACAACATTCTCCTGTAGCTTGAAGAGTGTTGTCTCTTGCTGCCTTATTGTAAATCCCTTTAAGAGCTGCCTTTAGAGATGACAACTACTGGGCTAAATCCTGCCATGCTTTAAAGTTTTGCAACAGGTCTACAGAGGATGCCATGCTGAAACTGCCAATGGCAACTTTACACAGTAAACGCTCTACTGTCCAGTCTCCATGGGGAATTGTGGGAGTTGGCTAGTCAAATAAGCTGGTTGGTCAAGTGAGCATAAGGTGAGAGGAGTAGGTCACCTGGCCACTCACACCTACCCTGCCATTCAATATGATCATGACTGATCTGCTTCAGGTCTCCTCTTCTGTACCCTCATTTCCTTTCAAAATATTTTCTGTTTCCTCTTTGGATACCTTCAATGAACTCGCCTCTGCAACTCTCTGGGGTAGAGAATTCCAGAGATTCATCACCCTCTGAAAGTTAAATCTATTTTTACATAATAGTACCAAATGTTATAGAATATGGGGAATGAAATACATGTTCTACATTACTCACCAATGAGTTTGATCACACAGATGTAAGTGACATGTAGCGGCAGGGATGCCCATTCCTTCCCTCAGTGCTGTGCCGATGTTGGCCTGTGTGTTCCCGTGACACTAACATGTCACATTGTCAGCCCCGGTGCTCCCTCTACACTGTGTGGTTGCAGGTCAGATGCTCTTGCAGCACTGCCCTGACCTTGGCCCTCTGAAGTGCTAGTTACTGGAAAGCACCAGTTAGTAAAGTGCCAGATAACCAAGCCTTTACTGTACAGAGAAACAAACAACATTGTTGGTGTCTTGTCCTCAATCATTTTGCAGTTTTAGGGTGATCCACAATGCAGTATTAATGGCATTAATGCAATTTCTGACCTCAAATCTTTCTTTTGCTCCATTCTAATTACTGATGTAATTTTACTTACCAAATATTCAAAGCTGTGGAACATTTAACTCCCTCAGATTATCTCTTCTTCACTGTCTTGTATAATTTATGTATAACATATTCTATGTGTTTCCGTCTCAATCTACGAGCCTGTGATGCTGCTACAAGCATGTTTTTCATTTCACCTGTACCCCACTGTACTTGTGCATATTGACAATAAACTTGACTTGGCTTGACAACAGTGATTTAAGATTAATGATAAGTGTTACCTGAGAACTGTACTGGTTTTTATTGTGAACTTAAAATTTTCTTTTTCTTTAAATTCAAGTGGCGATAAACAAAGCTGTTACTATGACAGTTTACTCTTTCTTTGCCTTGCTGCTGATTTTACTAGATCTACTTTGGATGTGATTGATTTCTGATACTTCCTTCAGTTACTCTTGATACTTCCTTCAGTTACTCTTGTTTAGACAGTTACACTGTGTTTTGATTCTTCTGAAAATCTTTACATCAAAAATATTAGAAAGAAATTAACTTACTAAACTCATCCTCTGAATAGGTACATGGAGGGGCAGGGCTCAGGGATATGGAAGGCAGGAAATTGGGAGTAGCTGGGTGGTCACCGTGGTTGGCACGGACTGGTTGGACCAAAGGGCCTGTATCCGTGATGTATTGCTCTATGACTCTCTATGGCTCTGACTCTGGGCTCACGTAAATACAAAGATGCAGGGAAAGGAGTTCCTGTTCAACTTCACTTTAGGGGTTTAAGTATGTTATTACTAAATGCTGGATTCAATGTGAGATTTTTGAGAAAAAAGAAACAGGGCAGTTGCACACCCCTGAGAAAAATTGTTCATTACAGATAGATGTTCAGAAAAATTTACTCTGGTCTAGAAATGTTAGTACACCCTGATAATAGGTGGAACTTTTAATTGTACACCTGCAACTGCAAACCACAATAGCATCCTAGTATGCCCAAGACCTTAGACACAACTGAATGAGCATTGTACTCTTGCAAAGCAAAATATTCTGTCCAGGACTGAGACAGACTGGGAGGCGTTTGTGGGGAAGGGCTTGATACTGTTTAGCGGTGTTGTTGGATTCAAAGAATAAAGTTTAAGCATGGGAATCACTTCACTGGGGTTCTAGTCCAGAAGAGCTAGTTGAGGATAGTAAAGGAAAGTGATGCTGAGGTAAAAGATCAGGCAAAATCTTAATGAATGGCAGAACAGCCATGAAGAACTAAATGACCAACTGCTAGTGAACTTGGACTGATTCCACATCAATGGTCCAAAAGGAATGTTATATGGGAAATGAAGTAATTTCATGCCTATCTGATGCAGAAATTGCATCATTCAACTATGAGCTGACTGTCCCACCTACAGATAATTTCTTTATGGTTATGTCACTGATCTGGACCAATTATTATTTGGCTTTGGTAAGGAATTAGTTAGAGGAGCCATCCTTTACTGCTCCATGTTTTGCAAAAATTAACAAAAAGAGAAAAACCAAGCCCTATTCTCTAATCGGTTTCTGAGTAGCCTTCCTGTCCTGTGTGTAATTCAAACTTGAGATCTATGAGTCATCCGCATTTTTTAATTATTTTCAGCAATCGTGCATTAAGTGATGGACCTCACCCTCAGATGCAGTTTAACTACTCATTCCCACAGAAAGTTATGACTGGGCATACTGTGTGGTTGTTTAACTTCTTAGAGAGAAACTGATCCAAGTAAATGGAAAAACACAATCTTTGAGACAAGAATGATATTCAGAGCCTCATATCTTCCTGAGTAGCCTGGCCATGACCTCTACATGTATATCAAGTTATTGCATCCTCACCTGTCATTGACCTTATTTACCATGGACACCTTCCCTCCACGGCCTCCAGTCTCCTAGTTCAGTATCTCTTTCCCAAGATCTACAAGCAACATTGCCTCAATGGATCCTTCCATTCAAACTGTCCTTTCTCAATGGAATATATTTGTTTTTACTTGATTCTAATTGTTTCCTTCCATCTACGTCAATAGCTCTTTGGATGCTCTTCTGGACTAAGTTTTAACATGATTGTCTTGTTTGTTTTATTATTTCTGATCTCTCTACACCTTCATCTTGGGACTTGGGAGTTGTAGTGCAGGATTCCCTGGAAGTTAACTTGCAGTTTGACTCGGTGGTAAGGAAGCCTACTGACTCAACCTGTGTTAGTAATGTTAGCATTCTTTTTGAGAGGACTAGAATATAAAAGCAAGGATGTAATGTTGAGGCCTTATAAGGCGTTGGTCAATTTTGTGTCCCATATCTAAGGAAGGATGTGCTGGCATTGGAGAAGGTCCAGCAGATGTTTACGAGAATGATCCTGGGTATGAAAGGGTTAACGTATGAGCAGTGTTTGATGGCTCTGGGCCTGTACTCGCTGGAGTTTAGAAGGATGAGGGGCGATTTCATTGAAACCTACCGAATATTGAAAGGCCTGAATAGAGTGGATGTGGAGAGGATGTTTCCAGTAGTGGGAGAGTCTAGGGCCAGAGGGCACAGCCTTAGAATAGACATCCCTTTAGAACAGAGATGAGGAGGGATTTCTTTAGCCAGAGGGTGGTGAATCTGTGGAATTCATTGCCACAGACAACTGTGGAGGCCAAGTCATAGGATATATTTAAAGCAGAGGTTGATAGGTTCTTGATTAGTAAGGGTTATAAGGAGAATGGGGTTGAGGTCAAAATAAATCAGCCATGACCAACTGGCAGAGCAGACTCAATGGGCCGAATGGCCTAATTCTGCTCCTGTGTCTTATGGTCTTCATCCTCTGAAGAGGGCTCCCTCTTTCTTGCTTGATCAGAAACAAATCAGTCGCCATCCACCCCATCCTCCTCTGCCTAGTTAAACCAAATGCAACATTTTTTCATTCTTTCTTTAAATTCTCAGTCTTCTGGAGTGACAGATATCTCCTTTGTCCCCTGTGACTTTCATAGCTATCTTGACTACATCTGCTCACATCCTGCTTCCTCAAAACTTCTTTGTATTTTACATCATCTCTGACTAATTGAAAATCAAAAAAGACTGCAGATGCTGGAAATCTAAAATAAAAACACAAAATGCAGGAAATACTCAGTAGTTCAGGCAGCATGCGTGGGAAGAGAAACAGAGCTAACATTTCAGGTCAAAGACCTTTCATCAGAACCTGACTAATCTCTGTGAATATTTATGAAGATGTCAGTTTTTTAATAGAACATAGAACACAGTACAGGGCCTTTGGCCCACAATGTTGTGCTGACATTTTATCCTGCTCTAAGATCTATCTAAACCTTCCCTCCCACATAGCCCTCTATTTTTCTATCATTCATGTGTCTATCTAAGAGTCTCTTAAATGTCCCTAATGTATCTGCCCCCACAACCTCTGCCGGCAGTGCATTCCACACACCCACCACTCTCTGTGTGTATTAAAAAAAAACTTACCCCTGACATCCCCCTTATACCTTCCTCCAATCACCTTAGAATTATGTCCCCTCGTGTTAGCCATTGTCGCCCTGGGAAAAATCCTTCCTTATAACATCCAGATTGGTGAAAAAAAATTCCTTTTCCTTTTTGCCCTTGAACCTAATGGCTTACTGGGCCATTTTAGAGTGGAGAATAGCTAATCACATTGCTGGAGGTTAAACAGGGCAGACTATTTAAGATTGGCAAATTTCATTCCCTGAAGGACAGGGTTTTTTTTAATGACAATACAGTGATTACAAGTCCAGTTTTAGATTTTTTTTAAGTCCCAGAATTTATTCAATCAACTGATTTAACAAATGGAATTTAATGTTGATAACTGTGAGGTGATGCACTTTGGGAAGACTAATATGGATAGGACATACACATTGAGCGGTAGGGCCCTAGAGAGTGTTGAGGAACAAAGGGACTTGAATGTTCTACTTCAAGGATACCTGAAGGTAGCAGCACAGGTAGATAAGGTGGTGAATTAGGCATACAGAATACTCGCTTTCATTAGCCTTGTGCGGTGGAATTGGAATTGGTTTGGTATTGTCACATGTACTGAAGTATAGTGATAAACTTTGTTTTGCATGCCATCCAAGAGAAAGATAAAATTCAAAGCTGGCAAACCTAAATTTATGAATTTTTGGGTGATCTGTGTTACTAAAAGAATGATGAAGAATCCTCTCCCTGAAACATTAACTGAGTGTTTCCAGCAATTTTTGGTTTTACTTCAGATTTGCAGCACCTGCAGTTTTTTTGATCTTCATTTATAAAAAGAAGTCTGTTGCTGGACACAGCAAGCAAGATTGAGATGCTGGCTTGCTGATGGGTGGGTAATCCTATGGTTCTAGTTGCGCTATGGTCCATAGCGGTGCATCTACTTTTAGGGAGGGAATCTGACATAAGAAATTTGGGCATCCGGGAGGGAATCTGTCATCAAGAAGGAACTGAACATTGGAGAGTGAGGTCAACCTCAGGGAGAAGAAATGACATTGGGGCAGTGAAGGACCTTGGAAATTAAACTGGCGTAGGATTTCTGGAGGATATGTCATGGGGTCATTTGTCAATGGCTTGCTGACAGATGGTCATGTGTAGATTTAGGTGCCAGTTGATTACCTTCTAATCAGCCTTCCATTTATCCATTGGGATCTCAGCATAGCAGTCAGCATCCCAGTGGAATATCCTCACTCTTGCATCAGCAGATGACCTCAATGACTGCCAATCCAGGCAGCACTGACCTGTGTCAGCACATCTAGAGTGCTGCATGGTGGGAGGAAGCTTTCTGGCCATCAGACCTGGACTATCCCAGGCTTAGTCTCAAGTGTCCTGAGCTCAGACCCAGATTATACATAGCTTCTGTTTTCCCTTCCACTATTCTACAAGCCATTCTCTTTCAGTTATAGGGTGTGAGCCTCATGAATGAGTTCACACCTTTGCCGTGTGCCAAGGTCACAGAGTTTCTTGGGGTTGCAGCCCATATCAGGGGATCTGACTCATAACAGTGGGTCATGTGGCCATTCTGATGGGAATGGGTGTTTATATCCTGATGCTTCCCTCCAGCTGAGTTTGTTCAACCACTTTAAACTTTGTGAATGCCCCCTACTGGAAACATTTATTTAAGTAATATCAGGCTCATTAAAAGGTCAGCAGAAATTAATTCTTTGGAAATGAAGACTAATGACTATTTTGGATCAACCACTGAATGATATGTTTCCCCAAAGTTAAAAGAGATGTGCTTCAAAGCAAGTCAAAAGCAGGATAATGCTGTCTAAGGTTACAACAGGCTATAGATCAACTGGGAAAGTGGGCAAAGGAATGGCAGTTGGAGATACAGGAGACTGCAAATGTTGGAATCTGGAGCAACTCACAAGGTGCTGGAGGAACTCAGTGGGTCAGGCAGCAGCTATGGAGGGAAATGAACAGTCAACGTTTCGGGTTGAGACCCTTCATCAGGACTGGACCTTCATCTCAGCCTCCGATTTCCCCAGAGAAAACAATCCAAGTTTGTCCAAATGAAGGGTCTCAACCCAAAACGTTGACTGTCCATTTCCCTCCATAGATGCTGCCTGACCCACTGAGTTCCTCTAGCGCTTTGTGTATTGCAAAGGAATGACAGATGGAACTCAGACAAGTGTAAGCTGATGCATTTTGGGAAGTTAAACCAGGGCAGAATATCCACAGTAAATGGCAGAGCCCTGGGAATGTTATTGACCAGAAAGACCTTAGGATACAAATATATAGTTCTCTGAAAGTGGCAACACGGGTAGACAGGGTGGTGGAGAAGATATGGCACGCTTGCCGCCTTCAGTCAGGGCATCATGTTACAAGACATTGATTAGGTTGCACTTGGAGTACTGTGTGTGTTTCTGGGTGCCACACCATAGGAAGGAAGTGATTAAGCTAGAGACGGTGCAGAAAAGATTCATAAGGATATTGCTTGGATTGGAGGGCTTGAATTATCAGGAGAGACTGGATAGAATGGGTCTGTTTTCCCTGGTGCAAAGGAGACTGAGAGGTGACATGACAGGTATATGAAATTATGAGAGGCATAAATTATGGGCAGGCATGGTAGTGTAGCAGTTAGTGTAACGCTATTACAGTACTAGCGACCTGGGTTCAATTCTGGCCACTGTCTGTAAGGAGTTTGTACATTCTCCCTGTGACTGCATGAGTTTTTTCTGGGTGCTCTGGTTTCCTCCCACATTCCAAAGACGAGGGGTTAGGAAGTTGTGGGCATGCTATGTTGGCCCCGGTAGAGTGGGGACACTTGTGGGCTGCCCCCAGAACATTCTATGCAAAAGATGCATTTCCACTGTGTTTTGATGTACACGTGACTAATAAAGATATCATCTTAAGTAGAGTAGATAGCCAGTGTCTGTTTCCTATGGCAGGGGTGTCTAAAACATAGGTTTAAGGTAAGAGGGAGTAGTTTACAGGGGATCTGAGGGGTAGATTTTTCACACAAAGAATAATTAGTATCTGGAATAAGCTGCCAGAGTAGGTGGAGGCAGGAACCGTAGCAACATTTAAGAGGCATCTGGACATATTGAATAGGCAAGGCATAAAGGGATGTGGAATTAATGCAGGCAAGAGGGATTAGTAGACACGAGATTCTGCAGATGCTGAACATCTAGAGCAAAACACAGGAGCTGGAGGAACTCAGTGGGTCAGACAGCATCTATGGAGGGAAAAGGACAGTCAACATTTTGGGACAAGACCCTTCATCAGGTCTCAATTAGTATAGGTAGGCATGATGGTCGGCATAGACATGGTGGGTCAAAGGGCCTGTTTGTCCCAGACAATCCTCCAGGTGAGGCAGCGCTTCACCTGTGAGTCTGAGGGTGTCATTTATTGCATCCGGTGCTCTCAGTGCGGCCTCCTGTACATCAGTGAGACCCGACTCAGATTGGGTGACTGGTTCATCGAGCACCTTCGTTCCATCCACCGCAACAGCCAGGACCTCCCTGTGGCCACCCACTTCAATTCCACATCCCATTCCCGTCCTGACATGTCTATTCGTGGCTGCCTCTACTGCCACGTTGAGGCCAGGTGCAGGTTGGAGGAACACCTCATATTCTGCCTTGGGAGTCTCCAACCTGATGGCCTCAACATAGAATTCTCTAACTTCTTTTTCTTTCCCCCCACTCCTTTGTCTTATTCCTGTGGCTCCCTTCCCCTGCCTTGATGACCTGCCCATCTCCTCCCCTCCCCTCCTCCATCACTTATTCCATGGTCCACTGCCCTCTCCTACTGGATTCCTTCTTTAGCCCTTTGCCTCTTCTACCTATCACCTCTCAGCTTATTACATCTTCTGCCCCTCCCCCACCCACCTACCTTCCCCCCTCACCTGAACTCACCTATCCCTGGCCTGTGTGTGCTCCTCCCCCTCCCCCACCTTCTTATTCCGGCTTCTGCCCTTTTCCTTTCCAGTCCTGATGAAGGGTCTCGGCCTGAAACGTCAACTGTTTATTTCTCTCCAAAGATACTGCCTGACCTGCTGAGTTCCTCCAGCATTTTTGTGTATTTGGCTTATTTCAATGCTGTACAACTCTATATGACTCTATGATAACAATTATTGGAACTTTAAGAATTTAATCTGATGCACGAACTATAAAACTGACATTGTTAAAATACTTTCATAGCCTTCTTTAAAATTGCTGGTCATTTGACAGCATTAAGAACTGATGAGTCTGGGGGCAGATCTGTCACCATTAAGGCCCCTCAGGGAGGCAGCCAATTACAGTCATAAAGGCTGGCGCTGCATGTGGCCTCACCTATCATCTGGGAGCATACCGACCTTGCCCCACCTCACCCCATCCCATCAGACAGTGCACTCAATGGCAATGCACTGAGCAAATTGGGCAGCACTCTGATCATGGAAAAATCCGACCCTAGGTTGTCACAGAAAAATCCAACCCTAAATTGGGGGAAGGGGAAGGAAGGATTATCCAGTCACAGAGAAAGGTGGTGTCAAGAACCGTTCAGTTATAGGGTAGAATTACAGTCAAGCTTGATGGACTCAGGGAAGCATTTGTTTTCCTCCCAGTTCATAAGCATCTGGAAAGGCTCTTAACTGTTCCATTTAGCCATCTTACTTGCCTTCCGTGAATCTCTGGAAATCTGACCAGTCAATGTAAAATTGAAAACAGAAGCACAGCTGACCTGTCTGAAGCAGTAACCTTCCAGGCTATAAACAAATTTAAAAACAAGAATGAGGATTTTAAATCAGAGTCATTATAGGTCAGCAAACAAAGGGTTAAACAAGTGAATGGCACCTGGTGAAGATTGGAGAGGGACAGCACAGATTTCAACCTAGATGACGGGTGCCTGTTCAGGAAAATATTCTTGGCACATCATGAAGCTAGAATCTGAGTCTGCAAAAGGGAGGATGGGGTTAAATGCAAAAGGAGATCCTGATGATAGGTGGGTTCAAACTGAAGCAAATTGGGTGTGAACATGGCCAGGGCACCACCTAAACACTGGTCAATAAGTGGTTAATTTTGTCACTATAAAAGCAAAATACTGCAGATGCTGGAAAACTGACATAAGAGCAGAAAATCCTTGAAAAACTCTGCAGACAGCATTTGTGGATGTAGATGATCTCTCTTCAGAATCCTGTCTTTGTCTCTTACTTAGATGTAGTTTTAAAATGACAGACAGAAAAGCTTACTTAGGAACAGCCTTCTAAAACAACAGTTTTTTCCATTTATTTAATAAGATTTGTTTCTGCAAGAACGGTTGCAATGGAAATAAATTATCAGAATTGGTTTGGAGGGATGTATTCTTCCAAGATAGGTTTTAATAAAGTGGGGCAGGAAAGGGAAACTTTACTCTGTTTTGACTAAAATTCAGATTAAAATTGGCCTTCACCAGTTCTGAGTGAATTGATAGCCTGTTTTAGACAATCCTCAGCAGTGGCACTGAGATTCAGAAAGTTGTAGATTCAAATCCCCCCCGAGAGGATTGAACAGGTCATTCAGGTTGTCACTTCTGTGCCATTTTTGAGGGATTGCTGGAATGCTACAATGCCAGAGGTGTCATTTTTCAATTGAGACATTAAACAGAGACCCCATCTGTACTCTCAGAAGAACATGAATATTTCTGTGGCACTTTTTATATCTTTTTGCACAAATTGACTGCAATCTTTCCTATAATACAGTTAATTGACTGTAAAACACTTTGGATGTACTGAGGCACAATACTCATTTAATTTCTTCCTTTTTTACTGTGGTGTGAAATGGGTTCCTGATTCACTGTGTTTGTTTTGCAGGATTGGCAAGGACCAGCTTCATTCCTGCTCTACCTGAATATTCCTGATGTTCACATTCGGTAAGCAAGTGCAACTGTTATCTCTCCTTTGAATAACTTCATACCTCCAAAATTCTCATACTTCTTTACAGTGCCTATTTTTAAAAAGATGACAAGACTACTTTATTAAGTCTGAAACAGGTAAAACCCCAATAGTTTTTGCCCTCTTGTCATGGTGATAGTGTGCTGAACCTGGAATTCAGCTTCAACTGGAAAACTAAATATCTCCCCCTGCTGGTAAAATCAAATTGTTCATGGTCATTGTTGAAGTAATAATTCTGGGATTATTTCTGCAGGCTCTCCCTTTGTTGTTTCACTAGAGTTCCCAGAGATCTACTGCTAAAGTTACGATGAACAATTGGGAAGGTGCAGAATTTCAGCTTCTTCACTTCCAGTTGCTTCACAATCCTTGACTGAAACTTACAGAATTATAATATTTGACTTTCATGCCCCACTCTTGCCAGTCAAAAAAAAACTTATCAAAAAGCACTGTCAAGTGCAGGCCCTACAAGGTGCAACGCAGGAATATGAAGTCTTGTCCAAAGCAAAATAGTATATGGCTTGGAGTGGAACCTGCAGGTGATGGTGATCCCACGATATTGTTATCCTTGTTTTTCTCAGTGATAGGCTAAGTCGCAGAAATGGGATGTACCATTAAAATAATCTTTAAGTTGTAACAGTGCATCTAGTGAATCATGTATATTGTTGTCATATTTACTAGCAATGGGGGGAGTGGGCATTGAGTTTTATGAACTGAGTGTGGAGGCTGGTGCTCTATCATGCTGTCAAATTTATGAAGTATTGTTGCAGCTGTACTCATCCAGATGAGTGGTGAATATTCTGCCATATTCCTGGTCAACCAAAGAATGAATATTTTGAGTGGAATGTACAACCTCTGCTTTGTTCTTGCAGCCAAAATATTACTATAGCTGCCGAAAGTTCCAAACCTTTGCTAGATAGAAGAATTGGTCTTAGAAGAGGGTAACACATTTACTCCAAAAGACATAATATTTCTTCAGGGAGTGTTGACCTTCTAGGTGATGTTTTTCTTTAGCCTGAGGACAGACACCTCAAATAGACTGACAGTGCAGGACCACTATTGCAGCATCCTTGCATGCATGAGGCATCTGCCCTACATGTGCAAGTAATGTTTTCCTGGAAACTGGAAGCATATCTTTAACTTGGACTGCGCAGACAGGAATTGTACTACAATTTACATGGTGGAGGAGATTGAGAATATAATAGCCATTACTGGGCTTAAAAGGGAGTATAATCAAGAGGAAGTCGCTGAGCCTACAGTGGGTATTAGTCACTAAATTATCCACTGAAATGCAGACTGAGAAGTCAAGAAAAGACCATAAGATATAGGAGCAGAATTAGGCCACTCAGTCCATCAAGGTCTGCTCTGCCCTTTTGATCATGGCTGATTTTTTTCTTTTCTCAACCCCATTCTCCTGCCTTCTCCCCATAACCCTTAACCCCCCCCCCCCCCCCACCATCAATCCCTGTCTTAAATATACCCAATGACAGCCTTCCCTCCATGGCAATGAATTCCACAGATTCACCACCCTCTGGCTGAAGAAATTCCTCCTCATCTCAGTTTCAAAGGGATATCCCTTTATCCTGAGGCTGTGCCCTCAGATTCTAGATGTTCCTACTGATGGAAACATCATCTCCATGTTCACTCTTTCCAGGCCTTTCAGTATTTGGTAGGTTTCAATGAGATCCCTCCTCATCATTCTCATTGAGTACAGGCCCAGAGCAATTAAGGAAGGGAGGTTGACCAGATGAAAGAGAAGGATTGTTGAAAACTAACTGCAAAGTTTACAATTTTTTTATGTCAATCCTAGAGAAAAGCAGGAAATGGTACTGGTATGGTCATCAATGTACTGGAGAAAGAAATGGAAGGACCCAACCAGAACTGGAACAAAGGATGTTTTATATATCCCTTGAGCCATAGCTGGGACCCATGTAGGATCCCATAGAAACACCTTCTGTGTGGAGGAAGTGAGTACAGTCGATGAAGAAGTTCATCAATGTGATAACAAGTTCATCAGGGCAGTAGTATAACTGGTGAATAAAGATGAGGGCTGTTTGTGACTTTGTTTTGGCAAGAAGCTGAGAGAGATGGTAATGAATAGGGAACTGCAAACTGTTAAATTAGCGGAGGGCATTGAAAAGTAAATGTGGATGGAAAGAGCCTGGATAAGAAAAAATAGCACTGAGATAGCAAGAGAAAGTTCCAAGAAGTATAAATATTTTTGTCATGCTTGTAGGTCTTGTATAGGAGGTAGGAGTGAACTGTGTGTGGTTGGGAGAGGCTGGGGGTATTAGAAGGCTGATCTCTATGTATATGAGGCCAGTTACAGTCTTGGAAATGAAGGCTTGGTGTCCAGTTATAGGGTCATGGTAGATATAGCTGGCAGAGGTTGTGTGAAAGATCTGACTATGTGAAAGAAAAGGAAACTAAATGAGTTTAATGTAGACAATGTCTACGAAAATAGAGAGACTTGATGTAAAGACTAATGCTTTCTTTTCAGGATCTGGAAAGCAGCAGAGGGCAGTTGAAGAGCTCTGCTATCTGTCAAAAGTGTAACAGGCTGGACCTTACTGGCTGCAATTAGCAGTTCTGCATGGACAGCCATTCACACTGAAGCAAATCCAGGTCTTGTACACATGCACAATGAGTACACGACTCAGTGACACATTCAAGGAGAATGAATTCACTCTACTCTTGGACTCTTGGCACACTCCTGGCTGTGCCAGTTATGCTGAGTTTCCTCAGTAATAGGCTGGGGCATTGCCTTTCAAATCCGGTGCCAGTCAGACCTGGCATTGGATCTGAGACCCCTTTTATTTCAATGGGGATTTTAGGCTGCACATTTGGAAGCAAAGAGGAAAACAATTTTAGTTTAAATTATTTTGTTTTTGTATAATGCTTTTAATTATTTCTAAATACTTTTATGTGATTTTAACTAACATTATTGCATTAATGTTAATAATTAATATTTATCAATAACAATATTAATAAAAATATTAGAATTGAGGTAAGTAATTAAAAGAAAGTTTTAATCTTTGGTCAGTGATGACTCCCTGGGTGTTGATGATGGGGCACTCAACAATCGTGGTGGCGTTGAATGTCAGAAGTAGGTGGTCAGACTCTTTTTCTGGCCATGGTCATTGCCTGGCATTTGGAACTGGAATTGGTTTATTATTGTCACATGTACTGAGGTACAGTGGAAAAACTTGCATACTGTCCATACAGATCAATTCATTACACAGTGCATTGAGGTAATGAATATAATAGAAGTAATGAACAGATCTGCAGAGAGCAGCTTGCAACGAGTCGCCATGCTCTGGTGCCATCATTACACTGGGAAAATCTGCACAAACTAATTTGCAGTCCATTTTTCCCTCAGTTCCAATGAAGGGTTTTCCACCTGAAATGTTAACTCTGTTTCTCTTTCCACAGAGGTTGCCTGAACTGCGGAGAGTTTCAACATTTACTGGTTAATCCTCAACTGGTATAATGGGCCCAATTCTTTGCAAAAAGCAGCAGTTTGCTGAAAATGTTGGAAATATTCAGAAGATCAGGCAGCATCTGTGAAAGAGAAACAGAGTTAAGAGAAACACAGTTAAATTTCAGGTCAGCGATGGCATCTCTTCTGACGAAGTGTTAATGGCCTCAAGCATTAACTCCATTTCTTACTCCACAAATGCAACCTGGCTTGCATTTTCTGGTCACTCACTGTGTGGCACAAAGGTTCCTTGCCACTTATCAACCAATATGTCAAAGTTGTCCAGGACTTTCTATGTACAGGCATGGACTGCTTTATTTTTTTTCAAGGAGTTGCAAATGAATAGAACATTGTTCAATCATTACTGAACACCCCCATTTCTGAATAAATAATGGAATGGCAGTGACTGATGAAGTGCTTCACTTTTTCTGTGCAGACCCTGCAGTGATGTCCTGGGGCTAGGATGATTGACCTCCAATATCTCGCTTTGTGTAAAGTATAACTCCAACCACTGGACTGTTTCCTCCGCCATTAGCATTGACTTCTGGCTTACCAGGGCTCTTTGTCATCACATTCACTCCAATGCCACTTTAATGTCAAAGGCAGTCATTCTCACCTCAGCATATTGAACAGCAACTTCTCATCCATCTTAACACAATTTAGATCCAAAATAACTCAAAAGAGAAAAGTCTAATCCAAATTTCCATGACGACCTTTGAAAATATTACTAGGTTAGAACAACTTCATTAACACATCCAAAATCAAGATGCAGGAAATCTGATAGAAAAGCTGAAAATTATGGAAATACTCATTAGGTAAGGCAGTATTTGTGGAGAAAGAAACAAGTTAATAGTTTAGGTTGATTCACTTTCAGCAGAACTTTATTTATACCTTGAAGGTGAGAGGAAGGAGTTTTAAAGGGGATTTGAGAGGTAAGTATTTTTAACACAGAGAGTGGTTGATATCCAGAACTCACTTTCCTAGGAGGTGGTGGAGTCAGATACAATCACCACATTTTCAGAGACATTTAGACAGGCACTTAAATAGGCAAGGCACAGAAGGATACAGACCTAATGTGGGCAGTTGGGATTAGTGTAAATGGGCAAAGAGGTTGTCATGGAAGGGCCTGCTTCTGTACTGTACAACTTGATAACTCTATGTTACGTGTTCTTGGGATGTTGACCTTGCTGTGGTTGGGTTAGCACTTTTTTCTCTATGGTAATATTTATAGTTTTTAACCACTAGAGAGAGCCCTTCACAGTTTCAGTGTTAGAAATGTTCTCCAGCTTAAAAGAGATTCAGCAACTGATATGATGGAAGGTGCGTCAAATTCATTGTCCATATTTTTTGATTGAAGCTTCAGGCCTATCTAAATCACTTTAAGCGGATGAAAATGTGGGAGTTTATTTGTAATGGCACTGAATATTTGAGTACAGCATTTATTCCCAGATGCTATTACAGCGCCAGTGACCCAGGTTCAATTCCAGCTGCTGTCTGCAAGGAGTTTGTACGTTCTCCCTGTGTCCGCATGGGTTTCCTCCGGGTATTCCGGTTTCCTCCCACATTCCAAAGACGTATAGGTTAGGAAGTTGTTGGTGCCAGGAGCGTGGCAACACTTGAGGGCTGCCCCCAGAACACTATGCAAAAGATGTATTTCACTGTGTGTTTCGATGTATATGTGACTAATAAAGAGACCTTGTATCTTATACCTTAAATACCAGCAAGCTGTCGTGTATGTCCAGACTATGTTAGGGGAACAAACACTTTCCAGCAGCCCTTGGTGGAATGGAGACACAAGAGACTGCAGATGCTGGAACCTGGAGCAAAAAACAAACTGCTGGAAGAACTCAGCGGGTCAGGAAGCATCTGTGGAGGAAAAAGAATGGCTGATGTTTCAGGTCGAGGACCTGCATCAAGATGGAGTGTGTAGAGGGAAGACGCCCAGTATATAGAAGGGAGAGGGAGTGGTAGGCTAGGCGCTGGTAATGATAGGTGGAACCAAATGTAGGGGGGGATGATTGGCAGATGGAGCCAGGTGGGGGATGGGGAAGGGGTTTGGAGTGTTGAGTCAGAGGCTGTTGGGTGATAGGTGGAACCAGATAAGGGAGAATGATAGGCAGATCCAGTGAGGCGGGGGAGGTTAAAGGGTGGGTGGGGAGGTTGGGGAATGAAGAAAGTGAACAAAGGGAGAGAGAACCTGGGTGGATTGGTGGGATTGGGAAAGGAACACGGGGGGTTACCTGAAATTGGAAAAAATCACTGTTCGTATATTGGATGGTGGGCTACCCAAGCAGAATATGGGATGTTGTTCTTCTAGTTTGCATTTAGCTTCATTGTGACAGTGGAGAAGGCTGAGGACAGACAGGCCTTCCCAGGGAATGGGAAGGGCAGTTGAAATGACATGCAACCAGAAGCTTAAGATGGCCATTGCAGAGGAGGCCACATCACAAGCACTGACTGCAACAGACCAGCTTGGAGGAGGTGCACGTGAATCTCTGCCTCAGCTGGAAGGGCTGTTTAGGTTCCTAGATGGTGGTGAGGGAGGAGATGAAGGGACAAGTGTTACACCTATGATTGCAGGGGTCAGGGAGGGGTTGGTGGGGAGGGATGAATAGACAAAGGAGTCACAGAGAGAGTGGTCCCTATGGAAAGCAGAAAGTGGAAGGAAGAGGGGAAGATGTGACTGCTGGTGGGATCACGTTGGAGTTGGCAGAAATGGCGAAGGATGATATGTTGGATGCAGAGGCTAGTTGGGTGTAAGGTGAAGAACAAGGGTATTCTATCATTGATCTGTCTGGGGAGAGGGGGAGTGAGAGCAGGTGTGTGGGGAATGGAAGAGATGAGATGAGTGTGTAGGCTCCATCAACTACAGCAGAAGAGAAGCCACATTTCCTGAAGAAAGAGGACATTTCAGAAGTCCTAGAATGGGAAGCCTCATCTTGAAAACAGATGTGGCAGAGATGGAGAAACTGAGAGAAAGGGATGGCATATTTACAGGAGACGGGGTGGAAGGAGGTGTAGTCAAGGGAGCTGTGAGAGTCAGTGGGTTTATAGTAGATATGAGTGGATATTTTCCATCCTGAGATGGAGACAGAGACACCCAGAAAAGGAAGAGAAGTGTCAGAACTGGTCTAAGTGAATTTGAGGGCAAGGTGGAAGTTAGTGGTGAAGGTGATAAAATTTATGAGTTCTGCATGAGTGCAGAAAGCAGTACCAACACAGTCAGTGATATAGCAGAGAAAGAGTTGGGAGGGGTACCAGAGTAGGTTAGCAACAAGGATTGTTCCATATAGCCAATGAAAAGTTAGGCATAGCTGGGTCCCATGCAAATGTGTGTGGCTATACGTTTAATTTGTAGAAAGTGGGAGGAATTGAAAGAGAAGTCATTGAATGTAAGAACAGGTTCTACCACATGAATAAGAGCGTTAGTGGAGGGGAACTGGTTGGCTTTTTTTTCCAGAAGGAAGCACAGGGCTGAATGGCCTTCCTGATGGGGGATGGAGGTGTATAGAGACTGGATGTCATGGTAAGTATGAAGCAGTTCAGAGCAGGACATTGGAAGTTGTCAAAATGGTAGAAGGCATGTGTTCCAAATTTAATTGGAAAGGCACTGGACAAAGGGATATGCAACAGAATCAAGGTATGAGAAGTTCAGTGGGGCAAGAGCAGGCAGGAAGGTAGGTCTACCAGTGTGATCTTAGGTAAGAGATAGAAGCAAGCTGTGGCATTGGTATTGGTTTATTATTGTTATGTGTACTGAGGTACAGTGAAAAACTTTGTTTGCGTGCCATCCAGGCAGATCCTGCCATACATATATAAGTACATTGAGGTAGGAAAAGAAAATAGTGTAGCAGCTGCACAGAAAATGCAGTACAGGTAAACAAATAAAGAGCTAGGGATCAAGATGCAAGGGATCTTCATGTGAAAGGTCCATTCAAGAGTTTGTTCAAGAGTGTAGGGATAGAGCACTATCAGGGTGGGGTGTGGATCTCTTGATGTAATGAGATCTGTAACTGTCTGGGAGTGAGTGGTCTGGTGTTCGTTTGTGAGGTCATGGTCCAGGGGAAGGTATGAGGAGGTGTCTAAGATTAGGGACAGGAGTGAGAGGCAGGAACAGGAACGTATCAGATTGAGGATTGTACTGATGGCAATTGCAGGAGTGAGTTTGATTGGAGATTAATAGGGTGACAGTAATGTGAGTGAATCTAGGGGTTTGAATGGAGGAGGCAAAACCAGGAATGAACCAAATGGGGAGCCGGGAGTCTGAACAGCAGCCTGTGTTGCTGCTGTATTTCTCTGAGCTGAAAGCTGCATGGATCAGATGAGTCATAAGGTAGTCACTCTGCAGCTTAACAATACATAAATTGAGAGGGAATGGTTGACCACAAGATGGATCAGAAAAACCACACAAACAATTCGGGTGGTCCATCAGTACATAGTAGTTTCACGTCTGAGTTCAGATCTGAATCTTAGTGAGGATGATAGTTCCTCCAGGAAATATGGCCAAAGCCAATGTCATGGCACCATGCGTGGTTCAGCTATACAGAGTGAGGGGAGAAAGGGGAGGGTTATTGTGTCTGTGGATTCAATAGGGGGACAGATGGGGATTATTTTGGCAACAGACTTGATTCTGGGGTATACTGCCTCCCTAATGCTTGGTTCAAGGATGTCATTGAGCAGCTACAGAACAGGGTTGAGTGCTTCAAGTTTCTGGGCATGAACATCACCAACAGCCTGTCCTGGTCAAATCACGTAGAAGCCACGGCCAGGAAAGCTCACCAGTGCCTCCACTTCCTCAGGAGGCTAAAGAAATTTGGTTTGTCCCCTTTGACTCTCACCAACTTTTACCGATGCACCATAGAAAGCATCCTATCTGGATGCATCACAGCTTGGTACGGCAACTGCTCTGCCCAAGACCACAAGAAACTGCAGAGAGTTGTGGACACAGCCCAGTGCATCACAGACACCAGCCTCCCCTCCTTAGACTCTGTCTTTACCTCTTGTTGTCTTGGTGAAGCAGCCAGCATAATCAAAGACCCCATCCACCCAGGACATTCTCTCTTCTCTCCTCTTCCATCGGGTAGAAGATACAGGTGCCTGAGGGCACGTACTACCAGACTGAAGGACAGCTTCTACCCCACTGTGATAAGACTATTGAACTGTTCCCTGATACAATGAGATGGACTCTGACCTCACGATCTACCTTGTGACCTTGCACCTTATTGCACTGCACTTTCTCTGTAGCTGTGACACGTTACTCTGTACTGTTATTGTTTTTACCTGTACTACATCAATGTACTCTGTACTGACTCAATGTAACTGCACTGTGTAATGAATTGACCTGTACGATCGGTATGCAAGACAAGTTTTTCCACTATACCTTGGCACAAGTGTCAATAATAAACCAATACCAATCTAGTAATTTTCTTATCTGGCAAATACTTCAAACCTGCATTGCTATATTGAGACATGCAGAAATACGTTATTTCTAAGTGTAGACGATACTATAACAGAATAAACAAAACATTGTAATGTAATATTCATAAACATTTTTGATGATGGCACATTTCTTAAACAGTATTTTCAATGTCTGATTGTTTTTTTATTAACTGGCATCTCAATTTAAAAGGCATACAAGAACAGGTCTTTTCTATGGTTTGCAGCTCTGAAACATCTGGATGATAGCATTTAAGACAGGTGAGGAGCAACCTTCAAAAGTTCCAAAAAAGGACTGATGTCAAGCACTGGCTCAGAAATGTCTGAGCTTTACAGGGAAGATGAGTTAGCAGGCCAATTTTCCCTGTGCTTAATCATTCATCTGGGTAAAACAGTGCTCATTTTAACTTAAATCCCGTCCATGCCAGTTTGCATGTGTCAATTTTCACAAGAATTTGACTTTAATGTGTGTTTTGCCTTTATATGCCACAGCATAATTAACATTAATGGTGTTTAGTTTTTGCAACAAAAGGACAGATGCAAAATCCACAGAAATAAGGCTCATTCAAAAAATATGGAATTGGAATTGATCTCTTGTAGCTCTTTCTAAATCTAGGCCTTTAAAACTGCTTCATTTCTGTTGTATGTAATCAAAAGGAAAAATGTCTCCTGTGTATTGGTGTCCTGAAATATCAGAGCTGTTGGAGGCACTGTATTCTCAACGTGTACCCAGGCTGTGCTCATGGAAAATTCAAATAATGCAGCATAGCAGGTCATTTAAAAATATCTGTGCTTTAGTATTACCATGGATCATAACTTTCATGTTTTTTGTCTGTGTGAGCAAGTTCTCAAATAACACCACATCCCTTATTAGTCATGACTCTCCTCGATTAAATTCAGATTCAGTATTAAAAGAAATATCAAATAATTATTTCACCTGATTCACTATACTGTAGAGCACACATTTACCCATATTGCAAAAATTAGAGTATATTTTATATTAATATACAAATAATAAACAGCATAAAATATGCAGTGTTGGAGCTGTTTGTTTGCAAACACAAGATTTGGAGAATAAATAATCCACTGATATCCCTTGTGTAGGGGACAATAATTTGTGTGATTAATTACACAAATCTTTGAAATGGTGAAGATTCAAGCATAATGTTGATCTCAACAGATATCAGTCACTTTTCCAAACGACAAGAATCTTGGAGATATTTTAATCAAGGAGCCTTTAAAAATTGGAAAAGTCACTTCAGCCTTCACTCCTTAGGTTTTGATGGAAGCTACAACTTGATCTGCAGTATAGCCAGGAAACAAAATGGAAGCATTTCTCTGTGTTATTGGTGGTACAGCTAAGTGTCCTCTGCAGGCAAACAATCCACTGATAATGATTCCTTAAATTCCTTACATAAAGAAAGATAAGATTTCATATAAAAGCAGAAGAATCCATAGAACCATATTAAAGCATGAGGAGGTGCATTAGGAAAGGGAATAAGGAAAAAGGAAAAGTAAACTTAAAAAAATATTCTGTGTATTGGCTCACTGTGTCTATTCAACTTTCGCAATGGCTGGCTTCATCTGTAAAGGTCAAAACATTGTCCCAATATCACTCTCAACAAACGTCATCAAACTGTACAGTAAACATATTTATCGAGATACATAGCTACAAGTTTTTTTCCACCACCCCAAGGTAGCAGAGATGGAGATATAATCACTTTGATACACCCAGTTTTATTAAACATTATTTAAAAGAATAAACTGCTTGGACCACACACTTTCATAAGACTGAGTGAGAACTGTAATTAAGTAAATTCTAATGTACAACCACAACAGACAACACTTATTAAATGCAGAAGAGAAGCTTGCCCTCATTACGGAATACAAGTAACTATGTTCATAAACTGTGATATTTGAGCCTGTTTTACTTTGTTACAATTGGTGCTGTAGAATACAGTCTTCAAAAAAAACTCAAATAATTCATTTAAAAAAGTCAAACCCCTGAATATTAGCATCTAGAACAGCATGGTCTAATAGGAACACCATTATGTTCCCCTCCAAATCACACTCCATCTTGACTTGGAGATATGTCACTGTTTCTTCTTTGGTGGGTAAAAATCCTGGAATTCCCTTCCCGGCTACACTACAGGATACCATCACCAGAAGAACTGCAGTAGTTCAAGCAGGTGGCTCAGCCACCCACTTCTCAGAGGCAATTAGGGAAGGACAATAAATGCCAGCCTGGCCAGCAATACTGACATCTGGTGAATAAATAAAAAAGATCAACCCAAAAGCTTGGTTGGTAAATACATTGTGTAGTCCAGAACTGAACCTTTCAAGAAAAATTCCAGTTTTGCTGGTCTGTTCTGAGATACGAGATTTAAAGGTGGAGGGAGAGAGAGATAGCCAACAGATGTTATCAATTGTTATAGGGAATTGAAGATGCTAAGCTATTATCGTCCTCAATCTTGGTAGTATTTAAGAGATCCCATCTGAGAACTGTCTTAATGATGATTCAAGTGACCAGTATGGCTAGGATTACTAAGATATCCTACAGAAAAATCAATACCAGGAATTAAAGAAAGAACATTTTTGGAAAAAATAGAGTGGCAGAAATTGTCCTTATTGGTGGTAGAAACAAAAATAACATCACTGCTTCGTAAACCATGACATTTGTGCCAGGTCGGAGACCTTGATCTTCGAAAACCCTTTCCCTCAATCAACCAGAGGCTGTGCTAGTGCATTGAAGGAGATGGTGGACTTCATGATCAACGTCCACCTTTGCCAAGAGGTGGTTCACAAGTTATGGGAAGCAACGTGTTTTCCAGAGTCTCAAAGTGAGCCTTTGTTGTCAGCGTTAGTGAGATGCAGCATGTCCAGGTTGATAGAGGACCTTTGTCTTGCGGATGCTGAGTGTAAGGACCATTTTCGTTTGCTTCAGTGGAACAGTTGACGGAGTTGTTCTCTGATCATGTGCAAACTGAGCTGCCAGTGACCTTGGTTCTGGTGTGTAGTCACTGTAGGTTGAATACTTACAATAGTTCTGAAGATTAGCTCCAGTTTGTTGGAGGTGAGTTGTAACACTGTGGCAAGAAAGATTAAAAGAAGTGTAAGGGCAACGATGTAGCCATATTTAATACAGGACATCACTGAGATTTGCTCTGTTGGTTTGTAACAAAGCTTGCCTGCTGTCACGGATAAAACATAAAATGTAGACAGCTTTCTGTGGGAAGCTGAATGTGAGGAAGATGTTCCATAGTCCTCCTCAGTTGAAGGAATCAAAGACTTTAGTGTGGTCAATAAAGGTCATGCATAATGGCTGGTGCTGTTCCCAGCATTTTTCTTGAAGTTGTAATACGGCAAAGAACATATCCATTGTGCCACTAGATGGACAGAATCCACACTGATTCATAAAGCAACTCTTGATAACACAAAAATTGGTGGATTTGTGGATAGTGAGGAAGATTGTTGAAGCATCCAGCAGGATATAGAACTTTTGGAAATTTGGGCGACATAAATGGTAAAGAAGGCCTACAGCATGCTTGCCTTCATCAGTTGTGGCAATGAGTATAAAAGTTGAGAAGTCATGTTGCAGCTGCATAAAGCTTTGGTTAGGCCACACTTGGAGTATTGTGCACAGTTCTGGTCACCATGCTACAGGAAGGATCTGAAGGCTATGAAGAGGGTGCAGAAGAGGTTGACGATGATGTTGCCTGCATTGGAGTGTATTAGGAGAGGTTGGACAAACTTGGACTGTTTTCTCTGGGGTGTCGGAAGCTGAGGGGAGACCTAATAGAAGCATATAAAATGATGAGATGCAGAGATGAGGTAGAGAGTCAGAGACTTTTTATCAGGCAAAGCTTTAAGGTGAGGGGTAAGTTTAAGGACGTGCGAGGCTAGTTTTTTTACACACAGGGAGTGGTAAGTGCCTGGAAACGCTGCCAGAGGAGGTGGTAGTAGCAGATACAATAGTGACATTTAAAAGGCATTTAGACAGACACATGAACAGGCAGGGAATAGAGGGATACAGAACACGTGCAGGAAGATGGGATTAGTTAGACTGGCATCATGGTGGCGCAGACATGGTGGGCTGAAGGGCCTGTTCCTGTGTTGTACTGTTCTATGAGCTATGATCCTGCCAATGGTTTTCACTGTGGAAAACAGCAGGGAGACTCCTGTGTAGTTGTCATAGTGGAATTGTCTCCTTTCTTGAAAAAGGTCACAATTACACCAACTCTGAGGTCCCTGGTGTATACTCCTCTTTCCAGAGATTGTAGATTCTTGATTGAAGTTTTTCACCACCAAATCTTAAAACTTCAGGAGGGATACTATCTGCTCCTGATGCTCCTGATGCCTGGTGCACCTCAAGGCTGCATCCTCAGCCCTCTACTCTATTCCCTATACACTCATGACTGTGTGGCCAGATTCTGCTCTAACTCCATCTACAAGTTTGCAGATGATACCACCGTTGTAGGCCATATCTCAAACAGTGATGAGTCGGAGTACAGGAAGGAGATAGAGAGCTTAGTGGAATGGTGTCATGACAACAACCTTTCCCTCAATGTCAACAAAACTAAAGAGCTGGTCATTGACTTCAGGAAAGGGGGCGGTGTACATGCACCTGTCTACATCAATGGTGCTGAGGTCAAGAGGGCTGACAGCTTCAATTTCCTGGGAGGGAACATCACCAACAACCTGTCCTGGACAAACCACGTGGATGCCATGACCAAGAAAGCTCACTAGCGCCTCTACTTCCTCAGGAGGCTAAAGAAATTTGGTTTGTCCCCTTTGACTCTCACCAACTTTTACCGATGCACCATAGAAAGCATCCTATCAGGATGTATCACGGCTTGGTATGGCAACTGCTCTGCCCAAGACCGCAAGAAACTGCAGAGAGTTGTGGACACAGTCAAGTGCATTACGGACACCAGTCTCCCCTCCTTGGACTTTATCTCTCATTGTCTTGGTGTAGCAGCCAGCATAATCAAAGACCCCGCCCACCCGGGACATTCTCTCTTCTCTCCTCTTCCATCGGGTAAAAGATACAGGAGCCTGAGGGCACGTACCACCAGACTTAAGGACAGCTTCTACCCCACTGTGATAAGACTATCGAACAGTTCCCTTATACAATGAGATGGACTATGACCTATGACCTCATGACCTCACGATCTACCTTGTTGTGACCTTGCACCCTATTGCACTGCACTTTCTCTGTAGCTGTGACACTTTACTCTGTACGGTTATTGTTTTGTTTTACCTGTACTACATCTGTGCACTCTGTACTAACTTAACGTAACTGCACTGTGTAATGAATTGACCTGTAAGATCGGTTTGTAAGATAAGTTTTTCACTGTACCTCGGTACAAGTGACAATAATAAACCAATACCAATACCTAGTTTCTTTTAGTTGAGACATAACTTTTTTGACTTCTTGTCAGACACACAGGGAAACAAAACTGGCCCAAATAGATCACAGGGGTTGGAGTCAAGGGCATTCATGTCAAGGACAGTGTTATGGTTAAGGAGGTCTTCAGATTATTCCTTCAGTGGGCAATGATTGCTTCTCTGTTTCTGATGAATCCACTTGTGATGATTTGACGGGGCTGAAGAACCTGTGCATATCATGGCAATCTGCAGTTGCTGAGCCTCCTGTACATTCCTCATTCACTATCTGTTCTTTTGGTCACTGGTTTTCTGCTGGACCTCTGCCTTCAGGTGGCTGTACAGCTGTTCATTTTCCCTTGAGGAATGGTGGAATTTCTAATCCAGGAATACACAGTAGTGTAGCGGTTAGTGTAACACTATTACAGCGCCAGCAACCTGGGTTCAATTCCAGCCGCTGTCTGTAAGGAGTTTGTACATTCTCCCCGTGTCTGCATAGGTTTCCTCTGGGTGCTCCGGTTTCCTCCCACATTCCAAAGCCGGAAGCATGGCGACTCTTGCGGGCTGCCCCCAGAACATTCCACACAAAAGATGTATTTCACTGTGTGTTTTGATGTACATGTGACTAATAAAGATATCTTATCTGTTTGCAGTCATTCTGAACAGACCAGTCCTTGTTCTTCTTGTAGAGAAACCAAGAGTCTCCTTGCAGGTTCCAATTATGGAAGACTTCAGGGCAGCCCATAAATTATGGGCACTTTGCAGGTTCCAGTAGGCTAGGAATTGTTGTGAGGTGCTCTCCATGAAAACTGCCCTTGTGATGTCCTTAACAGCTTTAACTCTGATCTTGTGGCAACACTTCAGTTAATGCTTGTGTTTTGGAGGCAGATTGATGGAGATAATAGAATGAATTGGGTGGTGATCAGAACATGTCATATTGCGGTTGATGTGAACATTTTTCAGTTGCTTCGCTTGGACTATGATATAGTTTAATAGGTGCTAATGCTTGCCTCTCTGATGAAACAAATGATTGTTTTGTCAAGGCTGTGTTCCAAGCCTTTTGGACTCTGCTGGAGATAGACTTCCTTGTCAATCACGCCTTGCCAAAGATAGATATATAGATATTTATTTATTAGTCACATGTACGTTGAAACACAGAGTAAAATGTGTCTTTTTGCATTACTAAGAATGTGCTGGGGGCAGCCCACAAGTGTTGCCTGTCTTCTGGCGCCAACATAGCATGCCCACAGCTCCTAACCTGTACGTCTTTGGAATGTGGGAGGAAACCAGAGCACCCGAAGGAAACCTACGCAGACATGGGGAGGACGTACAAACTCCTTACAGACAGCGGCGGTATTGAACCCTGGTCACTGGCGCTGTAATAGTGTTACGCTAACCACTACACTACCGTGCTGGTAGGGTTGCATCCTTTCCCATCCTGATATTAAAGTTGCCCATGAGGATCAATTCATTTTCCTTTAGAATGCAGGGATTTTTCAAGGTTGGAATAGAAATCCATTTGGCCTTATCCATAGCTTCCAGGGTTGTGCAGTTAGGTCCTCTCAGGCATGTTAGATGAGCCAAGGGGTCACAATGCATTCACTAATACTGCAAAGGGAATCGCTGACACACCAGATTAGCTTACTCTTGATGGCAAAGCTCACTTCACAAAGATGGTTTTCCTCTTCTAGTTTACCCCTACAGCAGAAAATGCACCGACCACTGTTCTTTAAATTGGCCACCTCCTGCCCATTGTGTCTCACTCAGTCTGCCAAAGTTAGCATCAAAGAATTGGGGTTCCTGAGCTATTATAGTGGAATGATGTTCATGTTGCTGCTGCTGTTGGGAGTGCCCATGAAGGGCCTGACATTCCACATCCTGAACTTCATGTTGTGGAGTGAAAGTTGCCTGTATGTGGTATCTTTTAATGTGGGGTAGTTGTTGCACATCACAGGGATTCACAGAGTGAAGTCCTGATCCAGTGGCAAGGGGGACCAAGATGATGAGAGACCAGACTCTGCTGCTCACACTTAAGTGCGCACATATGTATGTGCTGCTTGGCACATGGGTGCTTGTTTGCTCGCACACACACTTTAGCCCCTTGTAGTTGTTCATTTCTGTTGGAATGAATGGGGACATTATCGTTGCACCAGGTCCAACCGGGCAGTTTGCTCAAGTGGATTCCACACTGTAAGTGGAAGTGAACAACTACAACTTCGCACTCCTATGACAAACCTACTCTATGAGAAACCCAACATTGGATGCATTCAGCATAACTACTGTCAACAGCTGACACTAGACTAGATTTTCTGTAAGCAATATTCTAACCAATATTAAAATTCATTGGAAAATCTGGCTTCACTTTCTAGACTTCCACCAGACTTTCCGATCACAAAAGGAGTATTAGTACCTCAGAACATCGGCAACAGTAAGAAGGATGCAGACAAATGCAGAAACACAGTTGCACAAATGCTTTATTCTTCCATTGTAATCTGTATCAATAAAATCCAAAACATTCAAATTGCTTCAGATTTCTGGAAATCTACGCAAATTATAATTCCCACTAAAGATTTTATTAGCTATTTCTTATGAAGTACATTTTGCTTAAAGCCCCTGTGAGTTACTGCATATGCTGAGTGAGATGCTTCTGCTCCTGCAAAATGAATCTGTCTCCACCAGCCAGAAAATCACACACTGGGACCCACAAGTGCACCAGCAATGGCCTGTGCAGACTGCTGAAGATTCACCCATGGTTTTCTGGAGTGATTCAGAGGCACCTGGACTAGGCCCAACTTTTAGGTGGCGCAGTTTCTGGGACAAGTGGGAAGCTGATCTGCCACCGGGAAGCAGCCCTGAAGAAGGCAAGCTGCGGTGGTGGGCATGGCACAGAGTGGGGGAATCAAAGGCAAGGGAGGAGTCTAAGGCGGTAGGGGGAGGGAGCTGCAAAGGAGGGGACTGAGGGAAGGGGGTGACTCAAGACATGAATAGGAGAAGGGGATGGAGATAGAGATGCAGAGAGGGGGGAGGGGACTGAAGAAGGGAGAGGATCAGGGATCGGGTGAGGGATAGACATCAAAGGAGAGGGTGTGGGCAAGGGGGCAAGACAGTGGTGCAGCTGGTAGAGCTGCATCCTCACAGTAACAGAGACCTGGGTTCAATCCTCATCTCTGGTACTGTCTGTGTGGAGTTTGCACATTCTCCCTGCCGCCATCTGGCGACCTGGTTTCCTCCCACATCCCAAAGATGTGCAGGTTGGCAGGTTAATTGCTCCTAGTATGTAGGTGAGCGGTGGAATCTGAGGTAAGTTGACGAGAATGTGGAGAGAATATCATATAAGAATATAAAATGGAATTAATGTAGGATTGGTGTAATGGGTGGTTGATGACTGGCATGGACTTGATGGAACAAAGGGCCTGTTTCCATGTTGTGCCACTCTATGATTCTAGGACTGATATGCATGTTTCTGTGTGTGTGTGTGTGTGTGTGTGTGTGTGTGTGCGTGCGTGCGCGCGCACACGCGCGCGCAGGTACGTGTCTTGTGTTTCCATGCACATGTGACTAATAAAGATCTTATCTCTGTGCAGCAGAGCCTCATCTTCAATTACCTTGGACTTCCTTGCCACCGGGCAAAGAGATTGCTCTGTCAATAAGTTGGTGTTTGTAATGGCCACTCCACATTAACAGAATTCATGCACGGGCATCTTCCATTCCTCGAACTGGAAGCAGCAAGCCTCAATCTTGAAGGAATGCCTAAGAAAAAAGACATTTTGTGAGATGAATAGACCTTATGACAGTGATCACTGCCAAGGTGCTCTGTTAACGTGAAATAGAACAGCTTAGACTTTACTTTCCAGTCCTCAGGCTCAGAGCTTCAGCATAAAGTTTTGCTTCCCAAAATGGTATACTTTCTCATTACTGCTTTTCAGCTGATAGGTTCTCAAGTTTTCACAGTGTACTATTCCAGAAAGTTTGTTTTTGCAAATAAGTATAAAAATCAGAGCATTTCTAGGGTAACTATTACATAAACCTGTACATTTCCACCTGCAGGTCATGGCTAGAATCATCACAGAAAACCAATTGTGAAATTAAATGCATGTGTGACAACACACATAGCCAATGTATCTAACTAATCAGTATACTATGTGCTTGTTGGATTAAAGGCCATAACCAATACATTGATTTCCAAAATCTCCAGTGATTTCCTACAATCAACTATGTTTTGTTTGGTTTGTTCATTTGGATGTTTAAGTGCAAGCAAACCCATCATGATATTTAATAATTTCAAAGCACCATTTATCCAAGTGCACATAATTTACATGCAAATTGAGATTATCCAAGGCTTAGCCACACTGAGATATATATTTGAACTCAAGCAGCTAAAACCATACTTTACCAGCACAAATTATTGCTTGTTCTTTCAGGACCACTCTGCTGAATAGGGTATTAACATTTTTCTGGTGGACATTGAAAAGAATCTCAGAACTAAGTAACTAATCTACTCTTCCAGATAGTAGAAATGACCCAAGTTAGCCAATTAATTATAAGAAGTATTTTGGAGTACTGCAGACCTGCCAGTGCTATATTACCGGGTGCTGCAGACATCATTTGATGACAACTTCACTTTAAAAGAGATCAATTCATCTTTCGTCCTCTAATAAGCAGGTTACCCACAATAATCCTTAAGGTAACCACAACAAAAAGATTGCTCACCTTTCCCCTCTCTCCTATGAAGGAAATTATCTAACTGGGGGGAGGAGTACAATGGATAGCAGAAACTCCTAATGAACAGCAAAATTCATCACTGGGAGTGTAAGTGCATTGTCACCACTCTCCTTTCTTTCCTGATCTCTGAAATGGCTTAATAAGCCACTCAATTCAGGGAGAATCAGGGAATGGCATATAACAGACTTGCTCATGCCCTATGGATTAGTTTTAAATAAACCTGTCTGAAGCTTGGTCACACGTTATTCCTTAATGGATAGTTTTTTCACCTGCTGCAGAACGTAGCAGCAACTGTCACCTATCTTTGACAGATTCATAGTGGTACATGTAGCTAGCCTGCTTATTACTCATTGCATGGGAACTGTGTGGCTGATTCTTCCTGCAGGATAACTAGTTAACTGGTTCATTTAACCTTGAAGTCTGCTTTCCCGTAATTGCTTGCACTTTTTGCAATTTCACCCCATAGCTTGCTTCTTCAACTCATTTGTTGGTCAAAGGAAGCCTTTCAGTATATGCTTTGGAGTGTTGTATCATGAACCATGTCTTTTTTCTTAACTGCCGTTATATCCTACATAAAGGTAGGCTGGTGATGTCTTAAATATCTATAGTTTCAAGCAAAATTAACTCTCCCAGTAAAAGGGTGGGAAGCAAAATTATGTTGTGTTTAAGCCATTATGGGCAGAGCATATCCTCACACAAAACTCAGCTGACCAAAATTAAAAACTAGGAAATGCTGGAGAAACTCAGCTGGTCAGGCAGAAAAAGAAAAACAGAATTAACATTTCAGGTCAATGACCTTTCATCAAAATGGTGAAAATTATGATGTTTCACTGAATAGGGAGGCTGTTGGGTTGGAAGGTGAGGTCAACGGGAACTCTTATCCTTACTCTGACAGGGAAGAGAGGGGGGAGAGCAGAAGGTCAGGAAGTGGAGCAGATATGGTTGACAGCCCTATCAACTGTAGTAAAGGGAAGCCACATTTAAGGTAAAAGGAAAACACCTCAGAGGAATTGGTGTGAAACGGTCTCATCATCAGATCAGTTATGGCAGAGCCAGCAAAACTGGGACAATGTAAGAGTCCTTAATGAACACCAGGTGCAGGGACACATAGATAAGATAGCTGTGGGAGCCTGTTCCTTGTAATGGATGTTGATCACTAACCTAAACACTGAAATGGACATAAAGAAATCAAAAAGGGGAAGGGAAGACAAGACTCAGATATGGACCGTGTGAAAGTGAGGACAGAGTGGAAAGTGGCAACAAAGATAATGAAATGTTTGAGTTCTGTATGAAAGCAGGAAGCAACACGTTAGCCATGTACTGGAAAGAGAGGTGAGGGAGAGAATCTGAGTGGGACTGAAATAAGGAGTGTTCCACATATCCCACATTTACAACTTTTTCAAAAATAAAATCACATTTCAAACAGCCTTCACTTCTTGGCAAAATCTCCTTACTTTTGATTTGTACCGAGAGTGATAAAGGCCCATATCTGGATGGCAAAGTTGGTATGTAACTGGGAGTTATGTAATAAAGGGAATCATTTTAGCTAATAGAAATTGCATAAAAACTTAATGAAGGTGTGATTAGGTATACTGCTTCAAAAGTAATTAGGTCAAGGGAAATAATTTTGCAAAATGCTTCTTTTTAAAACTTGTAGCAATTCAAACCACAGCTTCTGGCCTAATTTTCAAAACAAGACAACAATAATATACATTAAAAAGAGACACTGCTGTAAAATACTCATTTGGTCAAGCAGCATCAGTGAAGAGAAAAACCAGGTATATTATTAAGAATGAAGCTTTCATAATTTCCTAGCTGTTAAATTACCACCCCTGAACCAAACAAAGTCCCTGTATTTACTCTAGCCTAAGTTAACGAATATCAGCTTAAATAGTAGAAAGCAGAAACATTCTACTTTATGAAGAAAACATTAGCCAGCTTATGGACACCTGCTAACCTGTTCAGTAACCCTCTCCTGGAAGTTTGGTAAATGTGTACAGAGATGTGTAATTGAGGCATGTGATGTAATAGGTATAATGTGATGCAGGGTCTCGACCTGAAATGCCGACAATTTCTTTCCCTCTACAGATGCTGTTTGACCCACTGAGTTCCTCCAGCAATTTGTTGTTTTCTCCAGATTGCAGCATCTGCTGTCCGATAATTGTTCTTAGTCTGGAACAAAGTAGTACACAAGTGCTCTGTAACTCAATGTGTTGCCTAGATTGCATTTCCAGCTCTACCAGACAGATTCACAATCACCTCCAAATACACTACAACTGCTTGATGAGAATCAAGGTTGGCCCAGAAGGAAATATTAGCAGTTTGAACAAACATTTTGAAACACCTACTGAGCATTGCTGATCAATGGCACTAACTGCAGGACTTCTAACCTCTGTAGTCAGGGAAGAGAAAGCAACTACTTCAAAGAGTCCACATGAATTTTTGTCAGAAATGCAATAATAACTTCTTGGTCCTTTTGGATACATATTTTGAATGACTGAAGTTTGATATGGGAATCATGCACAACAGCAGGTTGTACATTCTAGGAGCCGAGACATATATTTGCAACTCACGCCATAGCTAAAGAGTTGATGTCAGCTGATGGGCATCGGTATCTGTTTGAACACTTTATGAGATGCAATTGTATCAAATGTGTCCTGCCTCTTAACAGTGCAGGAAAATATCTGTAGATATTCTTAAGGATATCTTGAAGACACAGGTTTTTCAAGATTGTTTGAGATTAACTTTGAACCGTTGTTTGTTCACTTCTTACTCAAGTATCATATATTGCCTCATTCCAACACAGATTTCACCCCAGGGGACCTGTTGATGCTGCATGAAATTTTGCAACTCCTGTCATCCGTAATTATTTACAGTTTCAATACTTACTGTCTGGTACATGCACGAATGACAATCAAGAAGTTATATATATTTAATATTTTATTTCAGGTGCCTTGGATGTAACTTGAATCTTGTGTTGCCGTAAACTGCAGAAAATGTAGATTATGATGCGGTATATCGTTAGCTGTTTCAAAACATATTTCATGCTTGATCGGTCTAGTGTCCAGGAACAAATACAGGCACTACAACAGTTATACATTCCTTTCTGATGCAAAAACACAAAAGGAAAAGCCACTCAGCCATGACTGACAAAAGAAGGATAGTACTTGATTCAAAGAGGAGTCACATAAATTTGCCAGAATAGCAAACCTGAGTATTGGGAAAAGTTTAGAATTCAGCAAAATGGATCAAGGGATTAACTAAGTGAGCAAATATAAAGTATGAGAGTAAACTTGCAATAAGCATCAAAGCAGACTGTAAAAGTTTCCATTTTGAGATATGTAGTTACAAGTGACAAAATTTATAATAGGAAGAAAGAAATAGCAGAGCAATTAAACAAAAACTTTGGTTTTGGCTTCATCGAAGAAGACGCAATAAAACTTCCCAGAAATGCAAGGGAACCAAGAGTCAAACAAAAAGGAGGAATGTAAGAGAATTAGTATTAGTTAAAAAAAGGAACGGGAGAAATTAATGGGACTGAGAACTAATAAATCCCCAGGCCTGATCATCTACATCCCAGAGTACTCAAACAGATAGCCATGGAAATAGTGGATGCATTGCCTGTCATATTCCAAAATTGTATAGATTATGGAATGGTTGCTGCAATCTGGAGGTTAGCAAATGTAACCCCAATATTTAAAAAAAGGAGGGAGAAAGAAGAGGGAACATAATCAGAAGGGAAAATAAATAACATGATTACAAGACATGTAGAGAATATCAACAGGATCAGCAAAGTCCACATGGATTTATGAAAGGGAGGTCACGTTTGGCAAACCTATTGGAGTTTTTGAGATAACTGGTAGAATAGATAAAAGAGAACCAGTGGATGTAGTATATTTGGATTTTCAGAAGGCCTTTTATAAAATCCCGCATTAGAGTATGCAATATTAAATGTGTGGGATTAGTGGTAAGATACTGGCAAGATCTGAACTTTGGTTGACAGACAGGAAACAATAGGAATAAATGGGTCTTTTTCAGCAAGGCAGGTACTGACTAGTGGGGTACTGCAGACATCAGTGCTTGGCTCCAGCTATTCATAATGTATGTCAATGATTTGGAAAATGGAATCAAATGTTGTCAATGACACAAAATATTGTATATGGTTTATAAATTCTCTAACAGACTTTTATGACAACGTAAGAAAATGGAATATCAGCAGAAAAATGGAAGCAAGGAAATGGGGTTAAACCAGGTGCTTTATGTAGAGAAACCATTGACACCAATTTTAAGAGCCAGAGGGATTCCACCTGCACTTTATATGACACATTGCAGGGTTTCCAAATGTGAATGCCTTTACACAAAATATCTTGTTTGTTTTGCAGAAGGTAACAGTTGTAAAGAATGCAAAACATTTTTAAAATATACAGTATCTATACTACATCTTCTGTAAATAGTGCATTGCATTCACCTGGATTTTTGCACTTTTATAAAAATAACAGAACAGATGAATCGGGGTGGTCTGGTGGTGCAGTTAGTAGAGCTTCTGCCTCATGGCTCCAGAGATGCAGTTTCAATCCTGAACTCCAGTGCTGTTTGTGAGGAAGTTGCATGTTCTCCTTGTGATCGCATAGGTTTCCGGTGGGTTCTCCAGTTTCCTCCTACATCTCAAAGACTTTTGGGTTGGTAGGTTAAATGGTCACTGTAAATTGGCCTAGTGTATAGATGAGTGGTGGAACATGTGGGAGTTAATGGGAATGTGTGGAGAATAAAATGAGTTTAGTGTAACTGGGTGCTTCATGGCTAGCATGGACTTGGTGAGCCAAAGGGCCTGTTTCTGTGCTGTATGAATCTATGATTATATAAGATGAGTCTTAAACTCAAGTAAATAATACTTGTCCAATGACCATTCTTGTGGGAACTCCATTCTTTATTTCAGTAGATTGTGATGGAAGCAGGAAGTTAAAAATCCACAATGATATATTAACCGGGTTTTGTCTGGGTAGTGTAAAGGTATCCACATTGAGAAGAGACTCTGATTTATGAAGCAGCAAACAATTTGATCTCCACAACATTAAATGCTAGTCAGTGATAGAAGAAGTATTCAAAGATGCTAACAGAATATTAGCCTTTATTTCGAGGGCATAAGAATTCAAAAGTGAGGAAATTATGTTGCAGTTGTACAGAGCTTTAGTCATGCCAGTTGAAGAACTGCATTCAGTCTTGGCAATCGGACTATTAAAAATCTTTTTAGGTGAATTTGTATTCATTATCTCTTTTGAATTTTATAGATAGAAGAAATTTGCTGAATCAGTATCTTGAGAGTACCAGTTAAACCATCAAATCAGTAGGACTGGCTTCAATGTTGTCTAAGCTGGATTTACCCCTGGATATTCATCTTTTTCTGTATGAACAGATGAATAAAGTTGTGCTCTGGCCTGAAAGTATTTTGTAGTACCTTCCAACTTAGAGTACAAGACAGTGACTTTTGAATATTATGCTACTTGTACCAACTGTAAATCATAAATTGGTACATGATATAATCGTTTTATAGCTAAGGGTATGACTACTTATAACTATCATGGTAAGATTGGTAGAGATTGAAGGTGGCCTACCTTATAGCTGAAAGTCTAGCAACTGTAACATGATGTTTCCCATGGCTTTCACATTGCTTATGTAGTCTGCAGTTATGAGCTTTGCGTAATAAAACCTCTAAATGAAAACTTTATGTATAAATCTAACTTCCTGGTGTTATTTTACCTTCTCTGGAATATGGAGATGGCCTTTGCACAATGTATTCTATGTATATAGATATACAACAAATCATGAACTTTTAACCATTTTATAGTAATCAGAAATAATCTAATTCCTTTGTTTACAAACTTCTTAATTAATTGAAAGCAACTTAGTTAAATAAATAAAACCTATTACAAATCCAGCAACCTAACCAATGATACACAGCTAAGAAAACTTTGATATTTTGCGTCAATGGATGAGCCGATATTAATGTCCCCTTTTAATGCCACGGCAAACTCATTTGAGTTACTGAAGAGAAAGGAGTCACAAGAAGTACAGAACATTACAAAAATAATTACAACACTTCTCCCACAAAACATCAGCGAAGGGAAAGCAGTTTCAAGTTCATGTAGGCTACAGTATTCAACTTCTTTGGATCTTTTTGTTTAAATACAATTATATAATAGATCAATTTCAAGATCATTCAGTGGTCTGTAAAATCATTCACTAAAGACATTTTACACATATAAATTTGAAATGTATCGTCCATTTTTGTTTCATTTTCATGTTCAGAAAGTACATGTCAAAGTATCGTATGGCATTTCTGCATTAATTTTAATTATTTTAAATCTAATCATCTGGTTCTTTACTTACTAGTCTCCTGAATAGAGGGAGCAGGATTAAATTGCATACCCCATGGATCACCTGTTGAGTAATACTGTCGGGGTAGGTGCGAGAAAGTATTGTTGTGAGTCAGGCTAAAAGCAAAGATGCTTCTGTCCCTTTCATCTATGATATGGTTCCCATTCAACATGTTAGCCATTAGACTTTCTCTTTCTTTTGCTGCTGTTTTGCTGATGAAGATCTTGGAATTTCGAGCATCTCCATTAAAGTGCTTCTCAATATTGCCTAGCTCCATCATGCTTGCCTTTGGAATTCTATCTTCTTCTTTTGGCAGGATGTTGGTGCCACTTTCATTGGAAGTTGTGCCTTGAGATGGGCCACCCTGTGGGTAGAGGAGGCTGGTGGAGCGCCAGGCAGCAGGTTTACGGCCCCGACGAGGTCGTGGCAGGCGGCAGCTCAGCCTCTTGATGTGTCTGTGCAGGTGGTCAGAGCGGGTAAAGCTCTTGAAGCAGTGCACACATTGGTAAGGACGGACTCCTGTGTGTATCCGCATGTGGTTTTTTAAGTCATAGTTATGCACAAACCTGGCATTGCAGTGAATACATGTGTAGGGTCTTTCCCCTGTATGCTTTCGCATGTGAATCTTCAGCTTGTCTTGTCTGCAAACAAAAGAAATTATGTAAGATCATGGAAGGAAACAATATATGCTCACACGAAGTTCATGATATGTTCAAAGTTAGTTCAAGAATACCCTGTAATTTTTTAATACCCTTGATATAGTAAAATATTTCAAAGCAATTCACAAGAGTGTTTAACATTGACAAAAGAGACATAAGGTTAAGAATCAAAGATTAAATCTCTAAGGCAGGCTTTAAGGAACACCTGAAGGAGCAAAGGAGTGGCAGAGAAATATAGTGGGGGAGGGGTGGCATTCAAACCTAGAGTTTACAGCCTTCACAGCTGATGGCATAGCTACTAATGGTGGAATGACTAAAAGTAGGATGTTCAAAAAACCAGAACTGGAAGGATGCAGCTCTCTTAGCAAGTTGTATTGCTGGAAAAAGATTCGAGGGATCGGAAAGGATGAAGCGTTTTAAAATAAGGGTGAGAATTCTAAAACTGAGTAATTTCTTAACTTATCTTAACTAAAACTGAGTAATTTTTCTTATCTTAGCAAGATCAAGGGTGGTGACTGAATAGGACTTGATGCCAATGAAATCTTGGATGACTCTGTTTATGGAGAGTGGAAGTGGCCTTTATACTTCAGTGATGGTTCCCTCCGCTATCTGTTGTCCACTAAGCTTTGCTGTAAAGCCTTTCTCTTTGGACATCATGTGG